>NC_135785.1:241338544-241643901 GCF_051106095.1 Pogona vitticeps | reverse complement strand
TCAGACATTATTTAAATGTGCATCATTGTTTCTAAGTTTGCATCTGAATCTATAGCATACACAAACGTTATGCAATTTCCTGTCCTCTTGTGTCCTCTTTTTAGTGTTGCATTTCCTCTTTTTGGCATTGTATATGTTGCCAAGCTAGCTCACATACCACTCCATGGACAATTTCATTGTAAACAAAAACAGCATAGTTATTATTAGCAAGAGATAAGTGGGGAAAAAAATCAAAATATCATACAACTAGCACTTGTAAAAGTTATTTTTTGACACAAAAGTTACTTTTTGACACAAAAGTTACTTTTCTCACATCATTCCCACAGTCTCCCAGCCATATTGCCTGAGGGATTCTGGAAGCCACCATCCAAAAAGATAACCTTTCCAAAGTCTGAATATCAGAGTTTTGATTTGGTTTAAAGAAAGAAACAGCAACCAAATAAGATAGACTGCATGAGCAAAAAATTCCCAGTGTGTCTCCCTCACTCCCCACTTCCCAGCGCATAAGCACATGTTTTCAAGCAGGTGTGAAAGAGCCAGGGCACAAACAAAGCGATAAAAGATAGAACAGTTCTCAGAAGGCACTTGAGAGGCCTCATCGTAAGCATGACACATCAACTTCAGGCAGGCTGAGATACCATTATCTAGTTCACAGATGGACCACCCAGAAAAACCTGGGTGCAATTAGGGAGGAGAAAAAACAAATGTGCAGTGGAGGAAGGGGGGAAGGGGAATCATTGGGGAGGTGAAAATGGGGAAAGGGCCAAAGGACTGGCAAGGATTCCTGATACTGTCCGCTTCCAAGCGGAACCCAATGAAGAAAAGGAGCACAGATGAAAGAGCTTGCAAAGAGAATGTAATGAAATAAACAGCTACAAAAACATACAGTATAAGAATGAGTCACAGCATGGCTGTTACATTTCTGGAATGCTGAAACAGCAAGTTAACATTATTGAGAGAAGAAAGTGATCACACGCCTTGAGACAAATTGTACATTCTGAAATACTTAAAGGTACATGTATGCTCTCCGCCCCCCCCCCCCCCGTGCCTTCAAGGTGACAATGAACGAGGTTTCTTTGTAAACAAGGACTGTCTTCGAAAGTGTGCAGATGGAGCAGCTGCACACACAGAATTGCTTTTAGATAGCAGAGATCCTTCAGATATGGTGGGGGCTGGACCTCACCCCTGCTCTCCCTCTTCCATGACTGATTAATTTCTGCTTTTTTATGAAGGCCTCCAGATGCCTAGCAACAGGAACTGGACTAAGTACTAGAACAATACACAAAACATTGCATCCACAGCACAGCTTTTGAATTTTTGAGACAAATGTATATAATGATCTGTTGAAGGCATCTATAACTGAGCAGCAGTAAGACTGCAGAGCATCCCAGAGCATCATTTGAAAGGACCTCAATCGCGGATAACTTTGTAATACACATGCTTATGCAAAATAATTATCCAGACTCTGACACAGATATGGAATTCTACTTCTAGAAGTATTATGAAGTCAGAATAAGTTACTGTATGCTATAATTACAACATGTAACGAATGCTGAAATAAAAAGTGAAGAGAATATCAGTAAATAAGTATCATAATATTTACTATAGAAACATGGTTTGCAGTAAGATATAGACAACCAGTAACGCAAACAGGTTTTGAGAAAGGAAAATAAGAAAGGAATTTGTTCTTTACACTGAATTTCAGAAACATTTAGCTTGGCAAACATGGAAATCATAAGAGGTCTAAGCCATTGATGGGCATTGTACAAACAGACTGATATACGAAGCAGTAGTTCTTGAGACTGTTTAAAGTTTTAGCATTACTGCCAAGATTTCTGCATGGTTAACTGTGACTCACAAAGCATTATGTAAGGAAAAAGACTTTCAGGTTTACCTCCCCCCTCCACTTGCTTCAGCTACAGCTACAATATGGCAATTAGCTTACTTCAGAATAGATGTAAAAGACTCAAAGGCTGACCCCTCCCTCTGAAGTCCCATTCCACTCAGGCTAGAAGTTGAGAAGGTTTGTTCAAATCCTGCTTAATTATTGTGAAGTTTCTTGGCAGGTCACATGGTACCATATTGTTTGAAGGACGCAAGTATTTGTTATAAAACCTTTTTGAACTTGTGGAGCTTTCCCATTTGCTGAGGCACAACTAAATTCTTTAAAAAGGGCTAAATGAAGACATCTCAAGGAGTTTGGGAAGGGGGAAAGAGACAAAAAGGCTTGCTAGACGTCTCTTTAGTGTCTTTCACATGAGAACAAAGTCCCTCTGTGGTACATACATTCCTATACAATGAAGAATTCAATAATAGCAGAAGGATCCATATGGTCTACAAGAATGGGGAAGCATATAAGTCATGAGAGTACTTTTAATTATACGGCTTAAAGATGAAAGTCATCACAGGCTACAAGGTGAACTTAGAATGATGTTTGCTGGCCAAGCATTCTACTCATAGGTAGAAGGTAATTGTTGCTCTACTGCACAGACAAAATAGTGTGACAGGAAACAATGGACAGGAGTCAGCTTTAGCCTTATTTCGAACAGACCCACAGAGATTAATAGGATTTCACTTAGTCATGTGAAAGACTTTCATCTCTGAGTTCACTGTGTTTCTCTAAGTTACACCTGCATTCTGATCCCATCCTTGTTTCTAATCTTTGCAAAAATATTGGCTTTCATATGCCACCTCCATAGACATCATTTTAGATGCATTTTTCCTACAGTAAGCATTCTTGCACATCTTTTTCTCCTTTGACCAGAAGGTGTTCAATTGTATGCATTGTTAGTTGCTTGCATTTTACAAACATACACAGGATTTTCTATGTCATTTCTTTCTCTGAAATATATCACAAACCTTGCATATGTAAAAATCTTTGAAACAAGCTGTGTTTTGTCTCACAATGTGTTCTGTGCATGTGGTTTGCTAAGTATCACAACTCTAACAACATTCTTCTTTATTCCTAAAGTTTCCCTGATTTCAGTGTGTCTACTCTAAGCCTGATTGGCCAAAATCCTGTTGTGCAGTTAGGCATATGCTGTAACTTATAGAGGTGGATTCCCATAAGTTTAGAGATCTCCATAGACATTATCTGTCATGCCTTGAGTCACACAACTCAGTATGCAACAGATATCTACAGAATAATTTGCTTCCCAAAATTACACCAGATATGTACTGCACAAGAGGATTTCAGCCATTGTGTTTGTTTAAATATATGCTGTTCAGTGATTTATGAATGCTTGATCCTGCTAAAGGCAGGATGGGGATATTGGATTTGTTTTTCCTTCATGCTGTCAAGTAATTTTTATTTATTTATTATGAACTTAGTAAGAATTTCAAGTTAAGCAAGATGCTGTTCAATGAGAAGTTTATCATTGCTCTCCTCCAGTGAATCACTTGAACCCAAGTCTTCTGAGTTCTACTCTGATATGCTATTCACTTCCCCACACTGGCTTTCGCTGTACTACATAGTTTTAGTACTGTCCAAACAATGTCATGGATCCAAGCAAGTGTATGATTAGTTGTAGCCAAGGGAGCTTTGAGCTTGTGTTTCTAGAACAGCAACTCCCAGATCCCCATGTTGAACAGTAAGCCTCTCTGGCAACAGAGCAAGGTTTGATAGAAGATACTATATTTATTTATTTATTTAAAACACCTGGGCTCCACATAGGCAACAGGTGGATCCCAAGATAACTTACAGTGTCATTGGGTATGTTCAAGTTTCTGGTCATGCCACAATCCTTGAAATTCTAAGTATCCACAAAAGGTTATGTGAACATGAGTCATAGCTCCACTGTTGGTACTGAACTTGAGCATAATGTCATAGAAGTCCTGGCATAAACCCCATCTCTTGCACCAGTCTTGTTCATCTGAAAGGAGCTTGGGAGCAAAATGTTTGAAGCAGATGCAATTTTGTTTTCTATCCCTATTGATCTTTGTATTTTTCTAGTTCAAGCAGAGCTGGGACGTTTTAGCACTTTGCTAATGTGGTAATACTAAACTTATAAAGAAATTCAATTTGCTTACATTACAACACTGGGAAATTACAATATGTAACTCTTTCCTTACATTAACAACTAAGAACCCAATTGAACATTAAAATGTTAAATAAAAATAATCTGAAATTACTTAAAATGGCCAAAAAATAACCAACCTGTCAAGCTAGCTTCTGAAATAATAATTTAAATCATGAAGAATTGTTAATCACTATTTAATATTGTTGACAGCTAACACTGAAACGACAACATTCTAGGTCATCGTTGAACAATCTAATGATAGAATGATAGTGAATTAATTAATTTCTAACAAACTACTGCAAGATCTGGTTTGGAGGCACAGTCAATCCATTAGCATTGGCAAAGCAACAACTGAAAATGAAAAACCACATGAAATCATAATGTGGAGCACTTACCATTCCAAA
Organism: Pogona vitticeps; assembly: GCF_051106095.1. Classification (NCBI taxonomy): domain Eukaryota; kingdom Metazoa; phylum Chordata; class Lepidosauria; order Squamata; family Agamidae; genus Pogona; species Pogona vitticeps. The sequence goes on along the minus strand of NC_135785.1, from coordinate 241,639,478 downwards.
CAACAAAAACAACAATTACAGTCTATCATAGAAAAAGCAGTATATAAAGCCTTGGGTTTGGCTGCATGTATCAACATATGATGGGTGGAACAGTGAAAAATGGAAGCTTAGAAAAATAAAATAAAGCAGGTGTTATGAGTGAAGTTGCAAGGAGCCTGGAGGATGCCACCAGGCAGCAATGCATAGATTAATAATAATGATGGGAGAAAAAGGGGGGAAATATTGATCTGGCATGCTTCCAGTTTAGATGGAATTGCCCCCACCTCTTTCCATTACTATCTCGTAGCATAGATTTTCTCAGCTCTTTGGACTTAGCTTCCAACTCCTGAACCTGTTCCAGCAAAGTTTTATGGTAGGTATGCTTGGCCCTGTATCATAGAAGAAAAGACACAAAACACAGAAACCAACACATCAACATTTCTTGGCTGCAGAAAGCTCACATTTCTTTATGCAGGGACAAATGGACAAATATCTCCTTTTGTCCAAGGCAGGCCATGGCATTTTGGCTTTCAAGGTTGCAGAGGTTGTTGGTCTCCCCCTCCAACCTGGATCATGTCTGACATTCTTAGTAGCACCAGGGGCATAGTTACTACTCCAAGGTTATGGATGGGGATAGGTTAGACTTGACCTTAGGAATACAGTACTGGGGAAAATCAAGAGTGCAAGAAGACAGGAAGCAAACACTTGTGTCCAGGTTGACATTACATATACCCAGAGCAAGGAGAGTAGTTTGCTAAAACAGAACAACTTCACCAATGTTTACAAGGAAAAGATAGTCCTTTATCAAATTGCCAGAATAGTTCCATTCTTGTTACCTGGTGCCGTCATGGTGAGCCTGCTGGTCACTCAGCCAAGAAAGAAGGAATTCCCTATATTTTCCTAAACACAGAAGACTATCTCATTCTGATCCTTGTCTGTTTCTTTCCCTTACCACTGTCTCATTGAGGTAGTTTACTCTTTCTTCTTAGCACAACACTTTCAGAGTCCGAAAGAAAGAAGAGCACAGAATGTTGCAATGCTGGCCCAAACACAATTTCTATGTGCAAACATTTGCACCTTGAGAATAACTGACAAACTTCAGGCCAGCATTCATGGATTTAAGAATTAAACCCTTGTTCTCTCCAAATACTTGCACAGAGCAAGCAACTGGCTGAAGCTCCATTACTATTTTCTGTTGGGCTATTTCATTTTATGTTGCTTAAAAGAAAAATCACAGATAAGCCCTAAGTTAACTTGGATTTCTATGCATCCATATAGTGACCCGAATCCTTTAAAAATATCTATGAAAGAAAAATAGTAAGCAGTTTTTACCCTTTTGGCTTGTGATTTTTGCACCAGCAACCAGGATTTATGTTTGCTTTGTTTTAAGCTAACCATAATTAATTTAAATCACAGTTATTTCAGAGATCTGCAGCTAAATTATAATACTTTGTAAAATTCCATGGCATTGTTCCCAACAAAGGCTATAGGGACCACTGAAATGTATTTCATTCAAATGTTGAGATTTGCTATTTATATGAATTCCTTGAATTTTAGCTTTCATGGCATTAATTTGGAGCACTTGTTCTTGCGCAACAAACCTCAAGCCTTCGGTTTCTTTCCTGATGATCCTCAGTTTTAGCCATGCCCAAGTAAAATTATTTTCATGTTTGCTATCAATATTTCTCAGATATTGTCCATAAAGTGGTTTAACTTCACCAATTTTCTTAATCATAAGCGATTAAAACTGTTTTTTCTTGTTTTTCTAGAGGAAATTCTTAATATTTTTATTAAACCCAAATTATTTAAGCAGGTTGTTATTGCTATTGTTGTTATCATAATTATCATTATTTTGCCATAACTAGTTTAGTTGTTAGTTTAAAATGATGCCAGAGGGGAAATTATTGATTTATATTCTTAAGGATCTCAAAATACACTAAAGAATAATTAAAAGTAATTAAAGCCAACATAATTCTGTAACAGAGCTTGTAACAAATTGCAAACAAACTGTATTGCAATTCGTAAGAAGTAACAGTTAAAATCCTGTTGCTTAGCACAGTAAATCACACTAGAGCAGGCCTATTTAATCAGTAAGGATTTGGTGTGACACTCCTCTGTAATTTCCATTAATTCAAATGGGCTTTCTTTATTTGCAGTTTACAGTTCCATTGATTACCATTGCATCTAGAGAAGGCCCATTTGAAATCAAAGAGGAGTTGACTCACTAAATACGAAAGTTCACATTAAAGTACAGCAGTTAGTCCTTAAGAGGCCACAATGTCCTTTTTTGCTTTCGTTTTGTTTTGTGTTTCTTGTTCAAATCCCAATTGATTCGGTGGGTTTATTCTACTGCAACTTAACACATTAAGCAATAGGATTGCAGTCAAAGAACGATAAATTATTTTTAAAAAATAAATATTTCAAGCTCTGTTCAGATATATTCAATATTATTCTTTTTGGGTGACTCGAAAGTTACTACGCTCTTGAACATACATATAGTATTGGAAGACCTGATGAAGAATACAGATACCATTTTGCAAAGAATGGGAAAAACAGGAGAGTCATACTCAAATGTGAAATATTTGGAAAATGTGAAATTATCTAGAGAACAACAGAGAGAGAGAACAGAGAGAGAGATTGAAATTAGTGAACTTCTTACACAACGTATTAAACTTCGCTTCCCTTTTAAAGAACTGAACTTTAGAAAATTTCTTTTTCCTAATAGATAATGCCTACTTCAAGCTCTGGGTTATTAACTCTTAATAATCTTTTCTACGAAGTTTCATTCACATTCCTCCTAATTTGACTACATATATTTAAAATATTGACCTTGAACTCTTCTCCTACTTTAAAACAGACAATCTTTATTTCAGTAGGCCTTGAAGTTAAAAATTAGGAACTTGAAAAATTCTGTATGGTTCTATCCCATACGTCTTCATTTAGAAATAAAGTCTATGAGACTTTGAAGCTAAGCATGGAACGATTACTTCCTCATCATATACTGAAAATTCACTGAGCAAAATGGAGAGTACACTGATAATGATTTAGGAACACAACCATCTGTCTTCTACTGAATCTGACTCAAACCATGGGTTCGGAGGTGAGTAACTTTGGGATGTTGAGTGACATGCTTCTTCATCCCCGGGAGGAACCTGCTGTCAGCTTCACTCTACTCGAGAAATATATATTTTCTCTATTTTCCCCCAAAACTGTAAGTATCAAGAAATGCACTTCAATTTTTGCAAACTGGGAAAAAAAGCTCACCTCTCTACCCTGTACAAACCCTGCAGCAAGGTCTAGTTTAGTTTTTTTGTGAATAGATCCTTCTGGGGTATCTAGAAGGCCAATTTTCCCTTTTTTACTGAAACTTTGGTTTGGGAGGACAGAGGGTGGGTTCAGGGTCTAAGATGCTGCAGAAGAGGGCTGAGGAGTCACATGTCACTCAAGGGCCACATGCTGCTCACTCCTGATCTAGCTCAGATTATCTTCACCAATTCATGGAGCAAAGATATTCTGCTTCTTGAATCAGAAGACGAGATGGCACCTGGCATACATTCCACTTGTATCTTACTTAACACTGTCAGGAGACAGGATCTTCTGACACCCCCAAGGGCAATAGTTTTGTGTAAGCCAGTGGTTCCCAACCTTGGGTCCTCAATTATTCCTGGACTACAACTCCCAGAAATCCTGCCTAGTGGCTTCAAGAGACTTCTGTGAGTTTTAGTCCAAGAACATCTGGGGACCCAGGATTGGGAACCACTGGTTTAGCGATTGCAGAACAGGCTTTGTAGCACACACAGGCTGAGGACTGAGAAATGATTGGAGGGGGGAAGGAGGCCATATCCCAGCCTCTTCTACTAACAGTGGTTGCTTCATTCCATCGGGTAGTAAGGTTGGCTATGCTGGATTGTAGTGATTCCCCAGGGTTTCAGACCAGAGTCTTTCCCAGATACATCCAGACATGCTAAATGCTGAAAGTGGGATTTCTTCAATGCACAGCACTTGTTTGGCCACAGAGTTACAGTCTTTCTCCATCTTACCAAACTAAAAAAGACAGAATTGGGGCCTTGAAATATGCTTGAAAGGCCATAATTTCAGAATTTGGGAGAAGTTACTTTTTTGGTTATTGCATGATGGCTAGGGGATTCTGAAAGCTGTATTTAATAAAAGTAACTCTTCCTAACCTTTGCATGATACATGGTTGATTGCATTTGGTTTAATGGGTCACAAACTTCACAGGACCATTTGCAACAGCTTATATGGCACAGTATGACACAGGCTGTAGGATTCTTTTCTTTCACTGTCCACATGTTCACTAATAACATAATAATTGTGTACTGTCAAGTCAATTCTGGCTTATGGTGACTCTTTTCAGATAGAGTGCTCAGAACTGGTTTATCATTTCCTCCTTCTGTGGGTATCCTGGGACTGTGCAGCTTGCCCAAGGCCAAACAAGCTGACTTTTTTGGGATACACAGTGGGGACTGAACTCCCAACCTCTGGCTCCAGAGCCAGATGCTTAACTCACTGAGCTATCCAGCCAGCTAAAATATAATTGTGTGCTTTCAAGTCAGTTCTGACTTATGGTGACCCTTTTCAAGTTTTCTTGCAGTTAGATAGCTAACTCACTGAGCTGTTCAGCCAGTTTACATGTTCTCTGCAGTGTCTCATACAGTATTTGTGATTCTGTTCATCTTGGAGCACTAGGAAAATAATGCTGATGCTGCACAATGCTGCATGAAGAAAAAAGAGCTACACTTCAATGTTTCAGTCTAACACTGGACAAATCAGAAGGAAGACATTCCCACGGGCCACAAATTTTGGTAACCACCTGGGTCATTTCTTCCTTGAGTCCTTCCGAGAGACTATTCTAGAGTGCAAAAAAGTCAGCCTATAACTTAGCGATGTACTAAAAGATACCCCAGAGTGTTGACTGGCTATAGGAATGGTGGACTCATTCCATGTTAGGCTTTCAGCATGGCTAGAAACAGCAACTTGTTTTCTATTGTATTCAGGACTAAGTGGGCAGCCTACAAGCATCTCCTCATGTGTATAATGCTAATATAAGTGGATAGTTCAGATGATTACACCATATATCTTATTTCCATTTCCCAGTCGGTTAATTATTGCCGCTCTCTCTGGAAGTCGCAAAAGCTATACCAATCAATAAGAAGCAAGTATCCAAAATGCTACTAGCCATGTTCATGGTTCATTAAACAACCTTTTTTTTGCTGGCCTCTGCAGTGAACTTTGTTCAGGAAGTTGGAAACTGAATGTCAACTGACTCAGGCTATTTGACTTCTTTCACAACCCTCAGGTACATACCTGTAGGATATTATAAAAGGCTTCTGACATTCCTTGACACTTTAGTGTGATCAAGAAATTGAACTTTCTTACCTTATTACATATCAATACGTGACTGAATTACAGTATGTGGGGGGAGAGAGAGAGAGGAATAAAATCACTGATCATGTACCGAAAGAAAATTTGCTTCTTTGATAGTGATTGGTCTGGCTGTCATTCACAGGGACTAGCCGCCAGGACTGTAAATTCAGCATAACACTGGCAGAGGAAAACAGTGCACAAACTGAGTTCTGTTCATTTTTTCCACTTACGTAAACACTAGCACACTTATTCCTGTGATGCCAAGGCAAGCTAAGCTTGTGCAACAATTTATACAGCCAGTTTTGCAACTGGTTGCACAACTGGAGAATTGTGATGAATCCCCCTCCTTTGTGCTCACTCTAGAACTCAGTGCCTCTGAGCCCATTATTATTATTATTATTATTATTATTATTATTATTATTATTATTATTATTATTATTATTATTATTATTATTATTATTATTATTATTATTATTATTATTATTATTATTATTATTATTATTATTATTATTATTATTATTATTATTATTATTATTATTACACAGAAGTCAGGATATATGTAACATAATTGTCTTCCATCTGTGTACATCGTAACTATAAAATCAGTGGTCATTTTCCTAGTAACGTATAATGATCTGTTTTTGCCTGATCAGATCTCTTCTCTCTTTCTTCAGAAGCTCACCATCATCAGCTGTCAGCTACATGGAATTTGGCCTTCCTCTCCTTCCATTCAATATATAAACACAAGGCTCATGCCAGTGGAGGAGATCATACTGGAATCTGTCCCCTCCTGCTAACATTTTACTCCTTTTTAGAGAGGCCCACTTCCAATGTGCGGTGGGAAACATAGCCAGAGCCTCCTCACTCACTCACATATGCCCCCAAAAGGTACTGGAACTGGGTACTGGAACTGAATCAGTAAATGAACCATTTCAAGTACTTTATTAAAAGAATTATCAATCCATGGCATGAGAACATGATGGGCTACAATGCTTAATAAACAGGATTTTATGATGCACAGCCTACATGTATAACTTTTCGTTTGCCCATTCACTACATTCCAGTGTAACAGCTGTGATCTCTGTTGCTCTATCTATCAAGAAGCATCTTGACATATTCCTTCAAATAGAAGCAGGCCAAGTCACAGGGCTTAAACACATGAGGTTTAAAGGCATTCTGTCTCAATGAGATAACAGAACAGCAAAAGACACAAGTCCTGTCGTGAAAATGAAAATTCAAACAGGCGTTCATAGGGACTAGCCACTAGGACTGTAAATTTGGGAGTTCGTATCAGTATTTTCTTGCCCAAGCTGTAAACATTTATTTTGATTAAACATCATTCTGGATGGAATGTGACTTTTATAGTGATATTAATAGCAGCGTTTTCCGTACTAGGGGTTTTATAGTCCTTTAGAAGTGGAATTGTGTGTTTGCTAGGAAAAGAAATGGCTACCTCCACATAGCAAATCTTTTACAAACGAGATAAAGAACTAGTTTATTGCTTGTGATGGGGAAGCTGATTAACACCTTCTGACAACACTTTTAACAAATTTGTAGTTAATTTATCACTGACATTAAAGGCAGTGGCTATTTTGACTAAAATAGACTGCTGTAAATTCATCTAAAAATAAACATTATTTTCTTTAAGAGGCATAATTAGTGGTAAATTTCCCCCAACTTACGCTCTCCATGCTATATCTTTAACAAGGCACGCAGTGGGCACCAGCAATAAACCGAGCCAGAAGTGTCCACACTTCAGCACCATTCCTGCCTGCAAAGAAGCAGCAATAAATATGGAATTAATTGTGATCTTATTTCAGAATGGAGTAAGGTTGAAAAGGTTTGCTCACAACATTATTGAAAATATATTACACATATTTTTAAATGGTGAAAAGCAACATATTAGTAATTCGGTAGATATTGGTCTCATGATTTCTTTCAAAGGAGCCTATTGATATTTTTGAGGATGGACTAAAGCTTACTCTCATGTGGCCGTCCAGTTTCTCAAGTGTCCTCTACCAAAGGACTTTAGTCAATGTTCACATAATGTCAGATCTGTGAAATTAAGACCACCAAAATGGGCATTCAAAAGGCATTCCAGGAGTGCCCCGACATTCCTTTGGAGTGGAGGAAAAATAATGCCAGCCCTGGAACTGGGACAGTTCATTAGTCCCCCATTGGATAACATTTCCCATCTCTGATAGTCTGTATAAATCAGAATAGATTTTAAATGAATGGACCTCTGAGTCACTCTGACTGATGCATCTGGAGTGAAGGATCCACCCTGGATATTTTACTGGTGGCCATTTTACCATTCATCTGTATTTAGCAACAAAGTCGCCAGAGCAGTAGAAGTGCTAGACAGGTAGTTTTAAATTCACCAATAGGTTCTTTGATGCTAAATCCTTCCTGCTATTGTTGGAATGGCAGAGGAATGGTACATCTTCTACAGCAAATGAAGATACAGGCTAAGACATTTAGTCATACAGTGCGATCTCCTTGATCAAGCAGTAATCAAATTACAGACTTAGCATTAATTTTAACAGTGTAACACATAATGCATGGTGTAAATTCACTTGCAGATGACACAGGCTTTTTCAAAATCATTCTATGAAAGAAGGTGCATTTCAATAAATGTAGTAGAACATCAGCATAAATCCAATTGCTAATCTCAATAGAACAGATCCATTGAATCAATGGGATTTATGTAAGCATTGGAATCAATGGTCCCTCTGTGGTTGGGACTAGCATTGGATTGATGCCAACATGAGTGGTCATGGTAGATTTTCTTCCTATGAAAAAGACCTATGATTGTTCATTCCTATCAAACAGAGCTGCTTAATGGTTCCGTATTTATAGAAAGCGGTTATCATTTTGTGATTATATCAACTCTGATATCTCCAATACACTGGCCAAGAGTAAAGAAAATGTCTATACAAATGTATTAAGCTGCCAACAGGAAAGGACAGATCTGTGAATTTTAATGTTCAAATACCTTATAAGCATTTTCCTTCAATATAATGCATTTTGTATGTTGTTTTTGCTAATGTACTGTCCTGGATCTGGTCTTAACTACTGTAATAGAGAAGAACAGCCTAGAGTGGTCCTGATCCAATCAGATAGGCGGGATAAAAATAAAATAAATAAATAAGAATAAAATAAACAGGTCAGTGAAGTAGAAATTGTAAAAGCTTTGGGTGAAAGTGATCATATCCTCTTGAGACTTGTTATACTTAAAAATAGGAAAGTTGATAAGTGTAATGAGTATTACAGAGTTTAGGAAAGCTGATTTCAATAATTTTCAATATTGGGTCATACTGTCTGGTGAGGAATACTGAAAAGGAAGGGAGTCCATGATGGTCAGGAGTTTCTGAAGGGCAAGATACTAAAGGCACCAACACAAACTATTCTTATGAGAAAGAAAAGTGGAAGACATGTCAAGAAGCTGGAGTGGCTGCACAAGGAACTTTCAAATGAACTAAGATTTTTAAAAGGATTGAGTAAGAAATTGAAAAAGGAGTAAATTGCTAAAGAAGAGTTCAAATAAGTAGCTAATACAGTTAGAATGAAGGAAGAAGGGATGGGGCTGTTGTCCAAGAAAGACAAAGAGGTGGCATAGGAACATTATGCTGCTTTAAACGAATGTCTTTTGAGCTAGATGAACTACATCCAAGGGCATTAAAGTAACTTGCAGGTGTAATCTCAGAGCCTCTTTCTCTAACCCTTGAAAATTCTTGGAAAACAGATGATGTCCCAGAAGACTGGAGATGAGCAAATGTCATTCGCATCTTCAAAAAAAGAAGAAAAAGAAAGATCTGAGCAACTACTGACTGGTCAGCATGACACTGATATCAAGACAATTTCTAGAACAGATAATTAAACAGTTGGTTTGTAAGCGCTTATAAAATAACACTGTGATTTCAAAGACCCAGCATGGATTTCTCGAACACAAGTCAGGCCAAACTAAACTTACCTCTTAAATTTATAGTGCCATAAGCTTGGTAGTCAAGGGCAATGCAGTAGATATATATATATATATCTTGATTTCATCAAGATTTTTGACAAGCTCAATATTCTTTTGGCCGAGTTGGTAAAATAGGAGCCGAATGATGCTACTGTTACTTGGATTTGTAGCTGGCTGACATGCCATACTTAAAGAGTGCTCACTAATGGTTCCCCATCATCCTGGAGAGAAGCTACAAATTGGGTGATACGAGATCCTGTTCTGGGACCAGCGTCTTTCAAAATCTTTATAAATGACTTGGCTGAGAGATGGAGGAGATGCTCATCAAATTTGTAGAGGACACCAAATAGGGAAGGGTAACTAATACTTCAGAAGATAGAATCAGGAGTCAAGGCAACCTAAATAGATAGGAGGACTTAGCCAAAACAAACAGAATGAGTTTCAGCAGGGAAAAATGCAAATTTCTACATTTTGCTAGTAAAAACCAGATAAACAAATATAAGATGGATGACAGCTGGCTTGGCAGAAGTACACGTGAAAAGGATCTAGGAACCTGAGCACATCCTAAGCTTAACATGAGTCAGCAGCAGCAAAAAAATCAAATGCAATGCTCAGCTGCATCAATAGAAAGATAGTGTATACTTCAAGAGAAGTAACAGTAGTATAATTCTAATTTACTTCACTCAGACTTCACCTGGAATATTGTATCTCATTCTGGACACCACTAGTCAGGATGGTAAAATGTCTGGAAACTGGCCCTGTTATGATCAATTAAGGGACTTGGGAATGTTTCGCTTGTAGAAGAGTAGACCAAGAGGCATGGTGACAGGAATCTTGGGCTAAGAACTGACAAATACTTGAAGGGCTGTCACACGGAAGATGGACCAAGCTTCTTTTCTGTAACTCCACAGGGTAAGACCAAAAGTAATGGATTCAAATTACTGGAAAGGAGATTTTCCCTAAACACTGGGAAGAACATCTTGAGAGTAGAAAGCTGTTTGACAGAGGAATGGACTGCCTCAGAGAGGCTCACTGCAGGTTTTAAACACAAGTTGGATGGCCATCTGTCTGGGGTGCTTTAGCTGTAGATTTCCTGGACTCAATGACTTAAGAAGTAAGCCCCTTTCAGCTCTATAGTTCTCTGATTTTGAAAACCACAAACTATGCATCAGAAAACACATTGTCATTTTGTGGCCCAAGATGAATTTTACCAGGAAAAAGCTAACATAGCGTCATCAAGCAGGGTTGCCCACAAACATGCAAGGAGGAAGATAAGATGCCCTGGAAAGGACACTGCTGAATCTAAAATAAAAGGTATGTCCTTTCTTAATACATTTTTCAAAGTTTTTGAACTTCATTCTGTTACCAGTGACCACATTGTCAGGACATCTGTTTTTACATATTAACATACAGGAAAGAACAAGCTTGCTATTAAACCCACCCATGAGGGACATAAAGTTCTTTACTTTTTTCATTCTTCGATCTTGGCAGTTACAAAGAAAGCATTACAGGAGACAAAATCCAAGAGGAATTCATTTTATTTCCCTTTCTAGCTCTTCTAGTTGTTCCAAAGACCTCCTTCCTGAACAGGTGTGGATTATAGTTTCCATTTTAGAAAGCTGAATAGGAAGCATGGAGAATAATCTAAATTCAGGTTTTTAAACCAGTGGAATAAATTAACAAGTTGGCTGTTTTGTAATAATCAAACACAGAGAAACACCAAGAAGTCATAATCTGGCTTTAGAAATACTGTACTGTATAGTCCTTTGCTTGCATGCAGTCAGTTAAATGGATGGTAACATTACAATTAGTTTTAAACACCCATACTTTTATGTATGTACCCCCTTTCTCTTTAATGGAATTAGAACACAGGTCAGATGTGAAATCTTGAAGAAGATACATCATTGTATGAATCTAGATCCAAATATGCCATTTTGCATATCGGAATCATTTCTCATCCACATAAGGGCAAATGTAGGCCTCAAGCTAGGAATGTTAGTTTTTTTAAAAAATTGCAAACATTTTCTGCTTATTTAAGTAGAACTACAAGAAAAATCAAAGGAAGAGTAATAGACTTGATCTCTTTACTGCATGAGGTCTTGCAAAAGGCATGGTGCAACATATTAGCTGTTATTTTCCTTCTAGTTAGAGCACTTTCATATTTCCTTTTGCAAGTGCCACTCTGCTAAATGTGTCTGCCAGTCCCAGCTAGACTAAACCCAATGAATGAATGAGACTTGTTAAGTCAACACTTATGAAATACTATTTATCTAAAGGGTCTGCTCTAGTTGGGACTAACAACTGGATTTAGCCCAGTATAGGCCGAATACACTAATGCGCTGACACGATTTATTCTGTTGAAACTCTGTAAATCATATTATATAAAAAATGGATTACATCTGATGGGATGTGAGCCAAATTCCGTTTAAGCAATGGGTCTTGCATATCTTCATAGCCTCACAGGCTACTGCCTGCCTCACAACCTATCTCAAAGGGTTCCCCAGCCCTCATGAACGGATTGGACAAGGTGTGTAGGGGGACTGCAGAATATAACTTTTCCACACATCCACTCCATGTAGATAACTGAGTTCATGTGTGGAGAGCAAGATGACTATCAGCAGGTACCCCCCCTACACCCCCCTTTGCATGGTGGGAGAAATTCCATTTTAGGGTGAGTGTTGAGAGGAATTATTTGTGACCCTTCCTTCCTTCCTTCCTTCCTTCCTTCCTTCCTTCCTTCCTTCCTTCCTTCCTTCCTTCCTTCCTTCCTTCCTTCCTTCCTTCCTTCCTTCCTTCCTTCCTTCCTTCCTTCCTTCCCTTCCATCCATCCATCCATCCATCCATCCATCCATCCATCCATCCATCCATCCATCCATCCATCCATCCATCCATCCATCCATCTGTATACCACTTGATTAGTGTTGGGCACTACTCTGGGTGGTTCACATCCAAGATAAAATAAATGTGAAACAAATATCAGATATACAAAGAAAAAAACTTACTACATTACTAATTACTAAGTAATCAGAACAATCAACTAAGAAGTCAAAGAATGAGGCTTAAGTCAACACTCATGCAATGGACCTGCTCTAGTTCAACATCTTTCTTTCCAGCATGGTTTCCTTTCAAGATTTCTTAGCACCGTATAACAGTGACAGCTCATGACTGGAGGTGGGGTGGGCATCCTCTAAAAATTTCTGGGTGAATGACTCCCATTCCAGTACATGAATCATGCTGTATAATAAGATGGAATATTATCTTGAAAATAGCACACTCGATTTTTGCATACTATTGCATACAGTGTCCCTTTTGTAGCTTTGATGCTACAGAAGTCACGCCACATGATTATTTTTAGAGTTATTTCTCCCTACCTACACTATTTTTAAAAGCTTCATCACATTACAGTGGGGTCTTGACTTGAGTACTTAATCCGTATTGGAAGGCGGTTCTCAAGTCAAAAAGTCTGTAAGTCAAGTCTCCATTGACCTACAGTGCATTGAAAACCGATTAATCCCGTAACAGGCCGTTTTTGTTCCATTTTGGTTTTTTTCTGGTCTGTAAGTGAAATCTCAGTCTGCAAGTCAAACCTAAATTTTGCGGCCAGAGAAGTCTGTAACTCAAAAAGTCTGTAAGTCAAGCCGTCTGTAAGTCAAGGGTCCACTGTATATTACGACTGAAACTTCATTCTTTTGTACATGATGGTATCTTTGGTAGTTATGGGGGATTTTTGCATGTGTGTGTGGTAATGTCCCATAGCTTAAAAAGTGTGTCCTACTGCCTCCTACTCTGTTGGGCAACAGTGAGATAGATGAGAAACAACAACAACAAAACTATTGAGAATTGTGGAAGGAATTACATTAAAAATGTAAGTACAACAGGCATGATATTCTAGCCAAAATTCTGTAGATAGTTGAAATATTGTGCAAACCAATGCAAAATCTGCACTATGGTGGAAGTCATATCTAGGAAGTAGTTCCATGGGTGCAGGTGCACAACAAGTTGCACACTCAATCGTGCAACTACTTATGTAATCAGACATGCCGACTGCCTGGTGTAATTCCCTATGAACTTCCACAGGTGCGACTTTATGCTATGCCATATGCGATAGGATTTCATTTTTCACATCCTGGATTTTAAAAAAAGGAAAGTAATTCGTTTTTAAAAAGTAATTTCCTGTTAAATAGTGGAGTCATAGCTCCAAATTGTAAATCAGCATGCCTTTATTCAGCGTTTCCAGTCAACAAGATATGGAAAAAGACAGTAAAACACACATGCACGTTTATGCAATGCTCACCCAAAGAACTGCCCCACTCCCACTAATTACCTGCAGCTGGCCAACAACCCAACAGCACAGGTGAAAACTATTCCCATTCCTACACTCAGTACATAACATTTCCCAAACTCTGGAATGAGCGTCCTAAAAGGACAAACACACAGCCTACTTACTGGATTTTACAATTTGGCTTTGAGCTCAGTTATATTTGACTAGATTTGTTTTCCCGTGCCTCTGTCTACATGTGTTATGTTTGTGCGTACAGGAGGAACACATTAAAATATCATGTTACAAGGTTCTATATACAGTAGTTAAGTCTCTTCAAATAAAATTAAGATTTGGAATCAAAATGATAATTAAAAAGACAAGACGAAAATCTGCAGAAAATATTTAACAGGCAGTGAGTCTCCTGTATGATGGTAAAGGTAAAGGTAAAGGTTCCCCTTGACAATTTTTGTCCAGTCGTGTCCGACTCTAGGGGGCGGCGCTCATCCCGCTCTTCAAGCCATAGAGCCAGCGTTTGTCCGAAGACAATCTTTCCGTGGTCACATGGCCAGTGTGATTTAGACACGGAACGCTGTTTACCTTCCCACCGAGATGGTACCTATTTATCTACTCGCATTTGCATGCTTTCGAACCGCTAGGTTGGCGGGAGCTGGGACAAGCAACGGGCGCTCACTCCGTCGCGTGGATTCGATCTTACGACTGCTTGGTCTTCTGACCCTGCAGCACAGGCGTCTGCGGTTTATCCCGCAGCACCACCACGTCCCTTCCTGTATGATGACCCATCAGATATACTTTGGATTTTGGACTAATTGTTAACCCCACTGAACACAAGGGGGATACTTCCTGACCAATTAATTTACATCCATGAATACTAAGCAGCGGATATGGAAACAGAAAGCTTCAACACTGATCTTCTTTCATTTTGGCATGTTACAGCAAAAAAGGACATGAAAACAAAGTATTACGAATGACCTTTTCTTCTAATAGCGAATGGTGCTGTTTGTTTAGTGAAGTTTAAATAATACATTTTCTCAAGGCAGACACCCAGTTAAGATATTAGTTTTATCAACTAGTATTTTATTTCATTTATTTAAATGTAATACGTTGCTCTTCTGAACAGAAGTCCAGTCAGATACAAATTATTGACTGGGTAGTCACCCTTTGTTTAAATGAATTCCTCCTAATACTTTATATAGTGATAACCATAGGTCATTAAAAGCCACATCTGGTTACTTTCACTGATTGGTAATAAACACCAGAACTGATGAGATACAGGGATTCCTTGTTCTAATTTCTCATTATTTCTCAAATAACTGAGAATTAAGAGTGTAACCAGGCTGTTCTGTCACAGTGTGACTACAGAGTACATAGTAATGGTTTGCATGAAACACAGTTATTTACTTATTAATGGCCTTGCTAAGCCGTCCTGCAGAAACAAAGTCATTCATTTTGAATATATTCAGGGAACTCTGACAGGTGGAAATCATTCTGAAAGGTTTAATTGCAAGTCCTGACATATATTCCAAAAGGTAGCATATTAGTTTTCCAATGAAGCTGTAGACAGAGAGAGACACAGAAGAAAAATCAGGAAAAACACAGGTTGGTTGAGACGATGGGGCAAAGTCACATGCATTAATAACTCTTTTGATGTGAACTGCCACTCCGCACACAGATGTTATGACATTCAGAGCCACCCTTAGTTATCATCATTTTTTCACTGGTAACAGGCTCTCATTTACAGCATCTTTTACAAGCAGCTAGGCTTACGTAGTAGCTAGTTTTATATAATCGTTATGCCTTTATCATGTATGCTGCAGGCAAAAAAATAATTAAATTTTACAGAAACCCACCTTTGAATGAAAGGCTCACAGGGAGTAATTATACTGAACAGAAGCCAAGGATTCCCAATGAAGATAGCTTGTACAGTAATACAAAATGCTATATCAATGCACCAATGGGCCAAATTAGGACTACAGAGTGAATAATAATACTGAAATGTTCTGCCATCTGTATGTTATGCTAACAAGAGATCAGGGGAAGGGAATTGTACTGATCTTCCTCCTTCCCAGACATTACAGACAAGATGCTAAAAAGAAGAAGGAGACACTATAATTCATAACAAGGAGATTTCTTGAGTATGCATATGTTCTAAAACATGAATAGAGGAGCACTTATGGATTCAAACTTTATCCTCTTCATTTTTCAAGGACTCGAGCAACTCCATTAAATGTACCAGGCTATCTGATCAGCCTCAGTCAGATGGCCAGTGCTAAGGGATTATGGGATATGCAGTCCAGCACAACTGGAGACCCAAATGACTCATAATTACTATAGACTATGACAGCAGTAGTGCAGAAAACATGGGCTGCAGACTCATTGTACGCCAAGGCTGGGGACCCTCTTTCAGCCTTACATTTAAACTCAATTCCAGAAAAGGTCTTGGAGTTATTGCCTGAACAATGGTCAAAACGTGACCAGAAGCAAAGCAGCACAGCTTAACTGAAATCCTTTGCTGTCAGTGTTAGGCCAGAATGGTGTTGAGGATGAAGTGTAAGAATAGGACTCAGAAGACCAGAATTCAAAGCCTCCTTTGGCCATGGAAACTCATTGGGGAGTGACAGTGGTGCAATAATTCTCCAACATCTCATATACTTCAAAATTCCGTTAAGGTCACTGTAAGTTGGAAGTGACTTGAAAAATATATATTAAAAAACCACTAAGCCTCAAGGCTGGCATTTCTAGCTTTAAGAATGGTTTTAAAATGCACAAGTGGTAAAAAGTCACCAAATGACTTTTACGTTTATAATATTAAAAGAAACTATATTAGAAGCTTAAAAATATATTATTGCAATATTTTAAAAGAATTAAAGAAATATATTGAAACATATAAATAAAAGCAGTAAACCTGTTAAAATGCACCCTTACCTGACACCTTTTCCTATAGGAAACCATTCTGTCTCTCCATATAATGTCCGACCTATTCTTGTTACATAGTATCAGGTCACATATGAATGAATAAACTCCTCTTATATTTCTGTAACCACCCCAAGTCATACCAAGCTTCTTTCTGAATAGGTTTCATACCCAGAGGTGAGAATGCAGCAATAAATCAGGTTTATTTAATGTGTTCTTGAAGGCTTTCACGGCCGGGATCTGATGGTGGTTGTGGGTTTTTCAAGCTGTTTGGCCGTGTTGTGGAAGTTTTTCTTCCTAAGAGACTGGCAAAACATTAGGAAGAAAAACCTCCAGAACAACAGCCAAACAGCCCGAAAAACCCACAACAATCAAGGTTTATTTAACTTGGAGCAAATGAGGGAATAAACACACAACTTCAACAGTCACTACTCACTACAGTTCTACCTAAAGGGAGGCCTTACACTGCCCACCCAAGGAATCTATTGGGTGGGGCCAACCCTTGTTCCTTGAATATTTGCAGGACACCCCAGAGATGAGCCAAGCAGGGGTTCTACAGCAGGGGTGGTTGATAGCAAGAGTGACCTTCCCCCTGATGGTAGTTTCCCCATCTCTTCCTTCCACCTCAGGTAAGAGGATGTGAATGGGCTGCGGGTATAGGATGCTGGCCTCAGGTGGCTCTTGGGGGAAAACCTTTCTTTTTCTCCCTCCTCTCACTGCCTTGCTTCCCTTTTTTGCTGCACCAGAAATACAAATGCAAATACTGAAGAGGAAATCCAGTAACAATAGATCAGGATGCCCCCCCCCCAATACTGTCTTGCTTGGTCACAAAATAAAACACACGAAAAGATACCATGGAAGAGTCCATGATGGATATCTAAATATTTTGAAAAGGTAAAGGAACGACTTGCAATCCTTTTAACCAAGAAAGTTGCCTCCTTTTTTGCAGCATAGGAAACAATGAAATTTCAAGGATGACATGCATCAATAAGACAATGGATAAGGTATGCATCAATAAGACAAAGAGAGATCTAATGGTTATATCATCTCTGTATGTCAGGTAATAGTATAATAAAATGGCAATATCCCATCTCTATATGCCCCCCAAAAGTATGATAAAACCCCTGTTTGGTTTCCTCCATTCTCTTTGGAATTCCCTCTCATGAGAGATCTGCCTGGCCTCTTCATGGATATCACTGAGATACCAGGTTAAAATCTTTCCCTTCTAGCAAGGATTTGATCCTTGTTTTTACTGTTCATGTTTCACTGCTGCCTTTTAATCCTCAAATATATTAGCACCCTGACATGGTTCTGCTAAACAATTTCTATTGCAAAACTCATTGTATTGCTTTTTTTTAAAATTGTAAACCATTCTGAGGTTCTGCCAGTTGGGTAGTATGAAAATTTAAATAAATAATAAATACTAACAAGAAAATTAAACAGAGCAAGTAGTTAACATCTAGTTCACATTAAATATTTGTGGAATACCAGCACACTGTATTTTTCTTTTGAGTTTCCCAGATGTTGAATTGCACTGTATATCCAAATGATCATGTTCTCTCATGTTTTCTCTCTTTGGTGCAGGATGATTTTCATCTCAAAGAACAAAACTGTGTGAGGGCAACAATAACCAGATGGAATTCAATGCTGCCATGTTTCAGCAAGAAGTAGCCTTTCAACAAGTCAAAAAACAGATTCTGTTGTGCACTGGACCCTTCCTGACAAACTAATTATATTGCCTGGACCATTCCATAATTCTATGATTCTGTCCTTGAATCTACTAAACATTTAAACCATGGATAGCAGCAAATGCACTTCAATGTAATAAATAATTTCAGGCCATTGTTAAGAAGTAGGAAGAAATCTGACAGCTCTCAGCATCCATAATACTCTTTATGGCAGTGATTTATGTTTCCCTTTTAATCAACATTACCAGGAAAAACATTTGGCTTGGGGAATTTAAGGGGAGCTCTAAGGCAGACTGCTTTCAAGAACTCCATAGTTTCCTCAGGCCCTGCCATCGTCTCTACAATGAATTATTTCCGCAAACACACAGGCCGAAAGCCTTTCTGAAGCCTTCCCCATAATCCCCAACATCTGGTCTGTGTCCAGTCCAGACCAACTGTGGGAATCTGCTGTCAGCATTAGCACAGATGAGTAAACATACAAGCGCCTGTGTCAGACAGCCCTGTGATTTCAGCTGAGAGCTCCGGACATAAAGCAAGTTTGTCATTTAAACTGCTCTCAATGTAAAGGAAGCACCTGCTCAAAAAAGGAGACCCAAAATAAATTTTCTAGGGTACTTCCAAAAACAGGGAGGAAAGGAAGGTAGGAAAGGAAGGTATGATTGACAGCTCTGGTTCAAGGTATGAAAAGCAAATTCCATTAATCACATAAACAGGTTGCTTCACTTTTGGCCTTCAACAATATATGCAAGATGAATATAAACTGCAGGGGCTGCTTTATCATAGTGGATACATTCTCTGACTGATCTATACGATCTGCAATCCAACACGGCCCAATGGTACATCAGACAGCTGTAGAGACATGAATGAAGGCCAATGCACCCATGGAGACCACCATTCCATAGCTAGTTTCTTGAGAGTAAGTTGCATTGAACTCAGGAGGATTTTATTTGGAATGGATATGCACATGCAGGACTGTCTATGGATTCAGAATGATCATGTGACACTCTAGGTAAAGGTTACCCTTGACAATTTTTGTCCAGTCGTGTTCAACTCTAGGGGGCAGTGCTCATCCCCGTTTCCAAGCCATAGAGCCAGTGTTTGTCCGAAGACAATCTTCCGTGGTCACTTGGCCAGTGCGACTTAAACACAGAATGCTGTTACCTTCCCACCGAGGTGGTCCCTATTTATCTGCTCGCATTTGCATGCTTTCGAACCACTAGGTTGGCGGGAGCTGGGACAAGCGATGGGTGCTCACTCCGTCGTGTGGATTCGATCTTACAGCTGAAGATCTACAGACCTTACAGCACAGAGGCTTCTGAGGTTTAACCCTCAGTGCCACCACGTCCCTTGTGACACTCTAGGTATTGCTAAACTATAGTCTCCTATCAGTCTTAGTCAGTGTAGCCAATGGTGAAGGATGGCGGGAGTCCAGCAATATCTGGAGTGCCACACAATCCTCATCCATGATCCACATGGCAGTAGATCCATGTAGGTGAAGCATATAACCTGAGGACAAACAGCTTTTGAATGTTCTGTACTTCCCTCCATGGGTCCCAAAAGAATACAGTATCTGGGTGTTTCATCTCTCTCTCTCTCTCTCTCTCTCTCTCTCTCCGTGTGTGTGTGTGTAGAAAATCAGAGAAGGGGGAACTGAGACAGAGTGAAGAGGATGGAGCAACACAATGCAGCAAATTTTGGATGCAACAAATGTTCTCCACCTCTAAAATGAGTGTCTCAGCATATTGAGGTCCTGGATCAAAAAAAGAGAGAAATCCTTGGGAAATGTTGCAAGATTGCTCATTCCTGCATGAGAGGGAAAAGACCACCACTTTTAAAATCATCATCTGTGTTAGCAATAATTGGTGTATTTTGCACCAAACAATTTGTGTTATGCACAAAATACTTTGTAATGCAAAATGTTTGCACAAAGTATTTGCACTTTTTTTAAAAAAACAAGTCCTAAAAAAAAGAAGAAAAGAAAGAAAGAAAGAAGCCCAAAGCTCCTTTAAACTTGCATGGCAGGAATAAAATGTCCAAATATTTCATTCTTTTATATATATAAAAATAATTACTTTTTGACTGGTCATGCTAGTGGATGGGGGTACTCGGGGAGATGTAGTCCCTCCCATTAAAAAAATGAACCATTTCAGGTGCTACTGATAGTAATGTCTCTGCTAATTGAGTTTTGTATGAAGAACATTAACTAGTAAATGCAAATATATTCTCCATAAATTCTTCAGTGCTGTTTTCACTGGCTGCCTTCAGCCATCAATGTTAAATACAGCAATGAAGTTTTTTTTTATTCCTTCCTGTCCTAGAAAGGCTGGCAAAGCTATAAGATTCATGGAAGGGAAGAAGCCAGGCTTTGAATTTCTTAACACATCTTTCAGCAAGACCAGGCAGCTGTCTGTCTCAATGACACTGAAGTCCAGACGAGGTGAACTTCAAAGATCTTAACTTCTCCCCACGCCGACAGCCAAAGTAAAGCAAATCGATAGAGAGACAATCTACATTTCGACAGAGGCCTGAAAGGGAGGACATGGAAAGCTGGAGTGCCCTATGGAAGCCTCCATTAAAGACCAACCAAGTTGCTTCTAAAACAAAAGCCACAGAGCCGAATTCTGGCATGGAATTCTCAAAAATTCGAGCTGTTCACCTTTACAAAAAAGTGTCACATCAGCTGCTGCCAAGCTGAATTCTTCCATTGAACGTGGAGGATTTGGGGATGGGGTGGGATGAGATCCAATGGGGAGAAAAAAGTTTTGGTTGTACTAAGCAGCAGAGTTGATGGCGTTATAAAGAGAAATAGCCTGTAGAAACATTGAGGCTAATCACAGTGCATCCCTTTCTTCTTGTGAGGCAGTATTTTTTTCGTTCAAGTCACAAAGCACAAAAATTGCTAGAAGAAA
The DNA here is from genome assembly GCF_051106095.1 of Pogona vitticeps. Classification (NCBI taxonomy): domain Eukaryota; kingdom Metazoa; phylum Chordata; class Lepidosauria; order Squamata; family Agamidae; genus Pogona; species Pogona vitticeps. The sequence continues at coordinate 241,618,361 of NC_135785.1, read as the reverse complement.
GAGCAAGGACTGAACATTAGCCTCAAGCCTCTCTCCTGCTCCATCTAACACCCAACTGATACAAATCTGAAGAAACTGGATCAACAACACAAGTCCCACAACCATTGGCTAATTGGATAATTCAGGTTTTACATGAACTCCTCTCGTTGTAGGAGACCTAACAGCAATTCAGATGCTTATTTTCTCTGCCTTTTAACTTTAATTAGACTTGCCTGAGGCTTGCAAGGCTATCATATTTTGGGAAACTTGTTTTTTAGGTAAAGCAACTCCTACTACTGTTGAGTTCTCCCATATGAGTCTAGCCTTTCAGTTTGCCCTAAGCTTTATTTCTTAGCTATTATTGTTTACCATAGACTTTGGGACATCATGGAAATAAAGTTAACATTGTTTTATGGGCAATATGGAAATATGCTTCCCCCCCCCTTTGCTGAAAAAACTTCAGCCATGAAAATTTCAAGTATGGTTTGCAACCCCAAAATTAATGGAGGGAGCTGGTTCCTTCCTATGTGATCTGCATTGATTTACTGGATGGTTTCTTCTTCACATTATGCACACATTTTTCTCCCCCGAACAACTTCTGGATTGTACAATAAACCTTTTTGCCACAGGCAGCTGAGCATTATCAAAGGTTTCATTACAGTTGTCAAGCCGTATGTCTCTTGCAACTGTTGGGCAAAAATGTACTCTTGAAGGTAGGTTAAATATATGCAATTGCCTGCGTTTGCCAGATACCTAAAATAGCCAGAACTAGACCAAAAAGAAATTAATCAGGAATCGAAACACACTGCAACCCAAAAGTGGATAATACTAGAAGAGCATTTAGACGAGAGTGATACTGCTGTTTCATCAAAAACCAAAATAAGTATCTTTAATATAAAGCTCAAAGCAAAAAAGCAAGCAATCTCCTCAAGTCACACGTTTGTAGTAAAAATAAAGGATTCCATACTTCCTCCTGTCCTCTCTGAGACTGAGCCTCTCCTAAGATTCCAGGACTCAGAGAAAGAGAGAGGAGCAGCGTGGAGGGGGGAGAGAGATGATTTGAGGGCACAGCAGTGCAGAAATAGCTAGAGGAAGATTTAAAGTGCCAATTCTCCATTAGAGGTTCAGAATAATTCAAAGTGGTGAATTTTAAATCTCTAGCGATTCAGACAGCCCTGCCTCGATTCAAGGAATTAATAACCAATCGCCAGCAAAGATAAGACCCTATAAATATTTAAAGTGGTTAATCTTTTGGCAGCCAAGGACAGCGTTTCCCATCACGGCCTCACCTTTTACTCACGCAACAATGATGGGATTTCCCAGCTGGCATTAAAGGCACACCTGATGGTTTCTGGGGTGGGAATCCATTTAAATTAGAGAACTGATTGTGCTCATTGATCTGTCTCTCCCGCTCTGGCAAACAACAGCAAACACGTTGTGTTTGTAACACGGACAACAGAGAACAACAAATGGGATGTATTGTTCCTTTCCACAAATTGTAAGAAATATTTGTGTAGTAAAAATGGGGAAGTAAAACTGATCTTGCCTCCTTTTGGCCTAGTGCTACTGGTCTTAGAGTGTATGCTGAGTTTTACTATGTGTGCATTATCTGGATTTATGCTGATGTTTATAAAAGATCTGCATATTCCAAACACAAACACACACCGGTACAAGCCTGATGAAGGGTTTTTTAAAAATCCCTGATATTGTATGATGGTAGTCTGTAAAGGTATTGCTTACTCTTGCATGTGTATTTTATTTAATTTGGACTACTCTGCTCCCCTTTATTTCAACAGAAACACATACAGTAAAATGCCCAGTCAAGAAACGTTGTAGGTCTATATTTTGTGTCTTGTGCCCTGGATTGCCAGGCAGCTGAAGTCTCAGAGATTTGCTATGATTTCCCAGGTTTCCAAGTGAGGAGACAAATCTTAGTGGAAATGGCACTAGAAGAGGAGAATTTGTGTGTGAGGTGGCTTTTAAGACCTTTTAAGGCATATATCTCCATCCATTCCCAGCTGGCATCAGGGCTCACATGGCTTAGCACAAAATGCATTTTGGAGTTGCACAAAGTCAGTGCACAGAAAAACCAAGTGCCAAGAGAGTAAGTGCATGTACTTGGATGCATAGTGCCATTTAGGGTAGGGCAGGGAGTAGAGTTTAAAACTCATGATATTTCTTGCATAAATTGTTGTTGTTTCGACTTATATACCACCCCATAGCACTGTCTAGATGGCTGACTACATAAATAAGCAAGCAACATTTGCCCCCCCCCCTCATGGGATAGATACTCTTTTTACTGACCTTAGAAGGATGGAAGGTCAAGTCAAACTTGAGCCATCCACCCGAACCTGTCAGGATCAAACTCTGGTTGTGAACAGAAGTTTAACCTGCAGTACTGCAGTTTAACCACTGCACCATGGGATTCATTGCAGAAATCATAAAAATGGCGCAGAAAGCAACATAGCAACATTCCCTGCCTTTCCTCTATGATATACAAGGGCTCACCCTTGTGATAGCACAAGGGCCTGCCCCTGTAGACATCATAAGGATCTGGCTTCTGGGCTCAGAATTTGGCCTTGACATTGCAGGACCTGGGATCTGGTTGATTTGCTGTGGCAATCCTAACTAGTCTATGTAAAAGCAGCCATTCTCAATGGGAGCCATATGGAGGGGGCCACAGATTGGAAACAGTTCTTCACACACCACTTTATAAGGTCCATTATACAACTCATACAGTCCTCAAAGCCTATATTTCTTTCACATTGTGTTTATGGATGTGGCTTAAAAAAGGTTGAGAATGGCTTCTCTAAAGCTAACTAGAGCCTGCTTGACTCTTATGTGCCTTAAACACTATGGGCGCAAGTTTCTCCCTGACTGATTACTGTTACAAAAGATTGTCATCAATGTTTCTTTCTAGTCTGCAAGAAGAATTTCCTTCAGAATGTCTTTTGATTTTTTTTAAAAAAATGCACATGTTCCCTATGACAAGGGGAAAAAATTACCCAAAGTCTCAAAACCAGGTGTGATGCAGGTCTGGGATAAAAACACAAATGGAATTTGCAAAATTCAATGAAATCAAGATTGAGGGTCAAATTAAACATCATCCAATAAAATGTTAAAACAACTATTAAGAGGATGGTCCACGTGCCTGTGGAAGCCAATTGGGGTGCCATAAAAGTGCAGCAGATTGTTATTTATTTGTTCATTACTATATTTTTGCTGTGATGGAACAAGAGAAGGGCTTGCATCAGGGGAAGCCCATGGGGTTGCCTATGGCTCTCCATCTATTGGCCACGGCTGCTGATCAGTCTTCTTCTTCTTCTAATTATACTTCTGGGGGCCTTCAAGAACAGTGGTTTCTGTATTAAATAGATCACAGGAGGCCAACCCCCACCTCTCCAAAATCGAAATTTAAGTGGATGTCTAGGCACCTTGATTTTTGATTTAATATATTTTAGACCTGTTGCAGCCTATATAAGATTCTGGGGGATCATCAAAGTTGCCATGTCCTGGTTTATGGGATTTTTCTGCCTCATATAGTAGACCAAAATAATGTGACTGGCTTTTGGTGCTATGCAGTTTGACTGTGTAAGGGCACAATCTGCTTGTTCTTTCTCAGGCAGCAGAATGTCTTGGGAAGGTCCCTTTAAATTTATATGGTCCTTCATCTGCCTCAACTGACTTGACTGGTTTCTTCCAACACTCTGTGATGAGATTATTCAAGGACTTCAGTAAAGAGCTGCAGAGATGATTTTACTCCATGAAAAAGGACTACATGAGCTGTACTTTCCTGTTCTAAGATTTATCAGGGATGGGGGAATCTAAACTGCACCTTCCCTTATTGTACCCTTAACAGTTACTGTGGATCTTGCTGTTGGTGTTGATGCAAAGCATACGTGCCCAGCAGTTTTAAGTGGAAATTTTAATCTTGTCTCCGAGATGTTACAAACTGTGGAAACATTCTGACTTGAAAAACTGACGTGTTTCCATATATTAAAATATGTCTCACACTTGCTCACATCTGCTCAAATAAGCTATGAAATAAATATTTTCCACACTATAAATGTAGCACATATTTTTAATGCTTAGAGGTGCATCGCTTAATCAATCAAAAAGCAGAAGCCAGCTTCTGTAATTCAGCCCTTTCTGGCATGCTTAGTTTGCAGAGAGGTTAAGCAAACTATTTTCTGCAAACAGTTTAACTTTGCTCCCAGTTCATATTTTTCTTGTGAATATAAACACACACCAGCAGTAGCTCTGCTGAAGGGCATTAGGGAAAATAAAGGGTATAGTTAGGTTGCAACACTATACCTACTTACATTAGAGAAAAGCTCTTTGTACTCAATGGGACTTACTTCTGAGTAGGTACCTCACAATAGGAATGCTGAGCAAATGTAGCTGGCCTAGGGTCACCCAGTGAATCTATCAAACTAAGCACAATACCAAATTCGCTTTCTTCTGTAAAGGAAGACTTACTTAAAGGAATTCTTGTTTATCAATGTTTGGAAAGAATACTTTAAGACCTTTCTAAATACTCCGAAAGACCACTTAAACATCATCAAAAAAAGGGAACACAGATACTGTATGTAGAATATGTTAATTAATAGTTTTCAGAACTATGAGATTCATGAAAGCAGTCTGTAATACTCTGAGAAAGTAGATTATAATCGAAAAGAGCTCATAAGAAATAGATAGGCATATGCACTGGTCTGGTATAAAACATCTTTAGAGATCATTTTTATAAGCCTTCTGTATTTACTTATTCTTAGAGGTTCCATAGCCATGCTTTTTGTAATAGTACCAGAATACCTCATCTTTCTGTAGAGTTACTCAATTTCACATGTGATAAATTTCCCTTTGAGATACAGTTCAACCTGTCCAGTGCTGATTTGCTTGGTTCATTAACCAGAAATTTCCCAGAAAGGGAAAAACGGTTTTCATTTGTTTGCTGCACTCCCATACCAGGGAAAGGGGGCAGGCAGATCCCACAACAAAAAGCCTCCCATCTGTTGGGTGGGCAGAGAATGCCTTCATCTTGAATGGATAAAAGAGGCAGAGGTAGTGGCAGCTACTAATACCTGGTGATATAAAAGCAATCCACCTGTCAGCTTTTCATAGAGGATGGCGGGTATCTTTCTGGACTACAATTGCCAGACTGTCTGCCCCACCCCACCAGTTGATCAGGATTCTTGCAGTTGTAGTCAAAATAAAATAAAATAAATTGTCCAAGAAATGGTTTTCATCTAAATTGGGCAACACCATACTCAGAATATCTTCTTTAACTAAATTTATGGACTAACTTGACTTACTGTGGAAACTTTGCCCCAAAAATCTGCCCTAAAGATTATTGGATCAGGCAATCACTTATTAGGCGATTGCATATTAAGTTATTAAGACATCGCAAGATAATAGTGTTGTCCTCTTTTTAAAAGACCCATCTGCAGTCATGTTTTAAACCAGAACTCATCTAGCAAAGGTTGCAACTTGCCGAGAGAAATGACTGGCTACAACTGTTCTCTTCCCCAGCCAATTTACTCTGTTAATGAATAAACACCACCCTTGCCTGGTTCGTTCTATCAGCTTAAAAGAAATTCTCTGCCTGTAAATTCTTTGCCTATAAAAATGGTAAACTTTGTAACACTGTCTTCATTTTTTTGTGAGCACTCAAAGACAGATAACGGGAGGAGATCTGATGGGACAGAAAAATGAAAAAGAAACAGACAGGAAGCATGGATAGATAGAAACTGTAACAAAATGAAATATTTTCTGTATATTATGTAATGTATAGATAATATCATATTATCTATATATTATTTTTTGTAATATCAATTACACATCACCTTGAGCACATTGATGGAGAGGTGTAATATCAATTGAATTTCCCGGATATTATTCTTTTTCATCAATGTGGTCAAGGTGGAATACATGGTTTTCTTCTTCCTTACTCCTTCAGTGAGCACAAGAGTTCTGATATGGATCAGAACTACATTGTGGGATTATGGATTTAAGCTTCCCAATGACTTAGCCACTGTTTTCTTGTGACACCAGCTCTTCATACCACTGTACCTTAAAACCATCCACATAATTGTTAAATAAATAAAAGTTGTCCCATCTAACAGGGTCCAAATACATAACATCTTAGTGTTTTAAATTTTTCCCCCAATTTATTTCTCCATTTTTTTCCAATCCTGATTTTTTTATCAAGAAAAAAACCAAATTGCACTGTATCCCTAACACAGACTACCTTCTTCTGACTAAGCTTGATGTAAATATGGTCGGAGAAGGTCAAAAAGCACGGATCACTTTATTGAGGCTTGACAGGGCTTTAGTGACATCTTAAAAGCAGGGTAAAAGCGTGATTCATGATTTAATAAGCAAACACAGTGGTGATCCATAGACTGAATTTGGGACCTTCGGTTACGACAGAGTGTGCTACATCACAGAGCTACAGTATTGTGGCACCTCTTAGAAAAGCAGTCAATGTGTCTGAATATTATTGGAAATGGTGCAAGTGGTATGAGAATGCTAAGCAGAAATATAAATTTGAAAAGTTACAGGTAGATATTAAATTTAAATTCTTCTCAAGGCAGTTCCCACCAAGTCAGCTTGTGGCTCTCCAGATGATTTTCTGGCTGCAGTTCACACTACCCTTCACCTTTGGCTGGGCTAACTGGGGTTGTTGGCTGTTGCAAGCCAACAAGATCTGGAGGGCAACACATTCCTCATTCCTTTAATAGACCATAAAACATCAGTAACATGCTATTCTGAAGCCCAAACAGCACATCATCAATCCTGGAGCTATTCCTGCAGTTGTAACGCCACATAGCGTGATGCAGTTACTCTGTGGTGATTAAATCATTTTTTTACCTAGGAGTGTAATATTTATATTATCTTTATAGGGTCTGATAAAAGCATTTAATGGAGGGGAGGAATTCCTGTTATGCAGAGAGCTGGCTATGCTGATGGCCTGCTGTACGAATGATGAGCACAATTTGTAAGCTGCCAAACTACCAACTCAATCCTTTTTATTTCCCTCTTTTGTCATCCTGTGGATAAGCCTAAAACCGCTTTCAGCGCATTTCCTCTCTGTTCAGCTCAAATTAGTCCCTCCTGCTGGACTCCAACTGGGTCGCCTTGGTACATCACAGGACTCTGGCTGAGCAAATCTCTTTTTAGTTGAGAACAAAATCAATGGGAGCCCTACCTGCTACTCTGACAAGGCCTGTGCCTTTACTTATTACATAATAAGCCCTTGCTGTTGAGGGTCAATTATTCCATTGACAAGGCATTACAATAATTCTCCGTAATTAAAAGGGGTACTTAATGTGAACCTGGAAGCATACTGAAAGAAACATTAGTCCTCCATTGTTGAGAGCCAAGCCTCCCCAATTAGCATCTTCTGCCAATCCCTGTCAGCTGAGGTTTGGAAAGGGAGTGAAAAGAGGGTCAGCACAGATGCTAATTTAGATACAATTGTGACAGTGCCATTTAGAGGCACTTGCTCTGAAGGCGCCATCAGGGTTTAATGAAGCAAACAGCCTGGGTCTCCCTGACCCTGCAGAGTCAATTAAAAGAGATGTGCTCTATGTTGTGGTGCCAAAAAAAGAAAGGCGCTTCTCTTAAAGTGGCATCATAAGGTCCTTCTAGATCTCCTCTTCCTCCTTCTAAAAGTAAGCACTTTTAAAAGGACATGTAATTATCGCTTTAATCTGCTCATTAAAAAAGTCTCTCATGCAGGCTTAACACAAATTAGCACTTTTGAAACGGACCAAATCTGACACAAAGTAGACGGTTTCAAATGATTCACCAGGTCAGGCTTCGAATCATTTTCTATTGCTAATATTATTGGATCAGTGAATGCATAATTTCAGTACTGCAGCATTTCAGGGGAAATGCTGGTGCTGCTCATATATAGTGGTGGTTTTGTTTTGGCAAAGAACATGTGCTAATAAGTATCAGCTTCAGGAAGTGTCTAAATGCCATTACACTGAACATCAGTGAGCCAAATTTAAGTTCTGTGAAGTTCTGGCAGTAGCAACCTGTTTCCATACAACTGAAAAGCCTTGAAAATACTCTCTGGTCTCTCTCTTTCCCCTATGTAAAGAAGCTATTTTGCTTAAACTGACAGATGCTAATCTGAGCACAAACCCCAGCAATTAAATCCTGAAAGGGGTTAGAGCGGCTTAGTTCCTGGAAGGAGACTTCTGGTGTTTTGGAGGAATTAACTCCCTCCCAAGAACTGAACGTAACGCCACTGCATGAAGCTTGGGAAAGTTGCTTTTCTGGACTACAACTCCCAGAATCCCTAAACCAGCATTACCATTGCTGGTGGACTTTTCCGAAGTCCACCGATTGCATCACATACTTGCTTTTGAACCAAATTGAGTATACTTAACATATGGTTGTATAATTTCCTCTTGAATGCCTCCAGCATTGAAGCACTCTCCACCTCCCAAGGAAACGGGTTCCATTGTTGTACTGTTCTAACTATTACGAAGTTTTTCAGGTTTCCAGTCCCCTGATCATCCTTGTTGCCTTCATTTGAACAGGCTTCATTTTCTCAGCATTCTTTTAAAACTGCAATGTCCAGAACTGGACACATTACTCAATATGAGGCCTCGTCGTCATTTAGTCGTTTAGTCGTATCCGACTCTTCGTGACCCCACGGACTAGAGCATGCCAGGCCCTCCTATCTGCCACTGCGTCCCGGAGTTGGTCAAATTCATGGTGGTAGCTTCTATGACACCACATCTCATCCTGTCATGCCCTTCTCCTCTTGCCTTCACACTTTCCCAACATCAAGGTATTTTCCAAGGAGTCTTCTCTTCTCATGAGATGGCCAAAGTACTGGAGCCTCAGCTTCAGGATCTGTCCTTCCAGTGAGCACTCAGGGTTGATTTCCTTTAGAATTGATACAGTAGGTTTGTTCTCTTTGCAGTCCAGGGGATTCTCAAGAGCCTCCTCCGCACCATAATTCAAAGGCATCAATTCTTCGGTGGTCAGCTTTCTTTATGGTCCAGCTCTCACTTCCATACATCACTACAGGAAAAACCATAGCTTTGACTATGCGGACTTTCGTTGGCAAGGTGATGTCTCTCCCTTTTAGGATGCTGTCAAGGTTTGTCATCGCTTTCCTCCCAAGAAGCAAGCATCTTTTAATTTCGTGGCTGCTGTTTCCATCTGCAGTAATCATGGAGCCCAAGAAAGTAAAATCTGTCACTGCCTCCATATCTTCCCCTTCTATTTCACCAGGAGGTGATGAGACCAGTGGCTATGATCTTAGTTTTTTTGATGTTGAGCTTCAGACCGTTTTTTGCACTCTCCTCTTTCACTCTCATTACAAGGTTCCTTAATTCCTCCTCACTTTCTGCCATCAGAGTGGTATCATCTGCTTATGAGTACCCAGCTTGCTGGGGGGGCAATGTGTAGCCTGCATAATTAAATTGTAAACCGCCCAGAGAGTGCTTGAAGCGCTATGGGGCGGTATATAAGCAGCACGCTTTGCTTTTTGCTTTTGCTTTTATCGGAGGTTGTTGATATTTCTTCCGGCAATCTTGATTCCGGCTTGGGATTCTCTCAGTCCAGCCTTTTGCATGATGTATTCTGCATAAAAGTTGAATAAGCAGGGGGAAAATATACAGCCTTGTCCTACTCCTTTCCCAATTTTGAACCAATCAGTTGTTCCATATCCACTTCTAACTGTTGCTTCCTGTCCCACATATAGGTTTCTCAGGAGATAGATAAGGTGGTGAGGCACTCCCATTTCTTTAAGGACTTGCCATAGTTTGTTGTGGTCCACACAGCCAAAGGCTTTTGCATAGTCTATGGTCAATGAAGCAGAAGTAGATATTTTTCTGGAACTCTCTGGCTTTCTCTGTAATCCAGCACATGTTAGCAATTTGGTCTCTAGTTCCTCTGTCCCTTCATAATCCAGCTTGTACCTCTGGAAGTTCTCGGTCCACATACTGTTGAAGCCTACCTTGTAGGATTTTGAGCATAACCTTGCTAGCGTGTGAAGTGAGTGCAAATGTACGGTAGCTGGAGCATTCTTTGGCACTGCCCTTCTTTGGGATTGGGATGTAGACTGATCTTTTCCAGTCTTCTGGCCACTGTTGAGTTTTCCAAACTTGCTGGCATATTGAATGTAGCATCTTAACAGCGTCATCTTTTAAGATTTTAAATAGTTCCACTGGAATGCCATCACCTCCACTGGCCTTGTTGTTAGACAAGCTTTTAAAGGCCCACTTGACTTCACTCTCCAGGATGTCTGGCTCAAGGTCAGCAACTACATTGTCTGGGTTGTCTGGGATATCCACATCTTTCTGATATAATTCATCTGTGTATTCTTGCCACCTCTTCTTGATGTCTTCTGCTTCTGTGAGGTCTCTCCCATTTTGGTCCTTTATCATGTTCATCTTTGCACAAAATGTTCCTCTAATATCTCCAATTTTCCTGAACAGATCTCTGGTTTTTCCTTTTCTATTATTTTCCTCTATTTCTTTACATTGTTCATTTAAGAAGGCCTCCCCAACTCCTGCAAATTCTGATAAGGCAATACACCTCATTTTAGTTCTTACTCCTTTTCTACAGCATCCCATTTTTTTCTAGCACTGTTATTATTAATAATCATCATTATCCTGACTTATGGCTGCCTACTTGTCCTGTTCTCTGGTGACGCATCCACTCAATAGTTGCCTATCTTGGTTCTCTAGATGTTGAACTAAAGCACCCATCACCCCCAGCCTCACCATGGCAGGGACTGGGGAAAATGAGAGTTGCTGTACAGTAACACTGGGGACCCAAGTTCAAGAAGTGTTGCCTTTCCTGGCCTGATTTCCCTTCCATAAAATCCTCACACTACTCCGGAAGTGAAGTCTCCCATGTATATTTTCCCTGTCATACCTCCGAACAATATGCCATTAGCTGCGTAGGTCACTAAGTGGTGCACAAGCCATTAAGTGATACGGCAATATTTGACTGTTCAAGAAGGACAATGAAGGCCAGTTGTCGGTTCACTGACCTATCATGAAGCCTGGCCTTCCTTAACTACAAATGAATCAGACCTTTCAAGCATCTTTAGTTTCCCCTCAAGCGAAACATGGGTCCATCATTTATCTATTCCCTGGTATTGTTCGGGCAATCCACTCCTTTCTTGTTGCTGAAGTTAAAGATAAAGACAGGGGGCCAGTCTGACTGGCAGTTCTTTCACAAACACAAGTCTATTTTGCTTTGGTGAAGCAAGGCCATGTCCGTTGAAATGTTTTCTTTATTTAGGGTTGGTAGCTTAAACAATAAGGCATGACAATCCCTTGTCAGTTCTCTTGAAGCTTGTCCCGACTGAAGCCTAAATTTGCCATTCAGCCATGGGATGTCTGGAATTTGTTGTGTGCACTCATCCTTAAAAGGGAACAGCTGTTGTGAAAGGCTGTTATAAGACACCTCAAAAACCATGGCTGACTACAGTTACACCCTTATCTACTACTTGGTATGAGCAACTTTTTTCTGCTACGCAGCTTCCAATTGCAGAAATCCAGCTGATGCCCCTTTAGTACATTGCTTAGCTAAGTGAGAACCAGCATAAAAGCACCAACTTTCAAAAGCAACCAGAGACACACAACTTGTCCAAACATGCTCAGTACAACATTTTTAAAATGAAAGCACAGAACAATAAGGAGACATGGAGAAATGCAATGTCCCATTTGTCCCACATTAATTAAGCATACTTTTTCATTTCTATAAATGCTTCTACAGAAAACACACCAGTTAAGATTCATTTCACATTGTTCCCAAAAAAGAAAAAAGAAGAGTCAATGGTAATGGAAATCCAAGCACAGGTAAGGGAAATCCAACACAGCAGACTTCCTGACCACAGGAAACTCCCATCCTAACTGACCACTAGTTACCGTATTTTTCCGTGTATACGACCCCCAGTGTATAAAACGACCCCCTAATTTTGACCCTTGATGGAGGCGGAGGAGCAGTTAATGGGCAACTGCTCTTCCACCTCCATCTCCTGCTGCTGCTGCCTACGCTTCCCGCCCAATCACCTCCTCCAGTGCGCTCACCTCCAGCTCATGGAGACGATTGCTGGAGGAGGTGATCCGGTGGCAGCGGCAGCAGGAAGAGGCGCCCGAGCACACACAAGTGCTTGTTTGCCTCTGCCTCCTCCTGCCTCCACCACCAGAGGGGACAACGCAGTGACGTGAGGTGAGCCCATCAGTCCCACTAGAGGAGGTGATTGGGCGGGCGGAGGAGGCAGCAGCAAGAGGCGCCCGAGCGCATGTGACTGCTCCTTCACCTCCGTCTCTGCCTCCTCCTCCTGCCGCTGCTGCCTTGGCCATCAGCCTCCTTCTGTGTATGAAACGACCCTCAATTTTTCCTCTAATTATTTTAGGAAAAAGTGCTGCTTATTGTCATTATACACATGGAAAAATACGGTATACTGCATAGTTTATGAAGGTTTCCTTGACTCGAGATGAGTTTCTCCTTGCAAGATGACCTTTCAACAAAATCTACTAGCTGTTGATAGGGTGGAAGCTTCCCACAACCCCAGCACTCTCCTAGTAAATTCACTTGTGAAAAGATTTCCACCTTTCATATGCTGCCAGAGTTTGCATTTTCTGTTCTCTCTTCCTGCAGTATAGTCTTCAATTTTTTTAAAAAATACTTTTTTAAAAAATTGGACAGTATTCTGTTGTTGTTTCCTGGTATTATATTTCTAGTTCCTTTTCTTGGCTGCTGAGTTTATGATTTGGCAGACATTTTCAAACATATTTGTACAATGGACCTCAATATCCTTTCTAGTCATTTCAATTTATGGCAGTTCCATTTATGACATTCTCTCTGTTTCACATGGTTGCCACTAGACTCACCGTTCGACATCTGTTAGCATTAAACTGAACTTCCCATTTAATTACTAGGTTTCTTAAAGACCTGAAATCCTCCTGAACGTAGTTGCTTATAAAGTCTGAGGTATTTGCCCTTACCTAGGTCCAGCTTTGGTACCAGCACAAATCATTAATGTAAGCATCATTAAATAGAGCAGCCCTCTGGAGGATACCATTGGTGAACTATGAAAAGTAAAATTAATTACGATTTTGATTCACTCATAAAATCCTGTTCTGAGCTGAATTTCAAGCCAAGTATATATACATGTTCTTCAAATTATAACTTTTCGACCTAGTAAGATGTTGTTGCTTTTAAGTATCTGTTCAGCATAGATGCTGAGCTGCATGGGATGGAAATTAAACTACAGTTGTGTGAGACAAATACTTAAGATGTGACAAAATAAAATTTGCTTATTTTTTCCTTTTAAAGAAGAAGATCTTTAAACATGGTTGTTGTGGGTTTTTCGGGCTCTTTGGCCGTGTTCTGAAGGTTGTTCTTCCCAACGTTTCGCCAGTCTCTGTGGCTGTCCTCTGAAGATGTCCTCTAAATCCTGACCATGAAAGCCTTCGCAAATACATATTTAAACATGCATGGCAGGAGAGCAGCAATGAAATATTCCTGGGCAATTTTTACTGCCTGAAAGAGAACAAGCATTTCTCTGTCAGGCCAGGTTAACCAAAGATTGGTTAATGTTAGGGGTGGCTTTTTGTGATGCTGTCAGAAAAGAGAAAACATGTCACTTAAAAAATGACACTTGTATGTGCAGATAATCTGTAAAGAGATGCAAATTTAGAAATAGTTACTGGAGCCTTGTGGTGCAGTGGTTACACTGCAGTACTGCAATGAAGACTCTGTTCAAGGGCTGAGTTCAATCCTGGGGCTGGGTAGCCAGCTCAAGGTTTCCTTCCAAGGTTGGTAAATTGAGTCCCCAGCTTGGGCGGGGGACAATGTGTAGGCTGCCCAGAGAGTGCTTTAAACACTATGGGGCAGCATACAAGCAGCAAATTTTGCTTTGCTTTATATTTATTTGCATTTGTTTAATTTATAGGCTGACTTTCTCCCACTGAGGGGACTCAAGGGGGCTCAGTGTTAAAAAAAATTAAAAACACAGTAAATTGTGCATTAAAATAATTAAGTTACAATAGTTAATAAAATACTTTGAATAAATAAAACATTCAAAAGTTTAAAAACAGATTTACTCAGCTAAAAACCAGCTTTCAAAGACTCAGCTATTTTTATTAAAAGTTACTGGGCATATTATTGGATGTGTACCTGTTGTGCTACTGACTAACATGCTGGATAACATAATTGGTGCCATGTTAATAATCATCATCATGAGCTGTAAAGTCAGTTCTGACTTGTGGTGATCCTTTTCAGGGTTTTCTAGGTACAGAATACTCAGAAGTAGTTTACCATTCCCTTCCTAAGTAATCTGCTGTAGTGTATTACACTACAGTCGTGCCCCACTTAACGACTGCCTCGCTTAACGAGGAGATCGCTTTACGATGAGGTTTTTGCAATAGCAAAACGATGGTCTAAATGGGGGGATTTTGCTTAGCGATGATCGCTTCCCTGCTTCGGGAACCGATTTTCGCTTTACGACGATCAAAAACAGCTGATCGTCGGGGTTCAAAATGGCCACCGGCTGAAGAAAATGGCCCCCCGCTGTGCTTAGGGATGGATTCCTCGCTGCACAGGCATGGAAAATGGCTGCCCCTATGGAGGATCTTCGCTGGACGGTGAGTTTTCAGCCCATTGGAACGCATTAACCGGGTTTTAATGCGTTTCAATGGACTTTTCTATTTCATTTGATGATGTTTTCGTTCTAGAGCGATTTCGCTGGAACGAATTAACATCGTCAACCGAGGCACCAGTGTATTTAACTTATGAAGCATAAGCTGCAGTAGGATTCAAGCTACTGTCACGAAATATACAATACATCTCAATCCAATGGTTCCTTGCTAGAGGAGATGTGTCATATTTTGTCTGTGATCCTACGTCTTGCTGCAAGCTTCTCTGAGTAGAAGAATAGGGTGAGAAATGATCTTAAATAATGGCAACGAGATTTTATAAAAAGCAATGGCTCCCCTTGAGCCTATTTAAGTGTCCTGGGAAGCTTATATTAATCAATGTATGATGAAGATAGCTATTTCCAAGCATTACCATTAAAATAAAATAAAATGAAGAACTCTGCACTATAAACATACCCTGATTAAAATTAATTGTGCTCTACAAACAAAACCATCTTAACTAGCACAAAAGGTACATCATTTTCATGTACTGTATACATCTATGGAATGTAAGTGTTTCCACTGTGCTGGTGCTAACTTAAAAGATAATTACAGATGCATTGCCAGTAAATCAAGTGAGATGTATCATCAATTTAACTCAGTAAATTGATGATACATCTCACAAAAAGAAACCACACACCTCACACAAAAAAACTCCTTTTTGGCATGCAGAAACATCCATGAGCATGCAAATCTTAACATCCAGCTTCAGGGGGAAAATAGCTGGTTTGAAGAATAATTTTGCCTTTATATACTTAAGCAGTACAGATTTCCTTTCCCCCTTTTTTATTCAGAAGAAACCTACTTAAGCACTTTGAAATGAAGTATCTGAAGTGTGCTGTAAGTATTGAGAATTTCCTGATTTTTGGTTCTTTGTGCCTTCTCCTTCTTTCAGCCATTCTTTCCCTCTAGTTTCTAGATCAGACACTGAGAACTAGAAAGGGAAATGGGTTCAGTGATCAAAATAGAGAGTAATCCTGGCCACACACTTCAAATTTGCCATGGGACTCAGTTTATTGCAAATTAATGTAATTAAAATTAAATTTTATTGCAAATTGAAAATAAAATTAGATTTTATTGCAAATTAATTTAATTAAAATTAAAATTAACAAATCCCTCCTCAGACAACCCCCACGCCCAAGTGAGAAGTTATTTTTTTCAGTATCCCAATAATAACTTATTGTAATTTTGAAAATGTTGAGACAGTTGTTTCCTGGGGGAGCACTTTCTGTTAACCCTTTCGATGCCACACTGAAAGGGCGGGGAAAAAGCTGAAACATTTGTTTTCAACTGGATACAGTTATACTGTAATAATAAGAAAATGGCACCAATGCAATTCTTATGGTTTTCCTACAGTTTTCTAGGTAAAGAGTACTCAGAAATGATTTAACGTTCCCTTCTTCTGGGAGTGCTCTGAGGCTGTTCAGCTTTCCCAATGCTACAGAGACTGATTCTTTCCCTGGAAGGCATAATGGAGGAATCAAACTCCCAAACTCTGGTTGTGTACCTAGAATCCTAACTCACTGAGTTAAGCTATCCAGCCAGCTCCATTATTGCAGCCCAGCCTCCAAAACGATATACCCAGGAACACAGCAAGCCTTCTAATAATGAGTTAGTTTGGCCTAGACAACTCTGACTCCTAGCAGCTCTCCAGAATTTCAAGTAGGATTCTTCTGAAGCCCTACCTTGAGATTCCTGGTATGGTTTGGTGATCTCTCATCCAAGTAACTACCAGGCTTAACCCTGCTTTGCTTCCAAAATCAAACAAGGCTGGGTGTGTCTAAAGGAATACAGTGTGCCCCTCATGTTTTCAGTGTAAATCTTTGTTGAAGAATAAGTAAAAATTGTTCCATTTAAAAAGAAAACATCTCAGTGCTATAAGCTGTTGCCATGTGGCCTGTACAAAACACACTCTTATCATATCACTCAACACCCACAATAGTAAAAAAAGGAAAGAAAAAAAATCAGAAACACAAGGAACACCACAAGCCAGCTTTGGAATGATGTAACAGTTTCCTACCACCCATTTAATCATAGTCACAAAACTATAAAATAGTTATCATTACATGACAAAAGGAGTGAGTGTTATCCTTGTTAGATTTCAATCATAGTGGCTTAATTAGACCTTTGATATCAGAATAAGGAATTAGCAGTAACTCATTTGGTGAAATTCTGTTGCTTAGTGTAAGAAAATTTGTAACTTGTAGTCTGTTCATTACTGGCAAATAAAGAGTTCCTGTGACAATTCTTCGGTCAAGTGTGTACACTGGCTTGATGCCGCACATCCCCTGAGAATTGTGATGGAGACTTTTATTTACCAGTTAGGAATGGGCTGAAGGTTACGAATTTTCTTACACTCAGAAATAGGATTTCAGTTGTTGTCTGTAACTGATTATGTCCAATCGCATCAGACTCTGAAGCTCTGGGAAGGAAACTCAAAGACTTTGGGGCCCAGTTAGTTTTTTCCATCCATCTTACCAGTACTAGAAAAAGGAAAAGAAAGGGAAAGGAAAATACTCCAAATGAATGACTGGCTACGAAGGTGGTATCGATGTGAGGGATTTGGTTTTTGAGATCACAGGCTAATTGGATGCCCCGTTGAGAGCATCTCGATCTATCCAGTTGGGGCAAAAAAAACCCAAAAGGAACATCGCAGTGATATCCTATGATATTCTGATTAGCAAACTAACTAGGCATGGGCTGGATAGATCAAGTGTCAGGTGGATACACAATGGGCTACAGAATCATACTCAGAGAGTGATGATTCACGGCTCCTTCTCCAACTGGGAGGAGGTAATGTGGGTAACGTCCTGGGCCTGGTGCTTTTCAACATTTTTGTTAATGACTTGGATGAGGGAGCGCAGAGGATGCTTGTCAAATCTGCAAATGACACAAAATTGGGTGGAATATCTAATACCCTGGAAGACAAAAACAAAATTCAAAATGATATTGATAGGCTGCAGCACTAGGCTGAAAACAGCAGAATGAAATTCAACAGGGAGAAGTGTGAAATACTGCACCTCGCAAAAATAAACCAAATGCAGAGGTATAGTTCCAACAGAAGTATAGTTTCCAAATCCTGCAAGGTGCTAGTCCCCCTCTATTCAGCATTGGTTAGGCCTCACCTAGAGTATTGTGTCTAGTTCTGGACACCACACTTCAAGAAGGATGCTGACAAATTGTCATACAGAGGAGGGGCAGGATCTATTTTCAATCATTCCAGAATGCAGGACACATGACAATGGGCTGAAATTAAAGGAAGTCAGATTTCGATTGAATATCAAGACATCCTAACTGTTAGAGCAGTACAAAACTGGAACCAATTATCTCAAGAGGTGCTAAGTGCTCCAACACTGGAGGCATTCAAGAGAAACGTAGACAACCACCTGGCATATATCCTTTGATTTGTCTTCTTGCATTGAGTAGGGGGTTGGACTCGATGGCCTTATAGGCCCCTTCCAACTTCACTATTCTATGATTCTATTTCTGCTGAATACAACCAAATAATGAGATGGAAAAGTATGGACAGAAATAGCCATTCACGCATAAATCCTGAGACCTAAGGACTGGCCTTCTAAAAAGTTGAAGACTATCAGGGAGCATGTTTTTCCTCTTGCCAGTTTCCTAAGGAATCTCACTAGCATGTTAGTCTTGCATATTATTGCAGCTGTATTCTAAGAACACAGCTGCAATAATATGCCCTTGGGTACCCAGTGTGGTGTAGTAGATAAAGTAATGGACTAGGACTCAGGAGACAAGGGTCTGTTTCTCTGTCTCTGCCATAGAAGTTTTCTGGGGGTACTGAACTGGTAAAGGTAAAGGTTCCCCTTGACATTTTTAGTGTAGTCGTGTCCGACTCTAGGGGGCGGTGCTCATCCCGTTTTTCAAGCCGTAGAGCCAGCGCTTGTCTGAAGACAGTTTCCGTTGTCACATGGCCAGCGTGACTAGGGAGCGCTGTTTTACCTTCCCACCGAGGTGGTACCTATTTATCTACTCGAATTTACATGCTTTCGAACTGCTAGGTTGGCGAGGAGCTGGAACAAAGCGACGGGAGCTCACTCCGTCACGTGAATTCGATCTTACGACTGCTGGTCTTCTGACCCTGTAGCACAGGCTTCTGCAGTTTAGCCCACAGTGCCACCACGTCCCTTGTACCGAACTGGTAAAACCACTCCTTAAATATCTCACTATCTTAAAAACTCTACTAGGGTTGCTACAAGGTCTGACTTGACAGCACATACATAAAAACTAATTATGCCCTTACATTTTCAAGTTCTGCTCTGCTAGCTTCTTCCTCTTTTCTACTGCTGTTATGCGCTGTCCAGTCAAAAATGACTTACAGTGACACTGACAGAGCTTTCAAAGTAAGTATGATATTTAAGGACTGGTTTAACAGTTCCGCTCCGCCATGGCTGAGCAGGGAATCAAACCTTCTTCTCCAGAATCCTAATCTGTCACTCTATCTATTATACCGCACTGGGCAAATACTCAGCCAGCGGACTAGGAGGCAGAACAGCAGCAGCAGAGCTGTGGCTGTAGTGCAACCACTATCCCCATCTGTCTTTATCCTTCCCAAAGGCCCTCTGCGAATGACTTGAAATGTCACCCACTACTTCATGGTTAATATCAGACTCAACACTGAAATTGCTTCCTGTGCTTTACCAACAACAAAAGCAGTGAGGAATTTGTAGTTCATTCCTGACAGTTTCAACCTACTCCTAAAAATACAATATGAAAAACAATAACACTGAAAGCAGCAGACGAAACAAGAATCAAAGGACATATACATAACTGCATATAAATTTAAATGGCATTTACACAGTTACCTCACTTATACTGTTTCACACATGCATATGATTGTTTCATTTTTACCTGCTTTTGTACAGCAGTCATATTAACCTATCAACCAGTTCTTTCCCTTATTTAAATTTGGATATAAGAATTATTATAGATACACATCGGTACATTACTCTAACTAAAATCTGATTTACTTGTAGTGTTATAGACGCAAGCAACATACAAATGTCCTTTCTTCAAAATAGTCCCTTTGTGGTTCAATTCATTAATATTTGCAGTTGATTAATTTTCTTCCTTCTTATATACTCCTTTGATTTTCAGTTTAAACCCCACAATGTAGAAGATTAGGCAAAATACATATAGAGTGATTTACCTGCAAACTATTTTTTTGTATGTGTGCATGTGGTTTAGAATTAATTTGAGAGGACTTGGATTTGAACAGGGTTTCATTCATATTTCTTCATATTTTTCTAATTGTTTTGGAGCAGATGACCTTCCAGACAATTGAAGGAATCTCTGGAAAGTTAGATAACAAGGTATGTACTGTGGAGCTGAAAGGGTTAGCAGCTGTGAAATCAATAGGCCTGTGTCCTTTTACAATATACCATTTAAATCCTTTCATTCTCTGCTCTTTGCATTTATATAGGGGATATTTATAACAAGAGTCTTCAGATGACTTTAATTATAGTTTGCCTGCAGTCACAACACAGAGAAATAAGGCCCTGAGATGTATTTTTTTAAAAATCTTATAGAAGTATGATTATTTCTAAGTATGCCTGAAAAGTATTCTCAGGCTTCTCAAATTCATTTAAAAAAAAAAAAAGAGGAGAAAGCTAACTAAATTATTTTCTTTACCGGAGTTAGAATCACGTACAAAAAGAGGCAGAAGTCTTATTATGCCTTATATTGAACTCTAAAGGTACAATTTTTAGATCTATCAAAAGACATATTGGAAAACTGATAATCAGAAACAATCACTTGCAAATGGCAGATTTAAAAAAAGCCAGTCTGATAGCCATGCTTTGGACAAATTTTTCCATTCTAAAGGTGGTAACCTAGTAACTCCAGCTTTAAAGGTCTTTTAAGGGAGGGTGATCTCTCAAATGCTTTATGGAATTGAAATCTGGGGTATGAATCAGAACAATCTACACTATCTTGAAGTAGGACAGAACAAGTTTCTGAGACACATCCTCACGGCACCCCAGGGGACTCCAGCAGCTTTTCTTAGAACAGAGACAGGCATGGTGTCCATTAAAGCCAGGGCAACTCCAGCTATGTTCTCCTACTATAAGAGGGTGATGGATATGCCCGACCACCGTCTACCGAAATGCTGTATAGTAGAGCAATGGAAAAGTGGTGGCTGGGCAACTTTAGTTCAAACCTTACTAAAATATAAATCCCTCTCCACAGACATTTTTGGTTTTTTTGGGGTGTGTGTGTGTGTGTTAAAATAATTTTGAGAGATTGGATCTACAAATTGGATAATGGCCAGGACTTTGCCTAAATAGACTCTTCAAATTTCTCTCACTGGTACCATCTGCTCAAAACAAACCACTCAAGGGTGCAATACATAGACTTACTGTTGCCACCCTGAGAACTACATTCACAGAACTTTTCAAACTATGCCAACTGCTGTTTTAGATGGCAGGTACAGGAATGTCCCTAAGCATCTAATGCTGTGTATTAGCAGAGCAGGTGAGATAGAGGATGTTGCCCACTATCTATTCAACTGTCAGCTCTATCAAAACCCTAGAGGAAAATTCCTGGGTAACATTTTGGCTGCCCTACAGAAGGAAAGCCCTCAGAAAAAAGGTGGTCAGGTTACTTTTGGACTATGACCCATATGTTACATACAGAACAGCACTGTTTGCAAAAGTGGCCAGAAACATCCACACTAATTTCCCGAGACCCATCACGATCAATTATGCGGGGGACTCACAGATGTGAAGGGTCTCTTATTATTCTATATGTCTGTGATTTTATCATGATTTTACTTGATCATATTTGTATTTTAAACAATTGGGACGGCTTTTAACCAATACAATAAACTTGAACTTGGAACCAGGACAAGTCTGACTATATCCAGTTGTGCATCTCAAGTAAGTTGAACAAGATTGCTAGTATACCTGTTTCATAAAATCGTCAGAAAACACTCAGCAATATTTCTGAATATTAGACACTAACAAAGAACATGCTATAGGAAGAAAGAAGACAGAATGCTATTGTTCTTGGAGGTCAAAGTATACTGATTTGAAATACAGAATGTCTCATTTGAGGAAAAAGACTGAAGTCCTGTTGAATCAGCATTGCATACACAGACTGACCTGGCCAGACCCTTATGCAGTCTCGTGATACAGTGCTTAAAGTGCAGTACTGCAGTGAAGACTCTGCTCATGACCCGAGTTCAATCCCAGACACAGATAACCAGTTTGAGGTTGACTCAGCCTGCCATCCTTCCGAGGCTGGTAAACTGAGTACTCAGCTTGTTGGAGGTGGGCAATGAATAGCCAGCATAATGAAACTGCAAACTGTCCAGGGAGTGCTTTAAGTGTTATGGGGTGGTATATAAGCAGAACACTTCACTTTGCCTCTGCCTTGGGACAAAGATAGCATTGGGAGGAGAAGGGAATGACGCTGTAGGGGAAAACTGCAAGGGCTGCCCACAGCAGGATGTTGCCATTGCCAGCGTGATTTATTTCTATCAGGATGGGCAACTTCTGCAGGTGTGGGGACCAGTTTTCTGCCCCCTCTATCCTCTGGGTGACCACAGAGACTGCTGAAAAACATGAGCAAACAGACAAACACGAGACGTGACTGGCTGGCTGAAAGTCCACTTCTGGTTTTGGAAAAAAAAGCATTTGGGTTTGTTTAACACTGAGGGGATGGGCTACGACTTGTTTAAAAAGGCGAACCACTGTTTCTGGAACAGGATGACAATTCCCTTTTCTTATTTGTGGAAACAGTTATTCTGAGAGGGGAGTAGGGGAATCTGATTGGGTCAGGGTTGTAAAAACAGTAATGCAGAGCCACACTTTGCCCATCCCTGATTTATATATGTGGAATGAAGAAAAACCGTCTTTCATTTTGTCTCAGGGCCTAATCACACCTGCCAAAAGAATCCCAGTTATACCAATTCTTTCCCTACCTCTGTTGTGCCGATACATTTATTTTCACAGGCAGGAGCGTTCACATTGTTTTTAACTGTATCAATTCATTTCTTTTTATCAGAACTGTTATAGCAGGCTACGCTGCTCTTTAATTTTGTATGAATTCATTTTGTCTTCTGTTTTTTGGGCAATCAGGTACCAACCCCCGGCCTTTAAAAAACAAACAAACTAAAGCTAGCATATTGATACAGAAATACAGCAATATACACCTTATTTCCTCCTCTTCTTCTTTTCCCTTTCCTCTTTACTCTTTTGCCTCAGAAAAAGGAAGTGGGTTTTGAAAGACTTGCAAAGTATTGTGAGGTACAGGATTAAATAAAGGCAATGCTCCTTTCTTTACAATTCAAAGCAGGCAATCTGAAGCCCCCTTTCACTCCCAAGGAAGAGGGGAAGGCTGTCTCTTTCTGATCAATGTGTTCATGTTGTTTTTTTTGTGGCGATGGCAGAATCAGAGAATGCTAATACCAGCTTGTTGATATACATTGGTGCCTTACATAGCGATCACTCCGTTTAGTAATGAAATTGCTTTGCGATGCATTTTTTGCGATCGCAAAAGCGATCGCTTTGCGATGTTCCCTATGGGAATTTCCCTTTGTGATGTTCGGTTCCCGAAGCAGGGAACCGAGCATCACAAAGCGATGATTTTTAAAACAGCTGATCGGCGGTTTCAAAATGGCCGCCAGGTAAACAAAATGGCCGCCCGCTGTGTTTAGGGACGGATTCCTCACTTAAGAGCAGCGAAAATGGCTGCACTATGGAGGATCTTCGCTGAACTGTGAGTTTTAAGCCCATAGGAACGCATTGAAGGGGTTTCAATGCGTTTCTGTGGGCTTTTTAATATCGCATAGCAACGTTTTCGTTCTGCAGTGATTTTTGCGGAACGAATTAATGTCGCAATGCGAGGCACCACTGTATCTTTAAAATATAATAATAATCAAGGATACAAGAGCAGTAACCACAATGCTCAGGAACCTGACTCCTTTGCAAAGGAAATAAATTGACAGCAATGTTCACACGGGTGATAAAAAAAGAAGTGATTCATCATTGGTGCAGAAAAAAACAGCTCTCCCATCAAGGGGGGAACAAACCTAAAGTAAACTGCTGGCTGGGAAAATGCATTAATCTTGGCCATGCATCATGTGGTGGTCGTTTTGAACAGATAGGCAGGGTACAAATAGAATAAATAAAATAAAATAAATACATGTGCTTGGAAATCTATGCAATGATCTAAAAAAAAGTCATAACGGGGTTTTTTTTGCCAGGTGTGATCAGGCCCTCAGGCAACCACCTGTGAGTAGGCAGCTTTGGGAGTGGGTGGGTTTTCCTACCAACATATCATTGTGACAACTCAATACAGTACTGTTTCATGAGCTTGAACTGTGTCTTGATGATGTGAGACATGGAGAGTAATTTTAATCCTTAATAGTAGCTGGGTGGATGAGGGGAGGGTATGAATTTTGTCCAATAATAATATATCTAAGTGAACTGTTCCTGTCATTATTTTAAATCCTTTGGGATGGTTTCATATCTTGGACAATTGCAACCCACTGACTTTGCAAAAGATCTGTTCTTGGAGGAGATTTTAAAAAACCATTGGAGCTGGTTTGTTACTGCAGATTAACCAAAGTGCTCACATATGAGGCTCCACTTGTGGCTGCTGAGTGTGTATGTGCTGCTATGATGAATGTCACTTCAACATTTATGGCTGGTGCATTGCTCCTTTCCCTCTTTATTCATGGGTACATTTATACATAAGGTCTTTTGAACGGTATTACATAATGGTGCTTCCTAGTTGTTAAATCTGTATTCCAAAAGTAAAGGTTCCCCTTGACATTTAGTCCAGTCGTGTCCAGCTCTAGGGTGTGGTGCTCATCCCCATTTCCAAGCCATAGAGCCAGCGTTTGTCTGAAGACAGTTTCCGTGGTCACGTGGCCAGCGCGACTAGACACGAAACGCCATTACCTTCCCACCGAGGTGGTACCTATTTATCTACTCGCTTTTTTACATGCTTTTGAACTGCTAGGTTGGCAGGAGATAGGACAAGTGACGAGAGCTCACTCTGTGATGTGGATTTGATCTTACGACTGCTGGTCTTTTATCCTGCAGCACAGAGGCTTCTGCAGATAAACCCGAAGTGCCACCACATCCCTTTTTCCAAGCCCACTGCCAAATGGCAACAAAGCATTCTGTCCTACCCTCTCTTCTGTTTTTTAACTACTGTCCATGAAACAGGCCTTTGAAACACTTTATAGAAAGCACTAGATTCTTTTCCTGTGCAGAAGATAGTATTCTGGTTCTTACAAGCACAATCAGACATGCAGGATGGGACAGAAAGTAGAAAAGGGGTAGTCTATGGAATAGCAGCAAGAGGATTAGTTCATAAATAAAAACAGAAATAACTGTTTAGTCAGAAAAAAAGTACCACTTTCAGTGGATTCCAAAGTTGGGATGCAAACAAACTCTGGTTTAGAAAGAAAGAAAGAAAGAAAGAAAGAAAGAAAGAAAGAAAGAAAGAAAGAAAGAAAGAAAGAAAGAAAGAAAGAAAGAAAGAAAGAAAGAAATCCACCTTTCTTTGCTCCCCCCCAGCTGTTGTGGTTACTATGAAAGTCAGAGAAGCTCTCTGGGCATTCCTGAGCAGTTACAGATGTGCACAGATGCATACTGCAGACCTCTTCATTCTTAAGATGACATAATGCTGCTTGCCACTTTGAAAAGTATTTCATTTAATATTGATTTTGGAGAGAGCAGAGCTTTGGCCCTAGTGGGCAGTTGTTTAAAAATGATGGGATTATAACAGCAGCTGGCAGCATTCCATTCCAGGAAAGCTCAAGGCATTATCCAGTCTTGACTTCCCCCTTCCATTGCTCTAGCCATTTGATCTGTAATCTCTTTTATGGATTCTTAACCCTTCTGATGCAGTTTCCTTCCATAGCATGTGTGTATTGTTGAGAGTAAACTCTAAGAGCAATTCTCTTTAAGGTTTTCTGGTAGTGGTGGGACTTTGGGTCAAATGGATCATGACATTTGTATTAACATGCTGTTTATAACTGTACTAATGAGCAGCATGTTAATACAAGCTTCATGATCCATTTGTGGATTGGAAATGTCCCCTTCCCCTTCCTTTAACTACAGCCAAGGTGGCTGGTAGACATTGGGATGTGCAATTAAAAAGATTCCCTCTCCCTGCTAATGAGGAAATAATAATAATCCAAGTTTCACTTATTTTTAAAAACTGTGTTCCACATATTCTGAAGTTTATTGAAGCTTTATCGGGGTCCTTCAATGAAACATTCAATATTGCACAGTGTCCCTGAAAGGGTATTTAGTCACCACCATTGCTGATGTCCTCCTACATTGCAGGCTCAGCCTGTTGTGCTGAGACGGTCATTTTAATCTGGATTGCCAGAGGGGGTGGAAGAGGGTTTTACATTGCCTTCTCCTTGTGATCTCAGTGGGGGACAGCTGGGGAGTGGTGCAGGCCTCTCCCAACTCATAGGAATTCTGATATCGCTGGGAGTGACGTCTTCTTGCTGCTAACATCAGCAAATAAGCAGCAGTCTGAGTGGAGATTGCTGGATGACAAGAATGGTGAACCTCTCCCTAGGCAAAGCTTGCAAATAATAAGACACAAGTTGCATACAGTGGACCATCTACTTATGGAATTGATCCATATTGGAACGGTGGCTGCAGGTCGAAAAGTCTGTAAGTCGAGTCTTCATTGACCTACAATGCATTGAAAACCGATTAATCCCGTAACTGGATGTTTTTGTTCCATTTTTGTTCCATTTTGGTTTTTTCTGGTCTGTAGGTCGATTCTCAGGCTGCAAGTCAAACCTAAATTTTGCGCCCAGAGAAGTCTGTAACTCGAAAAGTCTGTAAGTCGAGCCATCTGCAAGTCGAGGGTCCACTGTACTTCCTGTTAACAGGAATGTGGACTTGCGACTTTTTTTTAAAGACTTGGACTTAATTCATGACTCGGACCCATTTTCCAAGTCATGTCTTCAAGTCCCTAGCCCACTCTCCTTCCTGGTGATCAATAAACAATACCTGCGGGAGAGGTGGTGGGAAGGACACCGAAGCTTGTATTAACAGAGGTGGTGGGAAGGACACACCTCCCACAGTCACACTTCCTGCTCCAGAGCCCCTTCTAGCTCTTGAGCAAGGGCCCTGCATCAGGATTCATGCACACTGCTGCAGCTTGAGAGGCTTCTATAGCAGCTGCGGAGGGACAGACGGGACCAAGAACCACAGCTACTATTGTCGGTGCCACCATCAGCTACAGTTTCTGCCCAGCTGGGGTTGGGTGCAGCAACGAGGTCAGCATGGAGGTGGGCTCAGCCTATAAAAAGAGGTGAAGGGAACTGCTGCTGCTGGGACTGCCAGGAAAAAAGGGGCACGGGGCTGGAGGGGAACCCTACTGGATTTTTTCTGGAGGGGGCTACAACTCCAAGAACCCCCCAGGCTGGGATTTGGAATTCAGACTTGAGGCCTGGGACTTAGACTCAACGACTTGCCAACATTCCTGTCTGTTAACAAGTGGTACCAGTCCTTACTTTTCTTGTACTCCTGTGCAAGGACCAGAAATTGTGGCATTCTTCTCCTTGCTGATGAAGATGGCGGGGAACTTCCTGGTGTTCACAAGCTTGCTCCCACAATGGCAAGAACCATGCTTGGTGCAGAAGAAAATGTAATTGTGCATATTGTCCAAACTAGCATGCCCTATGCTTTGTTTCTGAATTTGAAGCATTAGACTGGCTGTTTGCACCTTTCTGTCATGCTCTGTGTCCGTGTGTGTGTTTTCACTTTTCAAAAAGAAAGGATAAGCACAGACAGTTTGCACAAAATGCATCAACCCCAGCAGGGGGGGTGGGAGGAGAGTTGTTTTCTTGCTTTTGGCTGAATGTGTAGAATCTCGTGGAGATTTTAAATTCCTACTTGAAGCATATTTTTATATCGAAATTGTTTAAATCCAAATTATATTGAAATTGTTTAACTGAGGAATTCGGTCAATATTCTTTCCACCCTTACAGATAAAGTAGGGAGGTGGCACTTACACTGAGACACTTACCGAACTACTTCTAAAAAGCAAGGTTCAAATGCTGCCAAGAGTGCTACTTCCCCACCTTGTAACTGGAGGGAGGACTCTTGCTGCTGAATAACTCAGCTGGAGCTTCAGTTAAGCTGCATGCTTCTAAACTGGGGAAGACGGGGTAGAGGAGAAGCCAGTTCTCAGCTCAGCCAAAGAGTACCAGTGAAGTCAGCAGTGCAGCCCAGAGCCAAGAAAATTGACTTTTTGGACTATGATTCCATAATTTCCAGCAAGCATGGACAATGGCATGTTGCGTAGGATATTATGGGAGCTGTAATCTCCCAAAAAGAGAGTATAGTTTCCAAGCTGATTTCTGTGGTCATCCAATCCCTGGAAATTTGCACAGAGAAATCTGCCTCTCCAACTCAGTCAGCACCATTATTTTTAAATGTACACATATACAGTACATATATGTTAACACATACAAAGTTTATGCAAACCTGTGTCCTTTTGTGGGGAGCCAAGAAATAAGCTGCTGTCCTAAATATCCTCTCTTTATAGACACCTGTGAGGACTCAAAGAAACACGTAAACTCCTGAATTCCTGAACTAAATATTTAATATGTGCCTGGTAACATCATACAAAAATATTTAGAAGTCTGTCTGTAGAAGGAGAGGCATAGAGGACTGATTGCAGATAGGAGTAAAAAACACACACAACTCATAATGATTTGAGTTCGGTAATATATTCCATTCGGATAAAATTCTTTTCAGAGAGGCCATGACTCTTGTCCTAGTGGAGTCCCTTTGCTAGCAAAATGAAAATGCTGAACATAAAGGACAGAAAGGGCTATACTTCATTCTTGTGGGGGGAAATCCCCATGGTGTCGGCTCTAGGTCACTGTTTCACCTGGGGTACAGGAACTCTTCTCCGTTGCAGAGGAACTCATTAACAAAGGGCACTTTGGAAAATGCCCTTCAGTTCCCTTTCTGTGGCTGGAGGACTTCGCACAGAATTTCAAGCTTACTGCCCCCATGAGCTTCTCCTGATTTCTTTGAAGCCCCTGCTGGGATAGGTGTTAAAGAGTCTCAGGCTGCAGAACACTTATCTCTGCCTCCATCACACAATTACACAGACAAAATACCTGAAGTTGTTCAATTATCTGCTTTGGCTCGCAGAGAGGGATGGTAAGAACCAGAGATTTAATCACCTGTTTCTACATCCTCCGAGCTTGATGTTCTGTAAGAAATGGGGCAGGGGAGAGCAAGAGTGAGAACTCACTACATGATAGGATGTTTGGGATTTTTCCTGGCTATACCTCTGGCTGACCTGCGAAAGCCAGGAAAAAGTGTGAGATGGGTCTCCCAGGGAGCTGAATGTGAGCTGAATTTTCAAGTGTCTGAAGCAATTTTATCAGGGTGAGGGGAAGTGTATGTTTGTCTTGTGGTGCAGTGGTTAAAATGCTTTACTGCAGCCAAAACTGTGCTCACAACCTGGGGTTCAATCCCAAGTAGCTGGCTCAAGATTGACTCAGCCTTCTATCCTTCAGAGGTCAGTAAAATGAGTACCCAGCTTGCTGGGGGGGGGGGAAGTGTAGTCTGCATAATTAACTTGTAAACCGCCCAGAGAGTGCTTGAAGTGCTATGGGGCAGTACATAAGCAGCATGCTTTGCTTTTTGTGTGCTTAAAGGAAGGTATAGTTCTTTCACCCTAAGGTTCATGGTGTCATCATGAGTGCAGGAATAAAATGAAGTATGCCTCCGCTGTCTCAATGTTCAATACATTTATTGGGTCACACACATACATTCGATCGATCGATCGATCGATCGATCGATCTATCTATCTATCGATCGATCGATCGATCGATCAATCAATCAATCAGTCAATCTATCTATCTATCTATCGATCAATCAATCAATCAGTCAATCTATCTATCTATCTATCGATCTATCGATCAATCAATCTATCTATCTATCGATCAATCAATCAATCTATCTATCGATCAATCTATCGATCAATCAATCTATCTATCTATCGATCAATCTATCGATCAATCAATCAATCTATCTATCTATTGGTGGTACAAGTCCAGTTTTCTGTGGCATGACTATAACCTTTGCATAACTTTTTAAAAATTAAAAATGGTGCTAGATAGATAGAGAGATAACAGTTATTTTTGAATGATCATACCTAAAGCAGCAGCTTTAAGTACATAACCTGCAACAAAAATGTAAAACTGGCTTTAAGAATATGCACTGCACAATGACATGTATTCTGAGTTCTACTGTATGGCATGGAATCATGAATCTTAAAACAAGCTGCTACAAAAAAGATAGGAACCTTTGAAATATAGATTTATCACAGGGTGTTACAAATGTCTTGGATCAAGAAAGTGATAAACAAAAAGTACCAAGCAAAATAAAAATTATAAAACACATAACATGTAGAAAGCTAGAATAGTTTGGTCACCAGTTGTGAAATGACAAGTACAGATTGTTAAAGATGATTACTCAAGGTGAAATAAATGTGAAAATAAATCTAGGATGACAGAGAACTTTGAATCTGAAAACAGAATCATTTGGATGCAAAACTACAACTGTTTAGAGCTGTTCCATCCAAAGTTGGCATAGTCATAATGCTGTCTAGAGCTCAGTCGGAAAGGAAGGAGGAGAAGGAGGAGAGGTGGTGGTCAGTTTCAAACACTTTTTCATCATTGATTACAACACCAAGAATCTACCTTTGCTCAAACACTGAACTCTCTCTCTCTCTCTCTCTCTCTCTCTCTCTCTCTCTCTCACACACACACACACACACACACACACACACAGAGAGAGAGAGAGAGAGAGACAGACAGACAGACAGACAGACAGACAGACAAAATACATCATCCAGAACAAAGTAAAGCAGAGTTAAGTCTCATGATTTTGGCTGCACTTAAATGTGCCCTTTGTTATGAATGATAGCTGAGATTCCTAGACTTTTTCTATTAGAGCTGCAAATCTTGGATGTTTCCGAGCTTGTGCTTCTCAAATAAGAGTCTGCTATGCCCTCAGCTTGAAAAAGTTCCTTTTTGGATGACAACACGCTGACTGGGGGGATTTGGAGAATTATAGTCCAAAAAACTGACATTGCCAAGCTCTTGATTATGCCACCTGGAAAACCACTTTTAAAACTCCAGGGATGTAAAAAAAAAAAAGTAGATTATGATTCAGTATGGGGTTCTGCAGTGCTAATAAAAAACCCAAACATGTCTCACTAGGCATGCATTCGACCTGCCTAAAGTAACTCTTTGCTTCCCACTCAGCGTACTTTCTGATTCAGAGCACCATTATGGAAAATAAAGCATTTGAAGATTGAAGTGGAGTTTTTGCCCAAGAGGATGGATTGATATTTATGTGTATTTTTATTCAGTGACCCTAAATACAATAAAGATTTAATGGGTGACTTTCAAGTTATAAGTTTTCTAGTGGCAGAAGCAGCCTGTGACTTAGGCATGGAAGTGACTCCTGAAATTTTCAGATGAACTGTCCCCCACAACTTCGTCCACATGGCCAACTAATGGGAAGTCAAGCAGTTCAAGCATAATTTCAAACTGATGGCCATGGTCACTGATGATAATCACAATTTAATGCCATAAAGTGAATTTTGACTTACTGCATTTTCTAGGTGTACAGAAGGAGCTTACCATTCTGGAGCCACTCTGGCACCGTGCAGTTTGCCCAAGGCTACACAGGATGGCTCTTCTCCAAGAGGCATAGTGGGAAACTGAATTCCCAAATGTCAGCTCCAGAGCCAGATACCTAACTCACTAAGCTATCCAGCCAGCTTGTGGTAGGTGGTGCCTCTGTCTAACAATGTGTTTCTCTTTTTAATGGTGCTTCAGAAATCCTGTGAACAATCCTCTACTACTTCCAAAATAAGGGACCATATGGGCCTATTTACTAGAAAATATTTTTTTTGCAATCTTTGAGTACTCATATGTTGGTGGAAAGATGTCCTGTAAGCACTCTAGCAACCCTGGGTGCAGGTGGGAATGGGGTGATAGCAGAAGCAGGAACCGAGGACTGGTCAATGTGTCTCAACAGCCATTTTATTTCCAGATGACTCCTACCTCTTCCTCTCAGGTGATCTGATATACATTTCATCAGAGTGGTTTTTTTTTGTTCTAATGAAAGAACATTTTATTTCATATCTATTGATGGCATCGAATAACTCTTCAGCATAGTGAGAATGAAGTCTTTTAAGAGTGCTCCAAGGCCAAAGCATATGATTTTAGTTGTGGGCTGCCTTATTTGTGCATATGTGGTGTTAGTATTTAGTATATTATTTAAGATTTATGTTACATTACATTATGTTTTATTTTGGATGCTATTATTATTATTATTATTATTATTATTATTATTATTATTATTATTATTATTATTATTATTATTATTATTATTATTATTATTATTATTATTATTATTATTTTGTTCGTTCGTTCGTTCGTTTATTCATTCATTTATTTATTTATTTATACATACCCCGCCTATCTGGGCGACTCGTCCACTCATCCAATAAGTAGCTAATTAAATAAAGCACAGCTACAGCTCGAGACTGCAGTATCTCTCAGAATACTTACTTTTAATTACAAGATGCCAGTTGAGTGGTGGACCTGTGATATACCTTTGTCCTGCAAAACTCCAAAGTTATTTTCCAGTGATTGGCCTCCTGCCTCTCTTCTTTTGCAAATAACCAGGACGTTCAGTCCTCCCAAAGAGGCCCATTGTGGTGTCAATCCTGGTGGAACCAATTCACATTAAGATCTAAAACCTTGAACAGCAATGATGAAGTATCTGCGAGCCAGTAGTAGCTTTATTGCAGCTGCTGTTCTATTCCTACTGGACAATGAGAGGGTAAAACGCAGGCAATTACTGGATTCTGAGCAGAACTGCTCAGCGGCCTTATGAAATTCAATCAGCTCCTGCTGGGGACCCCACAGTCTCCTGCTATTCTCTGGCTCCTGGCTGAAGCATCCTTTACAACAATAAAAAAAATCTGCAGAAGAGCTAGAATCTCTAGAAGCTTTATAATATGAGGAGGAGGAGGAGGAGGAGAGAGATTTCTAACTTAACTGTTAAGATATAGCTTGCCAGTGAATAAAATGTGAGAGGGTATACTGAAAATCTTTGTGCCAAATTTTACTATTCATTGCTATTTATTCTCCAAAATATGAACAATGTTATCAAAATAATCATGAATGCACATACTAGCCTAATAACATTTTCATAGTATATATTAATTTACATAATGATGATGTTTTACTGTTTGTATTTTGGAGAACATAAAATACGTGCAAATCCTTTTTAATAGGCCCTCATGCATCACAAGAATTCCTCATCCAAAACCCAACTTCTATGCTCAGTATTATTTCTATAATTAAATTTCACATCCAGAATAATTTGTCCTGCCTTTCTATATTTTTAAATTAGTAAATTAAATTGTTATCAGGAAATCTACAAGCTGAATTAAGGTAAGAGCTAGAGGATAAAGAATTAGAAAAGAGAGTCAGCTATGCTGATAAATTTTATTCCTGTTAATCACAGAACTATAAAGTTAGAAGGAATCTTGGAAGTAATTAATTCATGTATTTGCAAAAATCCGGGCAGGAATCTTGCAGTTACAATAGTTCTTTTCAGACTATTATGGACTCAACATGAAATTTTTTTTCCAGCACTCTGGATTGTGTGGAAAACCTCCCTATAGGGATGAGGTTCTCCTGTGCAGAAAGTTGCTCATCACGCAAGGAAAGGGACAGAGAGACATGATGATTGAGCTAGGTCCAGCATGCTCAGAGCTTTGAGAAATACACAACATGATTTCCTCATCTTGTGAGTTTCCTTAGGTTCTTTCAACAATAGTCAACAACGGAGAAGGGTGATATCAAAGCATTTGTTGTAATGACCTTGCATCATGTACTTACACAGTTACATATTATTGTAAACGTGTTGCTATTATCACAACATAAATTTCATTCCCTGCAATTCCTAATTCCAGCTTCAGTCTATGAACCCTGGACACCCTCATCAGAACTGGTCACTCTCAGCCAAAAGAAGGGGGAAAAAAACAATTTTACATTTTTATTGAAAATTCAAAATTGTTAAATAAATAAAATAAATATTTGCAATCAACTGGTTTATCAATTGACTGGTTTCATTAATGCTTCAAGACTTTGGAAAAGTTGCATAATAACTCCTGCCATTGTTTTCCTGTCTGGCAGCATCCCACAGGTTGTTAAATGTACAGGCTGTTAAATACTATTCATCTCTCTTTTTTATATCTCCTATCTCTGCAATTGTTGTTGAGTAGCTGCTGCCTGCGATTTCTCAAGGACAGCCAGGCTTTCTCGTGTCCACTGGCCTCTGCATTCCTGCCAAAGCCCTGAAGAAACGAGAGCTGCTACAGCTGCCAGGATTTATTTACACACATTCCTGGCTCAAATTGAATTAATGAGCATAATTTAACTCAGGCAACGTCTTCCAAGGCTCTTGCTTCTCTTTGCTCCATTTGACTTTTTCTTTTTAGTGCATGCAACTGTTGTTATCATCTTAAAGGAATCTAAAGTGTGTTCATTGTAACAGGCTGGACTGGCCACTGTGCTTCACATCCCATTCAATCCATATGAGCGGTGTTCATTCAGCTCTGCTTAGGTGTTCATTCAGCTCTGCTTAAGGCACGAACTCTTAAGAGTGCAATTCTAGACATTTCTTTTTCTCAGGCAGAATTCCCACTGATTTCAGTGAATCTTCCTCCCAGGTAAATGGCTCCAGAACTGCAGTCCAGCTGTTGTAATAAACATTTAGAGGCTTAACTGGAATTTACCTGCTGTCTCTGATCAGTGTGACTCATCTAATTATTTAAGCTGTTCATCAGACTCCTCAATCATCAAGAACCATCACTTACCATAGTATCAGACTTTAGAGAAATGTACAACTCCCATAGTCCCTATCAGCCTCACCATAGGGGAATACTAGGTGGGGGATTCTGTGGCGTGTAGTCTACAACGTATCACCCGCAACTCAGAGTAAAAGCAAAGTTGCAGAGTTGTTGAGATGTTTGTCTTCTCAGATTCTGCTGGAAGAGCATACACTTCTCTATCTATCTTTTGGGGGTGCTAAACCTTCTGGGTGCAAAACCTAAGGAGTTTCCTTCCAGGAGATGGCTGCATACAGCAAGTCTGTTTATTCCACTGAACAAACCAATAAAGGGTTTGTGATGTTTGCCCCTCGTGGCCCTTATTTGTCTTCCAACCACAGAGCACACGAAGGCAAACCAAACACCTTTCCACACACTGCCACCAGTTGATCACTAAATCAACATACAGTACTTTACTTAGGAAAGATGGTCCATTCAGTTTTCACTTTTTCTTAAAACATGTTTATTAATTACAGATGTTTCTTTAATAATTCATACGTATTTACTTCAGGTTCATCAAGCATCAATCTTTTATTTAAATCTCACAAGTTACTATTCACTCCTCAGACTAATCACACCTCAGATCTCCCATCTCTCTCTCTCTCTCTCTCTCTACATCTCATTGAACTCTACTTCCCCCTTCTTCTCTTAGGCTCCGCCTTTTTAACATCTTTGGTGGCCCCACCTCTCAACCATATCAGCATAGAACATGAATAATGCATAACGTATTCAGCATAATAAGGGTGAACGCCACAGGGTTTCCTGTACCTGATGTCAGAGACAAAGTACACAAGTACTCTGATATCTGTACAAAGAATTTTATGTTGCGCTCTTACTCTCGGAAAGAAATCTGATATAACTAAAGCAGTGGTGCAGTTTTGTGTGGCAGCAATGAAGTGTCGCTGTTCCCTCCTTGCACCGATTAAAGCAATGCTAGATGTTTAGCAATCATGTGTATTGGCCACCATCTCCTCAGTCTTGTGAAACTAGGGAAATTCTATAAAATTTAGTGATATTTTAATAGGTTCTATATTTTATTTGTATTTTCATGTTATGCTAATACAGTATTTATATAATAATAATACTATTTGAATATATCTGCTGGTAAATGACTGTAACAAAGATCAGAATCAGATGTCAGAGACAGTACACAAGTGTTTCTCTGATGTCTGTACAATGAAACTGACAGATCTCCCATTTATTATCATATTTTATATACTTTTGGTTGCATTATTTGGACAATGCTAGTGAGGCTTCACAATAGGAGTAAGGGGAAAAAAAGAAAAGAAAGGAAAGAGGGAGAAACATGAGCAAGAAACCATGCAGGTTGATGTAAAAAATATATATTTCAGTCTGGGAACATCTCGGCAAGCAGAGCTTGAATTAATTATTTTTGTGGATGACAACCCGCAGAGTTCCCCAGGTGGCATTCTTAGTTATAGTCTAAAAACTTTTCCAAGCCCTACAAGCAACTCTCCCCACCCCACAATCTTTTCTGAAAAGAGTTGATCGCTACAGAAGGATGTACTCTGATATCTTAAAGTACCAAAAGATCTTCAAAATCCTCTATGCCAGTGTTCCCCAACCTTGGGCCTCCAGATGTTCTTAGACTTCAACTCCCAGAAATTCTGGCCAGCAGAGGTGGTGGTGAAGGCTTCTGAGAGTTGTGGTTCAAGAACATCTGGAGGCCCAAGGTTGGGGAACACTGCTCTATGCCATCTAGCAAACACATGATGTAACATCTCACAGCTTGCTTTTCCATATTCCTGATGAGATATCATGAATGCAATGATGAAATAAGGAAGATAAACGCAAGCACAACAGTTGACAAGTACAATAGATGAAACGTTTCTCACAGAACTGATATGAATAGTAAAAAACATTATGTGTTCCACAAAGGTGTTAAAATCATGGGAAGTGGAGAGATAATCACAATGAATGACCTTTTCCATGTCAAGCTGCTTGTCTGTGCAAACACATCTATTTTTGTTATCATTAAATTGGCATATCAGAGATCAAAAGTGCCTGGTGATGCAAGGACATTTTAAGGGCCTGGAAAGGTGCTAGTTTGTCTTCCCTCTTTCCCTTCCGGATATAAAGCCCGTGTGTCCCAGGAAACTAAAAATGGCCACCATATCTTCAACTGCATCTTCACAAGCTACCTACAGTCTTCTGCGAAACACTTGTGGAAGACAGGTGTGGCATATAAGCCAGCATTCTGCAGCTTTAGAATATTTATATTCCACTGTATGGCATGAGATATTGGCATGGGTTACAATATAAACAAGTTAAAACACCTTGAAGCAATCTAACATTTTACTAAATGGTAACAGTTTAGAACATATGCAACAATACAAACACATTCAAATTCAAATTAAAAACCCAATTAAAAATATTGTTGGCTTGCCCTAAACAACAATGATAAGTTCTGTTTATACCACAGCTAAAGCTGTGTTTTTTTAAACACAGGACAACAAATAATCATAAAAGATTTATTTTATAAAAAAGATGGTTTTTAAATGGCAGAAAATGAACAAAATATATGCAATCTGAGTTGGGATGGGCATGGCAAAAGCTCACATTCCCCACCCTCGCCCCTTCTTCCCAGCAAGACTATTACTTCCTTGGGTAAGTCAAGTTCATAACTTGAGAACCACTGAAGCCCCTTCAACACATCTTTGCAGAAGCACGTACATTTCATTATGTTATGCTGATCTGTCTGCCAGGAGTGCAGTCCAGGAAAAATTCGAAAGCCACATCAAACAGAGCAGAGATCATTAACAATGAAAGCAAACAAGACCAGCTACTGGCAAGCCTACGCCTGTGGACAGAAATCTGATTTCTGACTTGAAACATGAATGAAGAGTTTCCATGGGCTGAAACGGCCATGTAAAATGTGAGAGATCATACATAAACAACCCACTGTTGAAATGGCCAATTTTCCAGTCAGTGCCAAATGCTATCGAAACATGAGCAACCAAAAGGACAATGAAACCACTGGGGAAAGAAAACCTATGCTGAAGAGTGAAAAACTAAAAATTGTGTGTGTGTGTGTGTGTGGGAAACCCATAGGAAAATGTACAGCAAACTGCAAAAACCAAAGTCAAGTAAGAATAACAATTAAGCAAAATACACCTGAAATGTATGCATAAGATCACTGAGGTTCCTTGCCATGTATGCAGCTGAGAGCCTATTTTCTTTGGCAACAATCATGTTAAAGGCAGGCACAGCCCACATGGTTTTGGCAAATCTCTGGCTTGATATTGCACAAGTGCTTGAAAGAACAGGCCCTCTAATTGTGAAAAGAGATACAGTGGTGCCTCGCTTAACAGGCGCTCCGTTTAGAGACGAAATCGCTCAGCAACGACTTTTTCAGAGTGTTTTTGCGCTTCGTTTAGCGATGGTCCCTATGGGTGATTTTCGCTTAGCGATGGTTGGGACCATGCTTCGCATAGCGATTAAATTTTTGGTCCCCTGTTTCGCTTAACGATGGTTTAAACAGCCTCATGTTTGCTGTTTTTTAAATGTTTTTCTGTTATTTATAAAGTTAAAGTTTACTGTTTAAAATGTTTGAAATCATAAAGTGCACTTAATAAACCCTTTGTTAAGCAAATTTGACTTTGTTCTGACTCTTTTTTAATTTGTTGTATTTTCCCCCATTGAGATGCATTGAATAAGTTTCAATGCATTTCAATTGGGGAACCGCGTTTCGCTTAGCGATGTTTCCTATGGCGATTTTCACTTAAGAACGGCAATTCGTTCCTATTGGAACGGATTATCCGGTTTTCAATGCATTTCAATGGGAAACCGCGTTTCACTTAGCGATGAAATTGCTTAGCAGCAATTTTTCGGAACGAATTAACATCGCTAAGCAAGGCACCACTGTATTGGATACCTGCTTACCCAAGCACAGATAAGGTTGAACTCACTCATGCAACTGACTGTTGTGTGAGCCGCCCACCTGAACAGGGCTCAGTCATTTGTCTCCTTCTTTGTTTGGGTACCCTAAGCGAGTAAAGCCCAGGAGTACTGAAGGCATTAAGGAGTGCCATGACAGATGTACATTATGCACTTATTCCCAGATGAGCAGACACTACATTGGAACCCTAATATAATGAACATTGAAAGGCTTAGCTGGAATTCTGACTTTTCCTCTCTAAATAGCATTACACCAGAGAACAGAGAACCTAGCAGTCAAGGTGGCTGTGGAAGATGGGAGTTGTAGTCCAACTATCTTGGAGGCATCAAGTTGGGCAACATTGCAACAGTCATGTGAGGATGGCTGTGTTGAAAGCTGGAAGCACAGAATTTCCTTTAGAACTTCAAAAGCAACAGGTGGTTACCACAAGATTTCTTTAGAACAAAATAAGGATGATAGGTAATTTCTTTCAATCTCCATTTTGAAATCTTCTGATTCACACTTCCTGTACTAATATGCAGATCAGAATACTATAATACTTTACATTATTCAATTCTTTGAAGTTTGCAGGGCAGCTACCAGTTAAATGAGACATGTAAACATGCATATTTCAAAAGGAAATGCATAATAAAAAATATTTTGCAAAATACTTTGGAAAAATCATATTTGGGAGAGCAATGTGTAGGATGTACATTTTACATCTGTGAGGGTTTTTTCCATTTGCAAGTACAGTATTAGCTGATAGCAACTAGGAGTGCAGGTAAGTACATCTCAGTTTGTTGACTGAAGAAAATTATACAAATATAGCTCATTGTAGAAGGAGTTAAGAAAAGGAGACGGCAACATGGAAAAATGTAATGAAATTTATGCTGCCTGGTTTAATTATTTTGGGCAAGACAGATTGATTTTAGAATATTGATGTGTGTCAATGTTGTAATTGCTTAAGGCTATGAATTATATTCTTTATATTTTAGAATATGGCTAAAATATCTTCTTTTGACTGTATTTTATGATTACATTATTTTACATTTTTGGAGTTATAGTTTTCTTGTGTATGAAACATAGATTAAATAAAAATATCAACAATTTTAGCTGATTCAAGTTTTTACTCATAAATAGTACAAGAAAAACACAAAATGTATGACGAGAAAACTACTTCACCATGAGAGATATATGACTTATTCTTTTGCCTAGAAGAGGGATTAAGCACTCATATAAGGATACTCAGACACATTTTCAGTTTGAAGTGCTAAGAAATATCTCTGTCTCATGCAAATAACAAAACTCTCCCATATGGAAAGGAAAACCTACTTTGGGAAGGGCCTATGGGCTTTTCTCATCCCTTAGAGTTCATATGTTAGCCTGCTGCATATGACAGGCTATTGTTTAAGGACGCAATCAGTCCTATCACACATACAGAACAGGTAGTCACATTCTTACTGAATTCAGGGAGATGAATGTGTTTATGTGGTATTTGTAGATTTTCCTGCTAGAGATCTGGAGAGTGCTTGTGCGATTCTTTGGGAAACTGAAAAATATATTCCTGCATTTTTCTGGGGATAAAACTGGCAATCGTAATAGTAATGCAATAATAACAAAGGATGCAAAAATTACTCTCCTGCAATGCTAACGATATTCTGATTCTCAAGTAAAGTAAGGAATATTGCAATGAGTTCTTTTTCAAAATGAATGATCCAGGCTCTGCTTATCATCATAAGGGTGCACTGCTTCTAGATGTGGAATCAGCATCTTATTTAGTGAAACCACCCAACTATCCCAGGCTTTAGGGGAAATATTTGGCATCAGATCTCCCTTTCAGAAGAGGCTCCTTTGATGGTTCTACAAGATGGTGTGTTGACAGTGTATTAATGAATAAATCTTAAAAAGCTATTTGCTTGAAAGTGCAGTATCTGTGAAATGAGTGCAATTGTACGGTAGTTGGAGCATTCTTTGGCACTGCCCTTCTTTGGGATTGGGATGTAGATTGATCTTTTCCAGTCTTCTGGCCACTGTTGAGTTTTCCAAACTTGCTGGCATATTGAATGTACTGTAGCACCTTAACAGCGTCATCTTTTAAGATTTTAAATAGTTCAACTGGAATGCCATCACCTCCACTGGCCTTGTTGTTAGACAAGCTTTCTAAGGCCCTCTTGACTTCACTCTCCAGGATGTCTGGTTCAAGGTCTGCAACCACATTATCTGGGTTGTCTGGGATATCCAAATCTTTCTGGTATAATTCCTCTGTGTATTCTTGCCACCTCTTCTTGATGTCTTCTGCTTCTGTGAGGTCTCTCCCATTTTGGTCCTTTATCATGTTCATCTTTGCACAAAATGTTCCTCTAATATCTCCAATTTTCCTGAACAGATCTCTGGTTTTTCCTTTTCTATTATTTTCCTCTATTTCTTTACATT
Organism: Pogona vitticeps; assembly: GCF_051106095.1. Classification (NCBI taxonomy): domain Eukaryota; kingdom Metazoa; phylum Chordata; class Lepidosauria; order Squamata; family Agamidae; genus Pogona; species Pogona vitticeps. Next base: position 241,577,423 of record NC_135785.1, on the reverse strand, counting down.
GTTCATTTAAGAAGGCCCTCTTGTCTCTCCTTGCAATTCTTTGGAAGTCTGCATTCAATTTTCTGTAGCTTTCCCTATCTCCCTTGCATTTTGTTTCCCTTCTCCTCTCTGCTATTTCTAAGGCCTCGTTGGACAGCCATTTTGCTTTCTTGCATTTCCTTTTCTTTGGGATGGTTTCTGTTGCTGCCTCCTGGACAATGTTACGAGCCTCTATCCAAAGTTCTTCAGGCACTCTGTCCACCAAATCAAGTTCCTTAAATCTGTTCTTCACTTCCACTGTGTATTCATAAGGGATGTGGTTTAGATTATACCTGAGTAGCCCAGTGGTTTTTCCTACTCTCTTCAGTTTGAGCTTGAATTTTGCTATGAGAAGCTGATGATCAGAGGCACAATCAGCTCCAGGCCTTGTTTTTGCTGACTGTATTGAGCTTCTCCATATTTGGCTGCAGAGAATATAATCAATCTGATTTCGGTATTGCCCATCTGGTGATTTCCATGTGTAGAGTCGCCTCTTGTGTTGTTGGAAAAGAGTGTTTGTGATGACCAGCTTGTTCTCTTCACAAAACTCTATTAGCCTTTGCCCTACTTCATTTTGAACTCCAAGGCCGAACTTCCCTGTCTGGGACACATACCTTACACCAAACGCCATTTGGTTTTCAATAATATTCATAAGGATGCAGAATTGCTCTTATAGAATAATCACATATAGACTGAAATCCCATGGTAGACCATAAGTAGAGTAGGCCCAATGAATGAATTGAATTCACAGAGAAGGTGATTCAATAGGCCTACTCTAGTTATGAGTTAGTACTGGATTTCAGCCAATTTCTAAATAATATCCTCCCAAAATGCCACCCCTGGTGAATATACATTTGGAGGCCATTTTAAAAAATGATTTTTTGGAGGAGGGAGCAAGGTAGTGAGTTTATTTCCCAGCTTTCTTTCTCAGTTTCTTCTTTTCCTTTGTCAGGAGAATCATCGAAATGGGATATATAACTGAACAAAATTGTCTAGAAAGGAGTGAGCGGCCAGTGGCCACATCAACCTCTAACATGGGCTTTAATGGGGGAGTGATCCATGATCAAAACAGTAAGTGAATAAAAACAATCCTTCCGTAGACCATAGTGCAAGACATTGCCCAAGAGAAGAGGAGAACCCCCTACAAAACAGTAAATACCTCATACTGCAGGCTAATCAGAAAAAAGGTATGAAACTTTAAACAATATGTTCTTAAAGTATTACAAATTTTAAAGATAGGACACAATGGGTTTTCTGAACAAGACAAATCACCTTCATGGTGGTTTTTGTTCTGTTTTGTCTGCAGACGGGGCAATAGCCCATATAGAAGCTTGTGACAGCCTTGTGACAGATGAGACTATTTAAGTGGGTATATACAATAACAGTAGCCCATCTAATTCCGTCTCCGGATTATGCCAGATGCTTGAAAGCGTTCCCAAGAAACTCCTGTCTTCAGCAGCATTATCAGCACACAAGGGAAGAAGGTAAGATGGGGGAAGAGTTCTTCAACTCAGCTGTGACTCTCTTTGATACATGAAACCTGAGACTTAATATGCCTTATAGCATCCTAGCCCTAGTTAGCTCTGCACCATTTAGTGAGTGGGTTCTCATTTACAACGGAGTCCTCTGCCACAATCCTCAAATACTGAAAGTGAGTGAAAGCACCACAGTTAAACTCACTGATAACTGTGAATGTTCCTTGAGGTTAGCTGTCTCCAACCTGGTGCCCACCCCGACATTTTTCGTTACAGTTCCCATCACCGTGGCTGCTTTAGGTATACCCCTAGAGAGGCTACTTCAGATATATGCATCTATATGCCTTTCAACCTTTTCTTTGAATAGCACTACACCAGAGAAGGGAAAGCAGACTTACACTCACCAGCTATGTTGGATGGCAACATAAGCTCCAAACAGCATGGCTAATGGTAGGCTTTAGAGGAGTTGTATTCTCAAGCTATCTGGATGGCATCAGGTTGCTATCCCTGCTCTGTACCATATATACACACACACTACACTCAAATGTATTGTGGATGACCTCAGCAAAACTGAGGGCATTTTTCATATTTGCTGATAGCCCAAGGGCTGCACTTCCATGGGGACTGAGCTAAAGAGGGAGTGTTTTGTGCAAAGAGGCTAATATGCATTTTGAAAATATTTTTATTTTTTATATTTTATCTTTTATATTTGTTTGTTTTAATGCAGGAGTTATGTACTGCGAAGGTTACTACAGTTTTTCTTTGTTGATTGAAAAATGGGCATAACTAAAAAAAAACTTTTTTAAAAAAAGCCTAAAAAACACTGCCCTCTAGTGACTAAATGTTTTTTTTTTAATTACAGAGGTATACAGGTCCTTGGGGATCCTGGGGGCCTCTCAAAACATGGGGAAAAATTGCCTCCTAGAGGATACAATGGATTTGTCAAGCAAAAAGACTTTTTCGAAAACTTTTTGTTTTAAACTTGAGATGTGGGAGGCTCTGGGAATTATAAAAATGACCCTGGGAACTGTATTACTCTATATATACTGACCCAGTCTCTGTGGTGTGGGGAGTGGCTGGTTACTGTTTCCTACCATCATAAAACCTCTTCTGTAAAGTTGGAGAGAAAGGCTTCCCTTGTTCTGGTGCCCAGCATGTGGAATTAAATGGGAATGGGCTCCCAGTACAGGGTGTTTCTGCCACTAGCTGAACTACCTTGTTTGTTTGTGTGTTTTCCTGATCACCTTTCTTGTCAGTTCCGTGCTTTTACACAATTATTTTATATTTTAATTTTTTTATTGCTGTTTTCTTGTATTAAGAGAATTTTTAACATTACCACATTGCAAACTGCTTTGGGATTTTTGAAATGTCTAAATAAAATAAAATAAATGCTCCAGCACAGAATAAGGGAAGCCATTTTCATTCAGAGGACATGACTCCAGTCCAGCAGGAATTCTATATTAGAAATAGGTTTCAACTTGTTGAAGGTTGATGCTGGCTTTATTCAAACTGATTCCTCTTTCTAATTTTCAGAAGCTTTCCTTCCTTCACAAAAGGGGGAAAGGGCTTTTATTTTAAAACTCCACCCAACTGTAAAATCACAGAAACTAATTCCTGTCATTTCATATATGAATTCTTGACAATAATATGAATGCTGCATAGGTTTGGACTGAATATCTTTCTCCAAATATCTTCTTTATTCTTGCTTAGATGATGAATACTCTTTTAATGTGAATGGTAACAGATTACTCTTCAAGGAACCTAGCACAAGAATACTGGCTTATGTTAATGACCTCATTCAATCATGCACAGTGTAAGTGTTGTGGTCTGCATGAAAATAATCTACAGTATTGTCTTAGCCCTAGTGAGACATTAATGCTGTATCTCAAGACATCATTTGTTTCGGGGAAATTGAATGAGTATCAAGTAACCTGCTTTAAGTAGAAAAACATTTTGTAGAAATATTCATGCAGAAACCTAAGGCTATTTAACATTGTATTCTTTACTCTGGGACCTATGTCCTGCTGGAGCAGATGTTTAACCACAACTGTGGCACAGATTTCCCCCCCTTGTTAAATGCAATAAAATCATGGCTGAGTTCAAATTACTCACAAATTTTCACAACTATTTTTGACAATGTTTCCCTTTGTGGACATTTTTATGCTCTTATAAATGCTTTCCTATTAATTTAGATACACTTGACTAGGTCTGACTCTTTATTGACTTCAACCAAATTTAATTAGTTACATTGCACTGTAATATTAGCATATGTAGTAGAAATTACTGTTAGGACAGAATATGGAGAAAAAGAATGGTTTTCGATAAGCAAAAGTGTTAGATAAAGGGGCATTTTGTCCCTTTATCTGTTCAATCTGCATGCAGAATGTATCATACAGAAAACCAGACTAGATTCAGATGAAGGAGGAGTGAAAATTGGTGGAAGAAACATCAATAATTTAAGATATGCAGATAATACCATCTTACTAACAGAAAGCACAATGTCCTGAAATGACTTTTAGTGAAACTGAATGAAGAAAATGCCAAAGCTGGGCTGCAGTTGAACATTTTAGTAGTAGGCATCCTTCAGTCTCGAAAGACTATGGTATCGTGCTCTGTATGGAGGACTTGGAACAGCGTCTAGTGTGGCTGAGGAGGCCAATTCGAGAGTGACAATCCCTTCCACACTGGAGACAAATCCAATCTGTCCCCTGTCCAGCTCCCTGGTTTTGCTTCCTTTGTGACTTCCTCTTTGCCTCAGCCTGCTGGACAAGGGTCTCTTCAAATTGGGAGAGGCCGTGATGTACTGCCTGCCTCCAGGCTGAACGATCAGATGTCAGAGTTTCCCATCTGTTGAGGTCTATTCCTAAGGCCTTCAGATCCCGCTTGCAGATGTCCTTGTATCGCAGCTGTGGTCTCCCTCTGGGGCGATTTCCCTGCACTAATTCTCCATATAGGAGATCCTTTGGAATCCGACCATCAGCCATTCTCACAACGTGCCCAAGCCAGCGTAGACGTCGCTGTTTCAGTAATGTATGCATGCTGAAAATTCCAGCTCGTTCTAGGACTACTCTATTTGGAACTCTGTCCTGCCAGGTGATACCAAAAATCCGTCGTAGGCAACGCATATGGAAGGTGTTCAGCTTCCTCTCCTGCCGGGCACAAAGTGTCCAGGACTCGCTGCAGTACAGGAGTGTGCTCAGGACACAGGCTCTATAGACCTGGATCTTGGTATGTGTTGTCAGTTTCTTATTGAGCCATACTCTCTTTGTGAGTCTAGAGAACATGGTGGCTGCTTTCCCAATGCGTTTATCCAGCTCGACATCTAGAGAGAGGGTGTCAGAGATGGTTGAGCCAAGGTACACAAAGTCATGAACAACCTCCAATTCTTGTGTGGAGATGGTAATAGAGGGAGGTGAGTCCACACCCTGGCCCATGACTTGTGTTTTCTTCAGGCTGATTGTTAGTCCAAAGTCTTGGCAGGCCTTGCTGAAACGGTTCATGAGTTGTTGGAGGTCTTCAGCAGAGTGGGCAACAATGGCTGCATCGTCTGCAAAGAGGAAGTCCCTCATGCATTTCAGTTGGACTTTGGTCTTCGCTCTCAATCTAGAGAGATTAAAGAGCTTTCCATCTGATCTAGTCCGGAGATAGACACCTTCTGTTGCAGTTCCAAAGGCATGCTTCAGCATGACAGCAAAAAAGATCCCAAAAAGTGTTGGTGCGAGGACACAGCCCTGTTTCACTCCGCTTCGGATGTCAAAGGGATCTGATGTTGAGCCGTCAAAAACTACAGTGCCTTTCATTCCATCGTGGAAGGACCTGATGATGTTAAGGAGACGAGGTGGACATCCAATCTTGGGAAGTATTTTGAAAAGGCCATCCCTGCTAACCAAGTCAAATGCTTTTGTAAGGTCTATGAAGGCCACTAAGAGTGGCTGTTGTTGTTCCCTGCATTTCTCCTGCAACTGTCGGAGGGAGAATACCATGTCAGTGGTGGATCTATTTGCTCGAAATCCACACTGTGATTCCGGATAGACTCTGTCTGCAAGCACCTGGAGCCTCTTCAGCACAACACGGGCAAGCAGCTTCCCTACAACGCTAAGAAGAGAGATACCACGGTAGTTATTGCAGTCACCCCTGTCACCTTTGTTCTTGTACAACGTGACAATGTTTGCGTCCTTCATGTCCTGTGGTACTCCACCTTCCCTCCAGCAGAGACAAAAGATTTCATACAGTTCGGTGATGATGATCTCCTTACCGCATTTCAGCACTTCAACAGGGATGTTGTCCCTTCCAGGTGCCTTGCCAGAGGTGAGGGAATCCAAGGCCGCATTTATTTCTGCTAGGGTTGGTTCGCTGTCCAGCTCTTCCAAGACAGGCAGGCACTCAATGTTATTTAATGCTTCTTCGGTTACTACATTCTTTCTGGAATATAGCTCGGAGTAGTGCTGCACCCAGCGTTCCATCTGCTGTGCTCGGTCCTGGATGATCACACCTGTAGTAGACTTTAAGGGAGCAGATTTCTTCTGTAATGGACCTAAGGCCTGCTTGATACCATCATACATTCCTTTGATGTTACCTGTGTCCGCTGCTATCTGTATCTGAGAGCAAAGCTGAAGCCAATAGTCATTGGAGCATCTCCTGGCAGCCTGTTGGACTTGGCTACGAGCGGCTCGAAGAGCTTGCAGGTTGTACTCGCTAGGACAGGCTTTGTATGCTGCTAGAGCTCTTCTCTTATCCTCAATGGCTGGCATTAACTCCTCCGAATGGGCTTCGAACCAGTCAGCCATCTTTCTGGTCTTCTTGCCGAAGGTGGACAAGGCGGTGTTGTAGACAGTGTTCTTGAAGTGTTCCCATCGTTCAGGTGCATTTACATTAGCTGGACCTGGAAGGGTTTCCTCGAGTGCTTGGGCAAATTCCTTCACTTTTCTTTGATCGCGAGTCTTGTTGATGTCAATACGTGGTCTTCCTTCCTTTTTCATGTGATACAATTTCTTTGTTCGCAGTTTTACTCTACTACACACCAGGGAGTGATCAGTATCGCAATCAGCACTCTGGTAGCTGCGTGTGATCGTAACACTAGGAAGGCTAGAACGTCTAGTGAGGATCAAATCGAGCTGATGCCAATGCTTGGATCTTGGATGTCTCCAGGAAACTCTGTGTTGCAGCTTCGTATTAAAGAATGTGTTGCTGACACAGAGACCATAGTAACAGCAAAACTCCAGTAAGCGTTGGCCATTTTCGTTCATCTTTCCAATGCCAAAACGGCCTAGACAAGTGGGCCAAGAATTGTGATCAGCACCAACTCTAGCATTAAAGTCTCCAAGAATGAACAGTGACTCTCTTTCAGGGACTTTTTTGATAGTAGCTGCCAGATCGTCGTAGAATTTGTCTTTCACTTCTGGAGTGGATGACAGTGTTGGTGCATATGCACTAATGAGGGTTACTGGTCCTGCTGATGAGTGGAGCTGCAGAGACAGGATTCTTTCACTCCCCACAGTGGGTGGAACAATGCATCTCAGGAGAGTGTTTCTGACTGCAAAGCCAACACCATATTCCCTGGTCTCATTCGATGGTTTTCCCTGCCAGAAGAATGAGAAGTTTTTTTCTTTGACAGATCCCGAGTCTGGCAGTCTTGTCTCTTGCAGGGCAACAATGTCCATCTGCAGTCTACTCAGTTCCATGTCAATGACAGCTGTCTTGCGCACATTGTCTATTTCTTGCAGGTCGTTAGGAAAGCCGTAGTCAGGAAAGCCAGGGGTCATTGTCCGTACATTCCAGGTGCCCAGCTTTAGGGCAGAAGTTTTCTTATGATTGTTGCATGGTGCACGGTTGTCGATCTGCTTGTCGGGTTTCACCCTAAACCCCACGCACCCTGTGAGGTTAACAGACCGTGGCGAGGTAGCACCTTACTGGCTGGGGGCTGCCCAGCTTAAGGCGGGCGGTATCTACCTAGTGAGGTGCAATGACCTCTCCCACCGTCAGAAGTAGCCCCTGGCGTCCTGCTCTACGCCAATTCAGCAGAGACTTATAACCGGTAACTGCTACTTCCCGTGTTGTTTCGACGCTGTATGCGAAGCTGGAGTGTCCTCTCCAGAGCACGAAGCCTGGGTAAAATAGTATGGAGGATAGGCTGTTACCCAAGCAGCAAATCCCCCCTCTCCACATCGCTGAAATGGTCCAGTGGAAAGGCAAGAGCCAATACAACTGGTTCCAGCAACGTCGCAGGAGTTGGCAGAGTGAAAGAAAATGCCTCCGGGACTCCGGCTCCGGATTTTGCCTCGAGGTTATCTCCTGAAGCCCTTTCCATAAGTGGATATAGCCACAAGGCAGTGGAGGTTAAAATTTGGAGTTTTCCTTCTCCTAGATGGGCTGCCTTCCAGGGCTGATGAGTCCCACCTACCCGGCCTGCTCTCTTTTACCAAATTAAGTAAGAGATAGGATTAGGGAATTTCATGTGACACACTCTCCTCCTCATTCTCTTTTTAAAGCTGAAATTCTGCCCTCCTTCAGGACATCCATATTCAGCATATTGGGGTTGGAGATAGAGTTAGAGTATTTCGGGCGCCGTTAGGCGCGCGGTCCAGTAAAATCAGGATTCAAACTACTAGGCCCTCCCACTAGACCATGTGATGAGCCAGAACAAAGAGACAGGAAAAAACAGACTTCTCCACAAAAAGCCTACCTTTCGCGTCCTTCCCAGCCAAAACCCTTAAGGAAAATGGACACAGGCTCCAGTAAAATCAGGATTCAAACTACTAGGCCCTCCCACTAGACCATGTGATGAGCCAGAACAAAGAGACAGGAAAAAACAGACTTCTCCACAAAAAGCCTACCTTTCGCGTCCTTCCCAGCCAAAACCCTTAAGGAAAATGGACACAGGCTCCAGTAAAATCAGGATTCAAACTACTAGGCCCTCCCACTAGACCATGTGATGAGCCAGAACAAAGAGACAGGAAAAAACAGACTTCTCCACAAAAAGCCTACCTTTCGCGTCCTTCCCAGCCAAAACCCTTAAGGAAAATGGACACAGGCTCCAGTAAAATCAGGATTCAAACTACTAGGCCCTCCCACTAGACCATGTGATGAGCCAGAACAAAGAGACAGGAAAAAACAGACTTCTCCACAAAAAGCCTACCTTTCGCGTCCTTCCCAGCCAAAACCCTTAAGGAAAATGGACACAGGCTCCAGTAAAATCAGGATTCAAACTACTAGGCCCTCCCACTAGACCATGTGATGAGCCAGAACAAAGAGACAGGAAAAAACAGACTTCTCCACAAAAAGCCTACCTTTCGCGTCCTTCCCAGCCAAAACCCTTAAGGAAAATGGACACAGGCTCCAGTAAAATCAGGATTCAAACTACTAGGCCCTCCCACTAGACCATGTGATGAGCCGGAACAAAGAGACAGGAAAAAACAGACTTCTCCACAAAAAGCCTACCTTTCGCGTCCTTCCCAGCCAAAACCCTTAAGGAAAATGGACACAGGCTCCAGTAAAATCAGGATTCAAACTACTAGGCCCTCCCACTAGACCATGTGATGAGCCAGAACAAAGAGACAGGAAAAAACAGACTTCTATGACTACAGAAGAACTACACGATGTTAGCACTGACAATGAAGAAATTGAAGCAATTAATTTGTATACATCCAATCATCAATGTAAATTCTGGAGACTGCAGCCTAGAAGTTAGAAGAACACTAAGATTAGGAAAGGCAGGAGTGAAGACATTAGGAAAGATAATCCAGTGTAAAAGGTGTCATTGGAGACAAAGACCAAGATCATCCAGGCTCTTGTATTTCCGATCACCATGTATAAGTGCGAAAGCTGGGCGGTAAAAAAAAGGTAACAGGAAAAAATCTGATTCATATGAAATATGGTTCTGGAGAAGAGCTTTACAGATACTCAGGACTGCCAAGAAAGACAAACAAGTGGGCTCTAGGTCAAATTAAGCCTGAATTATCTGTGGAGGCAAAAATGTTGAAACTGAATCTGTCCTAATTTGGGAACATCATGAAAAAGGCAGGATTCTCTGGAAAAGGCAATAATGCTGGGAAAGATGGAGGGCATCAGAAAAAGAGGAAGACCAAACATGAGATGGGCTGACTTCTTAAAAGAAGTCACAAGCTGGCATTTACAAGGAGGGCAGCTGAAGACAGGGCATTCTGGAGATTGCTCATTCATAGAATCGCTATAAGTCAGAGATGAATTGATGGCACATAACAACAACTGCATGATATGGGAACAGCTAGAATTCCCCTTCTCAGTTATTGAGGAAGTGCACAGGAAGCGAAATCAGTAAACATTTTGGTACCGTTCTTGCTTATGTACAGTTGCAACTGAAAATGCCCCATTTTCGTTCCAATTCTAGTCAACAGATATTCAGTAGACCGTCTGAAACACATAAAGGAGCCAGTAGAAAATGAAAGAGGCTCTTGCTTTTGTTTTCTTTTGTCAGTTCCCCAAAGAGAGCCTCTTAAACATGAGTGTTTTTTTTAACTGAGAGACAGGGATGCTAATGTTTTATATTTTTGTTGTTCTTCCTTATTTTGTTTACTCTTTTTTTAACCGCTTGTCTGTCAAATTGCCCAGGAAATTTCACACCATAGTGTCACAAGGGACTGTTGTCTGCAGCCAGTCAGTCAGTGGGCAGAATGGGAATTGTGAATCTCTAAAAGGACGTAGATTGGCATTCAGTGGGAACCCAGTTGGAACCCAGTAGGAGTGCTTATTTTGTTTCACTGGAGCCTCCACAACTACCAGTCAGTCTCCACACTTACTGGTTGGATTTAGGATCTCACTCTGTCACTTAGAGAGGAACCTGTCTATGTTGCTGAAGAGGTTGGTAGTGGCCCAGGGAAGAGCCCTGCTCTTTCCCCTCCCTCGCCTCACCTTGCCACCATGTAACTCCCTGATGTGTCTGCTGGTCTGCAACCACCTCAGCCCTGTTGTGCTGCAAAGAACAGAGATGAAGAGGGAGAAGGTGCCTTAAAATTGAAAACATGGTGCGGGAACAGAGCTTGGCAGATAGCCTAGACCACTGGTTCTTAACCTTGGGTTACTCAGGAGTTTTGGACTGCAACTCCCAGAAGCCTTCACCACCAGCTGTCCTGACTGGGGTTTCTGGGAGTTACAGTTCAAAAGCATCCAAGTAACAAAGGTTAAGAACCACTGGCCTAGACTGCTAGAATGATGGACAGGTGGGTGCTCTATATATTGCATCAAGCCTGATATCTCTCTACAGGCAAAAATGACAAAACTGAGGCTGTTGTACTTTGGACACTTAATAACAATACAACACTCACTGGGGGGAAAAACCAATCATGCTAGGAAACGTTTTAGGCAACAGGAAAAGAGGACAACTAAATAGGAGGTGAATGAACTCCATAAAAGAAGGTGTTAGTATGCAAAAATAGGTGTGAATTTGCAAAAGCTGAATAGGGTTGTTGATGACAACACATTTTGGAGGTCACTCATTTTTAGGGTTAGCATAAATTGGAGGCAACTTGATGGCCCTCAGCAACAACAAGCTCATTGTACTCTGTGCGTAAGATCATTTGACTGACACCAAATACCTCCCATGACATCTGTCTTGTACTGTTCTGTTTCCTCACATTGTATGTTGTTACATTCCTGCATTTCAGACTGCATGTTAATGAAATCTTTGTCACAAAGGAAAAGAAGGTCTGCAGTTCAGCTCCTGCCTAATGTTTCCCAGGCTCAGCTTTTGATGAAGGAAGGATAGAGAACCCTATAAAAAGCACAAACATTAGCGATAGCATTTTTACACTATCTGTGCATTCTGATTGAGTTAGATGTTGTTGATTTGAACCCTTATTCTGTACCAGTAATTTGAACATCTGGTATGGTTCAAGATCAACATATATAATCAGTTAATATTTCAAGTTCTAGTCTGATTCAGGAAAAAATGGTTTGTTCTGGTTTCTGGTTCTTATTTTGATTACTCTTCAGAGGAATTCCCAATTATTTTCATTTATCCTCAGTGAAAGTTTTTCAAATTCTCTTTTTTCTAATAAAAATATTTTGCTTTAAAAATGTGTCCCTAGCAATGCCATCATAGAGCCAGATATGACTGGCTATATACCATCATGATATCATATAGTTCTTTAGGTGATTCCTGATTGCCTGGGATCAGTCAACTGAGTGGCCCCAGAAGTACAGAGCAGAAGCAGAACTAAATAAATTGGGAAAAGTTAAAGTTCTTACAATAACCACACCATATTTTTCAGTGTATAAAATGACACTTTCCCCTTAAATAATTAGACAAAAAATGAGGGTCGTTTTATACACGGAAGGCAATCGCTTTTCCCTGCCTTTTGCGAAGCCACAGGGCTTAGCAAAAAGGAAGGGAAGGCTCCCTTCAGGTAAAGCAGCCGTGAAAGGGTTGAATGATCACACATCTTTGATCCTGAAGCTCTTTCGTGGCTGCTTCAGGATCAAAGGGGTGCGATCGTGAGGTCCTTTCATGGCTGCTTTATCAACTTCCTAAGCCTCGCAGGGATCAAATTTTCTAATTAAGGGGTTAGAAAAGGGGGGGGGGTCATCTTACACAATGGGTCGTCTTATAAACAGAAAAATATGGTATGTGTTTGTGTTGCGGGGAAGGGATTACCACCCATTATAGTGACTTATGATTAATCCGACAATTAAAACTGCTGTATATTCAGCAAAATATCTAAATAAATACTTTATACGTACATACATACATACATACATACTTTTTTGCTTTGTAGTTAATCAGGCTATACCAAGAGAACAGATTAAACCAGTCTTAAATACTTTATTTAAAAACTTCTGTAATCTGGCTTGAATATGTACATGTATGTACATAAAATGAACATAACATATGGAAGTGGAACCAAATATGTTTCAAATATTGACATACTAGTAGGGACACTATGAGTTTCCCATTCTGGACAGCAAAATATATTTTACAACCCTGCATAGTACTTTTGATTAAATTTTAGCCTAATTTATGGAAATATGAATCAGAGCTGGTGATGCAAATGGTATGACAAAGGATGCTATGGAATATTATTGGAGGAATTTTGTTTTACTTCTGCCACTCATAGGCATGCAGAGAGATCCAGTCCTGTCAGCTGTCATTCTTTCTCTTCACCCTAGAAAACTGTCAATGGCAATCTCCCATAACCTCAATTATCCCTTATCTTCCATTACAATACAATGAAATATTCATTAAACCATAGCTAGCTATGACAGGGGAATGGTGGCAGAAGCCCCCTTGTTTACTACATGAATTCATGTAGAAATAGGAATCTTACAAAGTACTATTTCTTCCCATGTTTTTCTCTTTTCTTTCTTTCTTTAATAATGTGACATTTTGTTAGGAATATTACTATGCTTAGTTTCATTATTAGAACTTTTCAACATTGCTTTCTGTTCTTTTTTTAAAAATAGTATATCACTTTCACACATCCATGGTTTTCTACCCTTGTCTCCGAGCATATATGTAAAGGAGAAACAGTAGTCAGTTAGGCAACTGGAAAAGAAACTAGAAACATCCTCTTCTAGACCAAATATGGAAGAGAGACTAAATCTCAGGACACTGGAAAGTTAGTCAACATCAAATGTTCCCTTGTACATAGGCCATTGCCCTGCAGACAGCATTGTCCCCATTAACTGCAGCAGATCTCTAAGTTTTTCCCTGTCTGAAGAAGGCATGGATCGACTGGATCTTCTGCAGGTAAAGCATGTACTCTTAGCATTGAACTAAGGGCTATAAATTATAAAAGTCCATAAATACAATATAAGATATTATCAGCAATTCCACCCCTAAGAACCTAAACTTGGCCATGACAGAGGAAAATATGGCCCAACCATGTACTGGCTTATCCTATACATTACAATGAGACTTCACATGATCCAGTTATGTCAAGATGGTCACTGATTGTGAATGCATTAGTAATGTATTGTGCATTTCTTTTGATGTAAAGGTTACCCCAGCCCAAACATGTTAAGAATGACACATTTTTCATCCATGCTTGCTCCCTGTACTACTTAACTTACATTTATTAAATCCTTATTTTCTTTCCTTAGGAGTCTCCTATTTTTCACATTCCCATTGGGCTCTTGAGTAATTTTGACAGGCTCATTATTTTTCCCTATTCTCTGAGGGCTGAAATCATGACACTGAAGGGGAGAATTTCACCACCTGGAACTCAATAGACGTTGAAGGAACATATCCAAAACCTCACCAAGCTTCTAATGGTATCTATTAGTAACATACACAGTTCCCTATTGGTTATGGTTACCCAATAATTTATTTTACAGGTATATTCCCTTTCCCTTCCACAAGTCACAGGAAAAGAATACAGTACTAGCAAAGCTGGTTAGTTAATCAGAGAAGATACATACTATAGCTTTAGAAATCATTTAGTTTGTAAATGATATTCTATAAAAGCAACCACCAACCAGGACATTTCCTATGGAGAATATTAATGGGTGACTAAATTCTGACCACACATATATCCCTCTATAAACTCAAATTTGAGAATCATCAGGAAATATTATTCCAGGCCCTAGATATTATGCATAAGTGAAATCCATTTTTGAAGACAGTGTAAAGTGTGAAGTGCATACTACTAGTTCTTTTTCTTGCCCTCTACGATTTATTCTAGTTAATCTGTAACTGTACAGAAAACCAATCCTTTTAAAAAAGCAAAAAACCATATCCAGTGACACCTGATCAAACTCTGGAATTGCCCTATAACACAATGTTGATATTTCTGATGATGGCAGCTAGACAAACCATATTAAAAAAATGAAAGAAGCTTGGGAACATTTCATAGAATCTCTGGTGTGAACACTTACATGCAACATCAGAAGCAGAAAAGTTAACAGGTCAAAACTATAAGATCATACAGTCAATATGTTAGATGACTTCACTAATCAATGAATGGTATAGCTTCATTACCTCTATTAGCATGAACGACTAATCACATCACCTGGCTCATTCTGGAGAGATGCAAGTTGATGATAAATACCATAATATACTAAAAAAAACAACAACTTTTGTCTCTCAATGGAATAATTCAATGAAAATTATATTAAAAGTCATAATGAAATCCAATGTTTATCAATAATCATTTTAAAAAATGCACCTTCAGTCTAACTTCAGAAGTATCTTTGCTACAATGAACAAAAATCCTTATTGCCACTACAAAAAAAAAGGACTGACCTGTCCAAGCATATCTGGTGCAATTGGAATGGTGGGCCAGATGGTAGAGTAAACACCAAAGAAGACCAGCCAAAGCAGCATGCTTCCCCAAACAGCTAAATGGCTGAACTGTTGGGAAAAAGAAACAACACAATCAAAACACAGTGCAATGCCAACAGCTTCCTCCTGTCAGCTTCCCACTCTTGACCCGCAGGTATTATTTTACTTCCCACTGTTCTTTTTCCATCCAGGCTTTTGCCAGGCTCACTCAGAGCGATCTGACATGCTTGATCTAAAGCCAGAAGCAAGACTGATTAAACTTCTCAGAATACTCCCATGTTAAATCTTTTCTCTGTGATGCAACATGTTGCTTTCTCTCAAACAGCACCTCACAGACTTAAAACAACAACAATAATAATTCAACCCCAAACAGATCCTTAGCATTTATTTACACACTCTGTTTTCCATAGCTTCCAGAATACAACACAGAGGGACAGTGGAGTCAAGGAACATGGGATTCTGGGTTCCAAAATAGGCTGTGGAGTGTTATGCAATTGCTATTATTTTACTACATAGTGACTTCTCTTAGAAAAGCGACTTTAGGATTCCAGATTTTGTATGATTTACTGTAATTAAACAAGACAGCCACAGGTTATTTCTTTTTGCTCATTTACATAACCATCCCCACTCCAGACTGCTACTACAAAGCTGTTCTAAACACCACCTGAGATTTCTCAGTAATAGGGCCTGCTTTTATAGAGACTCCAACATTACCTTTGGGACAGTACGAAGAACTGGAATCCTGATGGGTATCATTCCTGCAAATTGACGTGCTCATCATGAGTTATCCACATAAAGTGGGGATGAGGAACTCTCCATTGTTTTGGAGGTTGGATGCTTGTGGTAGGCAAATTCAGAAACAAAAACGGGCAAGGTTGCTCCTTTTTATTTCTGTTGTGCCCCCCCTTTTTCCCCCCTGACTCCTCCTCCTGGATTTTGCTGTGCACTCTGTGTTCTAACAGATTTTCAACAGAGTTTTATTCTATTCCTAATCTGGTTTTGGAAAGTTGTCTTTCATAGTAACTCTTCAGAAGTCATTGGGGAAATCCCTGAAATCTTTTAAACAATCTTCTGTGCTGGGGTTTGGGATGTTGTTGTTGGGGTATCTATTTGTGAATTGATTAGTGCTGACACTGAAAGCTTCTGACCCAAGAAGTTTTTGTCTCCTGAACTCTGCTCCCATGACAATTGAGAACAAACATCCATCCATCCACCCATCCCTGGAAGTAGTTTAAAAAAAAAACCCTGAAAGCTGGATTTTTGTCATTCTTTGTTAGTATTGATACTCAGCTGAGGCTTATGCTATCTGGATGGAACAAAAAAATCAGTATAACCACATGATTGGGTACATATAGGGGAAGACATGTTTCATAAAGATGAGTCCTATATTAAATTCCAACATAATGTACACACTTTTGCTTTTTTCATACAGAGTATGATAGAAATACATGAAGAACTAAGTAACTATATAAAATGTACCACATTCAATTCTGGGATACATTTGATAAGACTCTTCAGTAGTGCTGAGGCGTTCCTTGTTCACAAACTATGGGAGCAGGAATGGTAGCTGTGGTTACAAACAGCGCTTCACTTAGCATCACATTCTCCTTAATATCCACAGTACAGTGCTAATTCCTAGAAAGTGTGCTTAGGAATGCAATTATTTTTAAAATTGTCTTTGGTTACTTGCGTTTTAATGCATAAGTGAAGGTGAAGCCCCTTCTGAAAAAGCTCTACGCTGCTCCTTTGCACAACCTGGCCCTGCATGGGGCCTCTTTCCATGAGGGAATGGTATCTTCCCCTACATCCAGGGCAGCAGTCATATTTTTCACCGGCTGCTTTTAACTCTGAAAACTTCAATGGCGTAATCCTTAACATGCAGTTCATCTGGCCCTGCAGTTCTTTCAGAACCACTGTCCATTATTTTCTTGAAATCATGGGAAATGGGTGAGCTGCCAGACAGTTGGAGGAGGGCTAATGTTGTCCCTATCTACAAACAGAGCAAAAAGGAGGAACATGGGAACTACAGCCCAGTCAACCTGACATCAATCCCAGGAAAAATTCTGGAGCAGATTATAAAGCAGTCACTATGCAAACACCTAGAGAACAAAGCAGTAATAACTAGAAACCAACATGGATTTGTCAAGAACAAATCCTGCAAAATTAATCCAATCTTATTTTTTGATCAGGTAACCTCCCTGATAGACAGAGTGAATGCTGTAGACATAGTATATCTTGATCTCAGCAAAGGTTTTGACAAAGTGACCCATGATATTCTGATTATCAAGTTAACTAGGTGTAGGATGGACAGAACAACGGTCAGGTGGAAACAGAATCATAGTCAAATGGTGATGATAAATGGGTCCATTTGCGGATGACACAAAATTGAGTGGAATAGCTAGCACCCTGGAAGGCAGAAACAAAACTCAAAATGATTTAGATAGACTTGAGCAATGAGCTGAAAACAACAGAATGAAATTCAGCAGGGATAACGGCAAAGTACTGCACCTCAGAAAAAGAAACCAAATGCACAGTTACAAGATGGGAGATACCTAGCTCCGCAATACTATGAGTGAAAAGGATTTTGGAATCATTGTAGATCACAAGCTGAATATGGGTCAACAGTGTGATGTGACTACAAAAAAGGCAAATGCTATTTTAGGCTGCATTAACAGAAGTATAGTCTCCAAATCCTGTGAGGGACTAGTTCCCCTCTATTCAGCACTGGTTAGGCCTCATTTTGAGTACTGTGTCCAGTTCTGGACATTGCACTTCAAAAAGGATGCTGACAAATTGTAAGAAGTTCAGAGGAGGGCAACCAGGATGATCAGGGGTTGGAAACCAAGCCTTATGAGGAAAGGCTGAAAGAATTAGGCATGTTTAGCTTTGAGAAAATAACTGTGAGGGGAGATATGAGAGCACTTTTCAAATACTTGAAAGGTTGTCATATAGAGGAAGGGCAGGATCTGTTCTCAGTCCTCCCAGACAGCAGAACGTGCAACAATGGGTTCAAGTTACAGGAAGCCAGATTTCAGCTGAGCATCGGCAAAAATTTCTTAACAGTTACAGTAGTATGACAATGGAACCAATTACGTTGAGAGGTGATGAGTGCACTGACACTGGAGGCCTTCAAGAGAAATTTAGATAACCACCTGGCATATATCCTTTAATTTGCATTCCTGCACTGAACAGGGGGTTGGACTTGATGGCCTTATAGGCCCCTTCCAACTTCATGATTCTATGGTTCCATGCCTATTCGGGAACAAATCCCACTTGAGCTTAAACTCAGCTAAATCTAGTCCTGTTTCATAGAGTACACGAACAAGAACATTATGTCACAGCAGATAGGTCTACATTGTGCCATTCTTACTAGCAAATGGTTCTGGTTTTTGTGCAAGAATACGTAAACAGAAGTCTTCCTTCTGCCCTGTTGAGTGACAGCTACCGTCCATTTTGCCCAATTTATTTATTCAAGCCTTTTACTTCCTTCTAGCAAATCTTCTCATTCAACTATTGGATCTTCTCACTCCTGAGAATCAACTACATGTAAGCAATCCACCTGATGATGGAGATGAGGCTTAACGGGATGGCATACACTCAAGACTTTTCAGCTATTCAGTGGAGGTCTCTCCATGGAGAACAAGCTGCAGCTGAAACAATAAGACTTGCCAGCTACAAATGATCTTAGAAGGAAATACAACTTTGCTTTGTTTTTACAGAGAAAACACATCTATGGATTAAGGTAAACAAAGAAGTTTGAGCTTTTTTAAAAAACTAATATTCTCTCCTTGAAATTACAGTTCTTTAGAATTTAAGGAACTGACCAGCCTTTTATTTTGGGTCAGGTCCTCCATCGGACAGACAGCAATTGGTTTTATATGCAGTCATGAAGAGAAGGATAGAGACATCACACGCTTAAACGGTATAATAAAATGCATATGCTTTTTTGCATTTCTCCACCTCAGGGAAGTGAGGTTGATCAATCCACATTTTAAAGCAATGCATGATGAAGTACAACAAATGAAATAAGCTTAACTGTGCTTGGTTCTCTTTCTTTTTTCATTGAAGAAGAAACAGACAGGGATTTCCTGATACACACAGTTGTTGCTTCCCTAAATCCAGTAACATAAGCAAATCAGGGCAAATTCCACTACTTGGTTTCATACCTCACTGGAAACTAGAATGCCTATTCAACCCATAAGTGCATATCTGTGTACAGATATAATTGCAGATATAGTCAGACAGGCCCTCTCTACTTTTTATCATATTTTTATTCCCGTTTGCATTAGTAATGGCATGTTGAGTGGATATGAATAATGAAAGCAAAAGCAAAACAAATAAAAAATAAAAGTGGTCAACTTTGTCCTTCCAGCTCTTGTGGGATTGCATCTCCCATTATATCTCACCACTAGTCATGATGACCACTAGGGATTAAGAGAGTTATAGTCTGGCAACAGCTGGAAGAGTAATATTGCTAATCCCAATTTAAAGAAATGTACAGTAACACCCAGTTATGCATGGGATCAATATCCATTGATTCACTTATTCATGGTCTGAAAATATACAAAAATATAAAAAGAAAACTAATTTCCAGAAAACAGTATTTTCACATGAATTACCAGAACCAGTCACTAGAGGGATCTAAAGACTGTGCTATGAATACTTGTTAGTGAAGAATACACAGAATGGTCTCTGGTGCTCTCTAGTGGCCAGATTTGGTAATGCATGTGAAAAAAATTTCTGCTTTTGTTTTACCATGCTGTCTGTCTGTCTGTCTGTCTGTCTATCTGTCTGTCCTTCACTATTATCTGAGGTTTTCAGTATCTATAGGGGCATGGAACTAATCCCTAGCAGATATGGGGGTCCTACTGTATAGGTAGACCCTTAGCCTGCAATCCTTTACACATTTGTTAAGTCTAATTTAACTGTTGAGCAGAACATAAGTAGAGCCATGCTAGATCAGACAGAATGCTCATCTAATCCATTATGCCCTTTCCACAGTAGTCAACCAGATGTCAGGGAAATTGCTCTGGTATTTGGAAGTCTCATTAAATTCAGAAATAACATGCAGTCTTTCATAAATATGCATAAACTCAGTGGCAGCATACCTTTCATTGAAACCAAGCCACAGCTTTTCCTTGCCAGTCTGATATTAAAATTGCGAGTCTGATATTAAAACTGCATTGTGTTGGGTGGATGGGATCCAAAACCACAACTAAGACAACACCTTTATTATGTCCAACCAAAATGCCAGGAAGGCCCCTGTGGGCTTTGGAGTTCTCCAGAATTCTGTTTCAAGTAATTTACACGAATAGTTCTTGAGAACTGGAAATCTTGCTCATGATGTGGTAATAAGTTCTTAACAACAACCAGACTACTATACTGTGTGATTTACATCATCACCATCTTTTTTTTTTACTTACGACATGATCTATTTATGTTTATTGAAAAGCAAGTCATACTGTGCACAAAGCGAGCTCACTCCAAGGTAAGTGTGGGTGGCGTTCTTGCCACTTCTGTAACCTACACCCTTCCCACTGAATTTTTAATTACTGAGAGAGATGGGAGGCTACTTTAAGATTCAAGCGGATCATGACTGGACTATACTTCCTGGGGCCCTTTCTGAGCAACAGGCTGCCACCCGGCTGAATAAATATCCCAGTCTTTGTCCCTAGATAATTTTAAGTCAAAAGTTAATGGAAGTGGGAGTGGGGAAGAGGCCAATTACAAATCTTCCTCAAAATAGTGATTTTGCACCTCACCTGGGAAGACAGATTCCAAACACACCCATTCATTTTCTTTGTTCAATAACAGCATATAACAGGAATATGGGGAATGCTAGGATCTGAAAGAAAAGTGAAATACTTACTTTTGTCCATGCTGTGGTTTCTAAACCAGCTTTCAAACAGACCGTCACCACAACATACTGCAGGAACAAAGTAGTACGAGAAAAACACTGAATTTCAACATACTTTTCCTGTTTAACATGATTGTTTCTTTCTCTTTTATTTATTTGATTTATTTATTCGATTTATATCCCACCCATCTGGTATATTCTACCACTTTTCTAAAAGACAAGCACTGTTTAAATGTATGTCAGGCAAGAACAAAAAAAAAAATAAAATAAAATAAAGAAAACAAAACCACTGTGACACCTTGAAGACTAACCACTATATCCTTAAATGTAGTGTGCCAGAGCCAGGGAATATTGTTTCTTGGGACTTCAATCCCCAGAATCCTCTGAGCCAGGATAATCACTTGCAAAACAGGCTAAAGGATTCTGAAATTTCTGGTCCAAATAAGTAACACTTCTAAGCCCTGGCACTAAAGCCTGTTTGCAAAAGTATTGTGGTCCATCAGTCTAGAAATTAAACGGCATTATATTTGTAAAAAAATCTAACTCTCCCACCCATTTCAAAAATACAACCACAATCCTGGTTGAGTGCTGTTGCACAAAACTAGGGTCAAAGGAAATGTGTGGCTTGATGATAATTCAGCCTCACAGAAATGTTGGCAGGTCTTGCATCTTATGGCAAGCTAGCACCCTTGTAGATTCTTGCAACAGGGTGGTACAAACAGCGTGATCCAAGGACTAACCAAACCATATGTGCATTGTTTGTTTACCACGACATCCAAATCCAAGCAATCTGGCTTGTCTCTCCTTGGAAATTCCACAGAAACAACCTAGGGATTGTTTATGGTTTATTTATCTCATTGGTTGGGAGAGAGACATGGTAGACTGCCAGGTTTGGATGGTCACAATAAACAACCACAGATGGAAGATTTAGCTGCTTATGCTTGTCATCAGAGTGACTGGGCAGCATATGCTATCTGGCTTACTGCGTGGTTCGAGTATACTCGGTTTGACACAGCCCCCCTTCTAAATGGACCAAGAGAAAAGAATATGTACATTCTGTACTTTGTGGTACTATTGTCATGTACACTTATTTATTTGCTAAATTTATATCCTGCCATTCCTTCAAACGTCTACATTGGCTTGGGCACGTCGTGAGAATGGCTGATGGTTGGATTCCAAACATTCTCCTATATGGAGAATTAGTGGAGGGAAATCGCCCCAGAGGGAAGACCACAGCTGCGATACAAGGAGATCTGCAAGCAGGATCTGAAGGCCTTAGGAGTGGACCTCAACAGATGGAAAACCCTGACATCTGAGCGTTCAGCCTGTAGGCAGGCGGTGCAGCATGGCCTCTCCCAATTTGAAGAGACACTTGTCCGGCAGGCTGAGGCAAAGAAGCAGACCTGAAACCAGCAAAATCAGGGAGCTGGACAGGGGACAGATTGTACTTGCTTCCATGTGGAAGGGATTGCCACTCTTGAATTGGCCTTTTCAGCCACACTAGATGCTGTTCCAAGTCCTCCATACAGAGCACGTTACCATAGTCTCTCTAGACTGAAGGATGCCTAACCTAAATTCCTTCAAAGGCAGCACACATGGCTCTTCACCTTTACACTGTTTTTGCCAACAACCCTGGATATAGGTCAGACTGAGGGGATATGACTGACCCAATAACACTCAGTAAGTCTGATGACTGAATGGAATTTTGAATTTCCTGAGTCCTACAATTTACCCAGTGTATCCTATGGGATACTCAGTGTGGTGTAGTAGACCGAGTGACAAACTGGGACTCAGGACACCCATAATCCAATTCCTGCTCGGCCAGGAAACTCTTGGGGTGGAGAACTGGTGCAAACACTCCTTAAATATCCCACTTACCTTGAAAATCCTATCAGGGTTGCTATAAGTTGAATGCAGCTTGACAGCACGTAACACTCACCCACCTGTACACATTCTACCTACTGTATACCCTTAAAGTAATTCAGTACCACTTTCATTTAACTGCATCCTGCAACATCCTAAGATCTGTTGTTTGGAGGAGGTATTTAGCGTTCACTGCAGTTGTTCAGAGGAGTGCACATAATCTTGCCAGCAGAAAATTCTAAGGGCTCTGTAAGTTACAAATTCTGGGATTCCATAGGATGGAATCATGACAATTGAAAGGGATCAGACATACTAATAGTTTGACATAAACCATTCCACCACACTATTCTGGCACAGGAATAGATTCCATTACTGAGATGGGATGCAAGATCTCAAGGCATCTGAATTATGGAAATCAAAAGCACAGCTATGGCTCAACGAATCACACAAACCTCTCTTATCTTCCAGGCACATTGCTAGGCACAGGTCTCAGGATCTGGATCTATTTCTCAGCACTGTGTGTGTCACTCTTTCAGCCCACAGCATCTCTCAGTTATCATCATTTTCTCTTGGGGAGAATCATTCCATTCCTTTAATAACTGCACAGTGGCAGAAATGCAATTGGCAAAATCTTCCACAGTATAGTGTGATAATACCAAGCCTACTATGCATGGCACAAAGATATATACAGTTGAAGCTGATGGTATTTAACAACATGTCATCAGCAACATGTCATCAGCTATGTAACTTTGGCTGAATTTTGACAGCTTACCGTATAAACTATGTTTCCAACAAACAGATAGTCGACACTGTGACCATTTGTAAATACTGCATCTGAAAGAAACAGCAATGTAAACATTGTGCTTTGTTTCAGACAATATGAGCTACTACTAAGTTAAATGCAAGTGCAAGCAGTGGCCTATTTGGTCCAATACTTGTTTTCTCAAGTGTAAGAACCACTCTTTTCATTTGGGTTTAACTGGATATAAACTTGAAGCTGGATATAAACCACATCACAATTCACAAATCCTTAAACTAAACAGGAAACTAAGCTTAACAGTAAATATTAAGAACAGACTGATGGAGAAAAAAAGACGTTTAAATAAATCTGACTTCACGGCTTGACATGATGCCCAATCATCACCCTCATCCTCATCTTAGAAGTGTAGAGCTGGAAGAAACCCTATGGATCATAAAATCCTGCCGCTGTCAAGGAGGCGCAGTGGAGAATCAAACTCCCAATCTCTGACTCCACAGTCAGGTATCTAAACCACTGAGTACCAGCTATCTTGGCTATGGGGACATGGGTGCTGTAGTCCAACATATCTGAGTGCAGCCAGTCCAGGAAACAATATTATATTGATATAAATATAATAACAGCTTGGCTTTAGCTAGTTGTGCATTCTGAATGTCATTACCTTAGAAAAAAGTAGTGAGAGGTAACCAAGTGACTATGCAAATGACATTCAGAAAGTACAGAAAGGGTCTGAATGCATATTAGCTCCCTGATACATTTCTGGAGTATGTCTTCTGAATCATGTTTTGTACTGACAATAGGTTTTCTACACTGGGTTTTTGAAATTTCTTTCCATAGCACAATACAGGAAGAGGATAGTATGATGATTGTGTTAACCAACAATGTTCCTAGTTCAAAAAAACATATATCAAGAGCTCATAGACAGAGGGCTGGACACTTCTAGCTCCCACATTGCCCATGTGCCACTGTGTTGCAAACAGACATTTCTACAATGCTCATTTTTATTTGCTTTTTCCTTAATGGATATTTTTACCCAAACACTTGTTTAAAAGAAGCTGAATCTTTTCTCTAGCACTCACGGCTGGTATTTTAAAAGCTCTTGGTGGGTATTAATGGTTGAAGTGCCTGATATTTCATACACCAACACCCTTTTCCTTCTCCATAAGTGTACAAAAAGGTGAATACGTGTTAACTGAACATATGAAAGTGCCAAACTTGGCAGGACTTTGAAGTAGCCTCTTTATCCGTACTTAGCTCCTGCTGTGGTGTAGAGTAAGGGCCCCTTATGAAAAAGGGAACACATGGCAGCAGTATGCATTCCCAAATTAATCCAAAAGGGCTATAACCCAGAAATATGACACAACTGTCAAGTGTCAGCAGGTTTCAACATGGCAACCAAAAACTAACACGTCAGTAGAGGTGAGGCAGATCTAAAACAGAAACCTGGGGCTGGAATCTCCAGGTCATTTGTTGCCTGCAAAAGTAAATTATGCTCCCATTTTAATGAAATGACACTGCAGGAGTGGGCACACTATCAGAACTGACTTGAATTTTGAATACAGTCCAACTCTGGTTTCTAAAAAGTATTTACATTAAATAAAAGGATTTTTAAAAAATATAACATATACACTGATCTTTAGTGCATTCACAATGCATTACACATACTGTCTGTATTCTTTGCAAGTGCCCTGTATAAGACCCACTGCTCAGGGGTAAGTACAGTGGTGCCTCGCTTAATGAGCGCACCGTTTAACAACGAAGCCGCATAGCGACCCATTTTTTGCAGTCGCTAATGCGATCACATTGCAATGTTTAGATAGGCTAAACATCGCATTGTGATCATTTCTGCACCCGGTGGCCATTTTGGGAACAGCTGATTGGCGGTTCCAAAATGGCCGCTGGGTGCAGAAAATGCCCCCCCACACCATTTTCGCGCCCTGCCCTCGCTTACCGAGGGCACGAAAATAGCGGTGCTATGGAGAAACTTCGCAGAACGGTGAGTTTAATGCGTTTCTATGGCGTTTTCCGTTCCGTATAGCGATGTTTCCCCATAGCGACGGTTAATTCGGAACGGATTAACCTCGCTATGCGGGGCACCACTGTAGTTACAAAAAATGATTTACTGAAATTAATTCAGTTTCCCAATAAAAACTGCAACTACATTACACCGTGGTTGTAATTTAATGGGACACTGAATTGCTTTGCAGCATAAATGTAACTTTTAGTCAGTTTTCTAGTTATAGATATCTGCCTCACCAAACATTGATGGCGAAATATCACATGGTCCATGTACTAGCCCAACAATAAGATGAATAGAAAGAACGTACAGTGGTGCCCCGCTAGACGCTTACCCCGCATGACGTAGAAATCGCTTAACGACATTTTTGTGATCGCTATTGGGATCGCAAAATGATGGTTCCAATGGGGGGAAATCCGCTTTATGTTGATTAGGAGCCTGATTAGGAGCTTGTTTGCAAAATGATGTTTTTTCTGGCTCCACAAAATGGCTTCCCTCCGCAAAATGGCTTCCCTCCCTTCTCAAAATGGCTGCTTTCCGGATGGAAGCTTTGCATTACAGCGATTTAGAACAGCTGATCGGCGGTTCTCTATGGGCAATCTTTGCTGGACAAGCAGGTATTTCCCCCATTGGAACGCATTGACCAGTTTTCAATGCATTCCAATGGGGATTTTTTTTTCGCTTGACAACGATTTCGCTTCACAGCGATTTTGCTGGAACGCAATATCGTCGTCCAGTGGGGCACCACTGTATGTTTTGTATTACTGGCTAGTAACATAATGACATTTTTAAAAAGTAACAGTTTGTTATTTTGCTTTTAATGCTCAACCATAGGTTAGCACAGGAAAGGGGAACTGAGATTCCAGACCTTTTTGGACTACTGGGTAGAACTGCTGGATGTTGGAGACAAAAAGCATCTGGAAATCCTCAGTTCTTCACCTTGATTTTGTAGTTTAAATAACAGCCAAAGGGAGTTGTGTGCTCCTTTTTCCTCTTCTTCTCCAGCACAAGTGTATGAGGCAGGAAATGATCATTTCCATATGAAATTATCTGAGGATTAGCTTTTCTTTGAGAATTAAGCTGTGACAGATTTTAGCCATGGCTTTACAAAGCTTGTGAACTTTTAGTTCTGCCTCCAGCCAAAGTTCAGTGGTTGCTTTCCCTAGCATAGTGTACAGTGAAATGTTACAAAGAAATCCAGTTACGTCTAGGTATTTTAGAAGAATTTCAATGCCATAGTTTTGTCTTTGTGTTTTCCCTTGTAAAACCCTGCCTTGCTTTTTCACAATCTCAGGGCCCTGGAAAGATTCTTCTGCCTCTGCATTTGACAGTGATGGTCAGGAAGATGTGCTATGAACACATATTTGCAAGGCTACACAAGTGTCCATTCATTGCACATATGCACACTGCATCTTAAATAACTCAAAAGGTTAAAGAACATGCCAGCGTGAATGACACAATTTTTCATCCTGTGAAGATTCTCAGTCATCCAAATATGGTTATCTGTACATTGACTCATGGCAACTGGATTTCTTTCTTCTTAGGCTGAAATGTTTTGCTACTGATCCAAGTAGCTTCTTCAGTCTGAGGAGAGGTGGTAGGAGATCCTTGATATATCCTCCACATTGGTTTCACTTCCCCCTGGTCTGAATAGGCTCGTCAGAAGGATAAAGGACTGGGGGTGAGGGATAATCTCACTTCTGCAGTCCCTCTCTACTCATTGTCGTTAATGGTCATTAACTGGTCTTTCTGGTGTGTGTGGTCCTAATCTTTCTGGGTATGGATGAAAGAGCAGCATGATAAATATATATCTCCTTCCCTCAACAGCAAAAACAGCCAGGTTTTTATTTCTGATAGAAACCTGTTAGGTTTTTTAAATATATCCTTGCATATATATATAAATATATATATATATAAATTAATTTTAAATCTTTAGGCTTTCTGACAATGACAGTAAGACTAGATGTAATCATAAATTCAATGACCACTGTGGAAATTGGCTCCTAAGTATGAACAGCAGAAACCTAAGTTCAAGAAGATACACAAGGATAAATGCTTTATTTATTTATTTTTATGCTGACCACATAACCTCTGGTTGAGTTCAGTTATATTAGAGTTCATTGGTCAATTTTATGGAGCTCTAGTCTCAGAGTGATAAGCTTTTCACATCGCATTCTTTCAACTGATGACCAGTCGCTTCAAGTAACTAAAATGACATACAGGAAGCAGGACTGTGTAGGAAGTGACTGGATGGAACTCAGCTTACACTCAAGAAGATGCATGTCCTTGAATATGAATCGGAGAGAGACAACTGCCTCTGATTTCCTAGACTGTGATACCATTCCATCAACCTTCGATTGCTATTCTTAGTCTGTCATTTCTTTCCTCCTCATACCTCTATCTTATCCCTCCAAGGAGGAGAGGTCTTTGCTTTTGTACTCTAGAAATGAAAGGGGCAGCCATGATTCCTGATAGCTCCAACTTAGGGCTCAATGAGATGGGCATTTATCCCATTGTGGAGATGGATTTGTTCACTCCTCCCCAAAGCTATTACACACTAGAATGTACTAAACTTTCCTAAGCTGTCCTGCCTCCACCTTTCTGAGCTTCTAGTTTTTTGATGTGTGTATAATCACTCTACAGTACTTTGATCTGTTTAAAGATTGCTGGGAATGGACCAAAAGTGAGTCTTCTTTTCTTTAGTTTGTCTGAAGGACCGGTTGGGAAACCAAAGAAAATATTATTTTTTCTTTAAAAAAACCTGATGCAGCATCTCAGCAATAGTCTACCAGAGCCATAAAAGAAATTTCACTTCCCCTGCACTTCACTTAGGCACAGAGAAGGTATTCAATTTTATGATATCTTGAAGTGACTTGCTTATGGAAGGAGCAGGACAAAATATAGTTGGTGGAACTCTAATATGCCAATTGGATGAGGGGATTACACCAAATGGCATATCACAGTTTCACCTGACCCCAAGTGGTCCTATTTAGCCATACCAGCCCACTCCAAAAGAGCCCGTGTAGAAAAGCTCTTAGGGTGAAATTAGATGGCAATATAGGATCATGTTTGATTGCACTAGAAAGAATTGCTTCACTTGGAGCAATCTCCCTCAAAGTGACCCTTCCATGCACAAGAATTGGCTCAGCCCAGCTCCTAATAATAATAATAATAATAATAATAATAATAATAATAATAATAACAACAACAACAACAACAACAACAACAACAACAACAACAACAACAACATAAACAAACAAACAAACAAACAAACAAATAAATAAAGCCCTGCCACTGGACAAAAAAAAGATTCAGATAAGACACTAAGCAGGTTCGGTCTGGTTCACAATTTCTTATGTCATTTAATTGTTGTAAAATAGATCACACTGGATTGTGCCACGGGAGATTGAAAACACAAGCTATATTTTCATCTGACCACATCCCTAGTTAGCTAAAACTATGATTTTTATCACTTTTCCTAGAAGTGTCCTTCCCTAATAAAAATACATTTTCTATTTTTCTTAGAAACAAGTGTCAATGTGATTCTTTTACAAATGCTCAGGGAATCATTCTGAATGCCAAAGAACTGAACCCACTTGTTAACATCACTCCTTTGTTGCTGCTTGATTATTCTCCAACAGGCTGCATGGCAGGACGATTTCTCATTGGTTCCACCAATCTAAAAATACATGTTTTGACTCATCTATATTTTAGGACTTCAGCAGCATTCCTTTCAGAGGGAAGAGAACCGGAGTAGGTAGAATGGATCACTTTGTTTTCCCTGGAAAGCACTATTCTGATTTGTCCTTTGAATTTTAGGGAGCTAATAGGCGCCTCCTTTGCCACTCACCAGGGCCCAGATAACTACACGTACTTAAATCCTCAGGCCAGCATAGCCATTTCCCAAACTAACTGAGAGATTTTCATAGTTATAGTCCAGAAAAGTTAACTTTTCCAAGCTCTGGGACCATAATGATGGGCAGCTGCTGAATATGCAAATAAAACACACACACAGTGCTGTCCGCTGAAGATGTCGGCCACAGAGACTGGTGAAATGTTAGGAAGAACAACCTTCAGAACACGGCCAAAGAGCCCAAAAAACCCACAACAACCAAAACACACGCAATTCTACAGAGTAGGTGAATCTTTCCTCCCGTACATTCAAGACTGAATTGGTGACTAAAACTGACATGGGTGTGTGTGAAAATAAAATCACAATGTGCATTACATACAATGCACACCTTGCTGTTTTTTCAATGGGAATGTGTGTGTCCTTATAGACACCATCAGAGACTAACGGCTGATCTTGCATAGAGATGGGCATGAATCAGAAAAATGGTGATTTGTTTTGAGTTGCAATTTGTCAAGGTCAATGAATCACAAATTACGAATTTATGATTTTTTTCTGATGAATCGATGAATTGATTTGTCAATTTGGTTTTTAATTAAAACTCTATAAAAAAGCCTTCCAAGCACCTAGATACACCAAATTGGAGGGGAAATTCCCCTGATGCTCCTCTACAAGCCCTGTACGTTTGGTGAAGTTTGCGTTTCAGTCATCCAATTTGTACACCCACAAAGTTCATCCCCTCCCTGCAGGAAAGTACCCTTTAGCAGCTGTCTTGGGGAAATCCAATCTTCACCAAACATGGAGAATCTGTAGTGGAGAGTCATGTGAAGCTTCTCTGTGGTTTAGGTGTATCTAGGTGCATTGTTGGCTGTTCTATAGCCAAACAAATCAATGAATCAAAAATCACTAAAAATGTGTTGATTCATCAAGGGAATTGATTCATAAGAATATGAATCAATGCATTAGTAATTTTTGAACAAACCTGGTGATTTGTTTTTTAATTTGTACCCATCTCTAGTCATGCAACATAAAGGCTATCCAATAAGAAATAATAAGTCCCGATCTTTACTTTCAGTAGGCAATACATCCAAATAAAATTGCTGAAGGATCAGCAGACTGGTTCAGAGAAAGAAAAAAAGAGAGGTATTTCACAAAACTATTTATCCTCAAATCACTGAACAAAGTCCATAAACATTTGGTGCAATCATAAGCTTCACTCTAGCCCTAACAAAAATCTGACACCAAAAGATTCAGAAGACCAACCTATTCATCGTAATCATACTTATGTATGTAAATCAGTCCTGAATAAATGTTGCTCCTCTTGAATTTTATGCTTACAAAATCTGAACAATGAAAATTGCTGTCTGTCGAAACTGCATGCAAAAAAGGAGGATCTGGAAGGTCACTGCTGATAAATGCTTGAGCCTTGAAAGTTCTTGGTCTGTCTGTTGTGATTAATTTCCTACAAATCTGTTGTGACCCACAAACACACTGCAGCTAATTTACAAAGGCTGAAGACCACTTGGCTGATACATGGAGGGAAAATGAAAGATTTATTTACCATGTTCCAGAGCTTTCAATGGAAACCAAAAGAGAATGATGGAATGGATCAAGGCGTTGATGCAGTGACCCCAGAACACCTACGGGAAAACAAAACAAGGAAGTCAGGAGGCTGACTAAGCACTCCAAATCTGTTTTAACTCCCATCAAATGATTCATTAGAAAAGTTGTGTTTTTTAAAACTTATTTTTACTGTAAACCCTTTTTTTAAAAAAAAATATGGCCAGGCTGGCTGAATGTTACAAGAGACACACAGAGAGAAAGAGAGAATAAAATACAAAATCAGGCAACCAAAGCTAAAATACTCTTCTCTCCTGAATGCTCTACAGCTGTAAAAATTTGTGCAATAAATAGAGAATTACAATAGTTTACATGGCTTAAATTTTTATATGCAGACATTCAGGGACAAGAGGGCTGGGTGGCAATTGCATTTCAACCATTTTTTGAAAAGAATTTGTCAGAATTCACAGATATTTCCCCCCACATTTGGAATGGAAATAATTTGAAATTAAAGAAAATATACTGAATGTTTGATTGACTTTCTGGGGCTTCACATCATCTTTAAATTTTAGACCCCTCCAACAAGAACCAGAACATTTCTTTCCTTGAACCGTACTGCGCTGAAAAGTCTGAATAGGTTAGTAAAACAAGAGAGTTAAAGCTGGAGGAAATTCTCCAAAATATGAAAAGAAAATACATCAGTGTAACTTTACCTGCATATCTCCCTGAAACATCTTTTTAAACCCACACCCTGACAGAAACAATAAAGTCATCTCAATATTTTCACAAAACCTCTTGGGGGAAGGCAGTGGTGCTGGTTCTTAGAAAAAGCCATCAGGTGAAAGTGTGGGAAATTTCATTACACACTCTCAAATTAGTTGCAGCTTGCCTACATCCTGAGAATGCACCACATAGGGAACATGCTGTGAGCTTGATTAATTTATATGCAGATAAAGGGAATTCTCTTAAGAATATGTGAGTCCTACCACCAAGATTCTACTTTCAGTCACTACACATGGAACTTTGAACTGACATTAGACACTATTTTAATTCAGCATATGTTGACTTCTGTGTGCAACCAAAAGCTGGATGCACGTCAGTCAGTTCAATGCACTGAAGACTTTGGGAGATCAGCTTCAGGCACATGGGAACTAGAATCCAATATTCAGGACTCAACTAAACCCAAAGGTGACCATGGCTTAACATTTCAACATGTTCCTAATACCTGAGCTGTTGTGGAACATGTGAAATAATTAAGAGAAGGAAAACTTGAAGCACATATATATCCTTAACTTTGAAGAAGTACAACCAACCCTCACAGGTTCAAACTTCCAAACAAACATGATGAGCCATGGTGTTCTTTATTTTAAGAATCCAAGCAGTGTCCCAACACTGTCCAAAGAAACAATGTGCTGGACTGTGAAATAGTATGCCTGGTATCACAAGGATTTTCAGCACAAAGATGACTGAGAAGCAATTAACGTATGAATGAAGGGCCATTAGCACAGAAGCTGTAGTGGTTTCCATACTGAAGAAGCATTACAAGGTTTTATGGCTGAAAAATGCTGACTTCGATCATCAAAGGCATTAAATTATTAAGGACCAAATTTGCTCCCTATGTCACATGCATCCATACATTAAGGGTTTCAGTAGTCAGCTATGCAATCTGAGGTGACTTATGTAGCTGCTAAGCAGAAGGCCTTTTCAGTGATGATATTCTAAGAATACACCTATGAGAGGTCATCCTGTCACCGACACTCCTGACATTTTTGCACCAAAGAATTGTTTTCCCAGGCATTTTAGCAGCAGCAGCAGCAGCAGCAGCAGCAGCAGCAGCAGCAGCAGCAACAACAACAACAACAACAACAACAACAAAATAATAATAATAATAATAATAATAATAATAATAATAATAATAATAATAATAATAATAATAATAATAATAATAATAATAATAATAATAATAATAATAATAATAATAATAATAATAATAATAATAATAATGTGGCATCAAGTCAATTCTGACCTATGATGACTCTTCTCAGAGTTTTCTAGATAAAAAGTACTTAGAAGTGGCTCACAATTCCCTTGTTCTGAGGGCATCTGTACAAACAGGCTGGCTCTTCTGGAATACACAGTGGGAAATTGAACTAATGGATCTATCTAGCCAGCTAGATGCAAGTATAACCCTGCTCTTCAGTTTTATCTAGCTTTTAAATTTTTGTTTCCTGTTATATTCTTTTTTTTTCTTACAAGGCTGTTTTGAATGTTATACTAAATCACAATTTAGTATTGGAAGAACAAGTACAGCAAGCCACAGATTCACAAACTTTATCCATCTTCTCCAAGGCTGCTGGTTAGTATGTTATCTGAACTATAAAGTGTGATTAAATTTAAGCATGGTTACTGGGAACCATCATGATTTGTGGTTGCTTTGTTTCCACTATCCATAGTTAAAATTAATCATGGTTTGCTGGATAGGACACTAGAATTGAAAGTGAAATATTGCAAATTCCTTCACATGATGTAGAGAAAAAGAGGGAAGAGTTAGGGTTAGTGCAAGTTTGCAGTTTATTGTAGTTTGTGTCTGCAATACTACATTGTGGCTTGACATTAGATATCAGCAAATTAGGGAAACCAGCTTTGGAACTTTGACTGAAGATCAGTACAGAAATACAATAAATAAACAGGCAAATAAATAAATAAATAAATGTAGCTGCCTTCTAGCCTCAGTCCCAGTTACTTTTAGAACAATGATTTACAGAATCCTTCAGTAGCATGCTACTTGTGGGATTCTGGGAGTTGTAGTCCAAATAATAATCTTCCTAAACTCTGCTGACACAGCAGCTCTTCAATCTTGCTATCTGCATTTTACAGACCATAAAAATGTGTAACATAGAAAGAATCACAAAGAAGAATAATTTCAGTTGCTTTATAGTCCTGGACATGAATTATTGACCATTTCCAGCAGCGCAAAACTGGTATACTATATGTACAAATTAAAATTTCAGTTTAAATCTGAAGTTCCCTCTTACTCTCTCTATGCCTCAGACAAACATAGTTCCTTACCCTGCTATTGAACCCATCAGCATTTTGTGTAATTTTGTAGAGTTGGGGAAACCTAAGCATGTTGTCTTGAGTGCATGAGCGTTCAAAGATTCCCAAGGTGAAGGGAGGCAATGCTGTGAAAATCTAGAGAAAACAAGAGAAGATATTAAAGATAACACATGGTTAACTGTATAAACAAGTCGAAAGGTAAGAGTCATACCTGGGAGAAAATCCTGACACTGTTTAAAATCAACAGCAACGGCTTGACTGAAGTCAGTGGTGCTAAACCTAAAGGGTTCAGTCAGAAGTGCAAAACCTTTTCTAGTGCAATGCTATGAGCTACAGTATGAAAGGCTGAAATTGACTCCAGGAGGAGTCCCATGGGATTAAGTACGCTGGCAATGAAGGAGAAAAGAGGTACATCTTATGCAAGATAGGAGATTACAATACACTTGAGGCCTTGGACAGTCTCCAAAATAGGTCCTTGTTAACACATATTTTGAAATAATGACCAGTATCTTGTACGTGATTTATGCATACATAAATTAAGTAGCATAACTCAGAGGTGAACTGCTGCCAAATAATGAAGCGCTGGTCACATTACGAGACACATGCCTAGCAATGCAACCAGCACTTTGTTAATCAGCAGCAACTCATTATAGTATACTATACTATTCAAGTCACGCTCACATAAATCACCAGTAAGATTGCAGTTAACCGAAGTAAAGCAAATGAAGCAATGACTGAGGCTTGTCACCTCTATCATTCATTTTTATTATTTCTTTTCAGGCAAACTATTTTCTGTTTATTTTTTTATAAATTATATTCATTACAAACATTATTATTTTAATTGATTGGCTAATTAAATTCAGATGAGTAATCAAATTAGGGAATTAATTAATTTCATCTGCCTGTAATGAATTAATATAGACATTATATCCCTGCCCTTTTATTATGGGCTTCCAAGGTAGCTAACAAGAATTTTTGCCAGAATTCTATGCTTTGTCTGAACGAGAGCAGCTGTATTGAACCTGTGACATTTAGATAAGCGTTGACTCATGATTAACAGATGATTCAATGAGTTTACTCTATTTGGAACTAGGAATAAGACTGCTGGACAGCATCAACAGTGGTGTAGAGTGAGGAGATTTGCAACCCAGCAACACAAACCCCATCCCTGTCATTAAATGAAGTCATGCAACAACTTAAGAGGTTTGTGGATCACATTTTGTATAAAAACCTGCTATTAATCATGGAAATGAGGAGAAAAGATGGCATACAGATAAAGACTCTAGCTCTAACTAGACTGTTTTTCTCACCACCACCGAACATTCATTCACCAAGCAGTGCCTTGTGAGAAGGGCCTTGATGAGCTTTTCTTTTGATTTTGGCTTGCACTGATTTACTGTGTTTTGCCTTTACTTCTAAGATGTCTTAGATGAATTAATGAATTAAAATGCATTACTATTTCCCCCTGAATTGTTTGTTCCAGTGGAACATTCTGCAGTGCTCAAGTAACATCATGCATCTATGATCATGCAGAATGTCACTTGGAACTAATTTCCACCAATTATCAATGGGACTTAATTTCCAAGAAAATGTATTGAAGAGTAAACTGATTGAATTTATAGTTGAATCTAAATTTGTATATCATACGGACAATAACGAGGAAGCTTCAGTGCAAAGAGTGAGGAAAATAGGTTTAAGAACCTGATCAATTTTGTCAGGGGAATATTCTTATGATGTGAGTGTGTGTGCGGTGTACTATAAAATCATATTCGATTTATAAAAACCTTAACAGGATTTTCAAGGTAAATAAGATATTTAAGGAGTGATTTTCCGAATTCCACTCCTACCCATAACAGATGAGTTTCCATGGCCAACTGGGGTTTCAAACCCAGGACTCCTGAACCCTAATCTGTCATTTTATCCACTACAACATTCTGAAAGTAATATTCTAACAGTACTGTACAAGATTGTTAGTTACCCATGATTAGCCAACCATTCATGTAAAGGGGAGAGGAAAACTATTAATCTACATTAATTTATTGTTACAAGAGGACTGCAGCCAACCAAAAGGGATTATTAATTCAAATCAAGGTATGAAAATGAACAGATACCTCACTCCCATTATCTTTTTGTCCTCAAACTAGGTTGATGATAGATGTTACAACTGACAGTATTCTCCCTTCATGTAACAGGGACTCTTTTAGAGTTTACACCTAGGAATCTTTAGTCTATAGCCCACCTTTTCCCCAAGCCTCAGTTACTCTCATGTGCTGCTCCTCGTACACCTTCCTGTACTTTAAAATCAAACTGGAGTTATATAGTTACAAATGATACACTTATGACTTATTGTTATCATTGATTTTTAATTTCAGGAAGCAAATTAGCAGCTATTAACAATTGCTTTAAACTGGTAGCTGAAATGTTTGGAATGATTCCAGTTGCTGCACTTAATATGGGGAAGAATAAGACCAGATCTTGCTTCCATATTGTTTTAATTTCCATTTGTATCGTCAGTATTTTTGAGGTTTGTTGATGGAACTCCAAATTCTATAAGGTATATTTTTCTTTGTTCCTGAGGATAAGTATAACAACCAGATGGTAATAATGATGAATGATTTTGATTTCCTAAATTAATTTTTTTGCAAGCATTTTTCCTTATTATGCATTTTTGATTGGAGAAGAACATTTAAAGAAGTATTGAAAAACCAAAGTTTAATTGTGTTTAGTTTGCATATGAATTTCTGAAGTGCAAATTAGTTTGGTCCACACTAAAATGTGAAAGGAACAAATGTTGCCCCCATTCCTACTCAGAAACATGAATATCCCCACTGGCTATCAATCCTGAATGCTACATAACTTGATTTTAACTTGATTTCTAACTTAAACGTGTATCTCTGCACTATATGTACATTAAACTGGCTGTATATAATTATATACAATTTCTATTTATTTTCTTTATTAAAAGGGGGGGGGGAAATCCTTTCATTGTTAAAGTTTGGAGTATGATCCCTGCCAGAGATGTTTCAGAATACAGGTGAAGATCAACTTCAACAAAGAGCCAGCTATTCCTAGGGATCAGTAAGAGCAAGTACATTTCCTAGCTCCATGATGTCATCAGTCTCTTTTGAATTAGTCACAAAGCAACACACCAGATGGCTACATTGAGAGCATTTTGTATTCTTGTGCATTAAATGAGAGCCAAGACTAATGGGCAGCTCATATGATTGACTTTCCCTGCTGTGTCTACACTCATGGGGAACATGTCACTGTTTCCTTCTTGGGAGATTGCCCCCAATTACAGCTGCTGGTTGAGCAATCATGAGACACAAGGGACACTGTTATTCCCATGAGAGCTTTGTATAACAAGGCTCTTGGGACATGCTAATCCATCCTATGTATGTGTCACACTTTAATCCTGATGGGAATGGGGTGAG
The DNA here is from genome assembly GCF_051106095.1 of Pogona vitticeps. Taxonomy (NCBI): domain Eukaryota; kingdom Metazoa; phylum Chordata; class Lepidosauria; order Squamata; family Agamidae; genus Pogona; species Pogona vitticeps. The sequence goes on along the minus strand of NC_135785.1, from coordinate 241,540,283 downwards.
AAGTCCCCTTAATATTTTGGAGAGGTTTCAAATGACTAATGGTAAATGGTATTCACACATAGGCACAAAAGAGTCCCATGACACTTTAAAGACAAGCAGCTTTTATTATGGCAGAAGGTTCCGGGAATCGCCTACTTCATCAGATGTACCTGGTAGAATAAGCCCTGGTTCACAAAAGTGCAAAAGCTTATGCCACAATAAATGTGTCATCTTTAAAGTGTTTGCAGGACTCTTCAGTTGTCAGCCTTAAACAGACTAATAGGGCTACCCTTCTGGAATTAAGGAGAGCCTTTGCATGTGATTTAATTGATACAAAAGAGCATTGTTGTTCACACGCAGTAAAAAGCAACAAGGAGAAGATGCCTGTTCCTTTCCAGCAGGACTCAAAAAAAGATACACAAAACAGGCAAGCTTCCCCCTCTCCCCACAGGAATTTCATCACTTAAAATAGGATTCTCCTCCTAGGATATTTACATGGACAAACATGACAAAATAAAGCAATTTACAAATGTCCAAAGAATTCCACAAGTGATTTTGAGATCTTAGAAAACAAAAAAGGCAGCCACAATGATCCAGTGAAATAGAAAGGGCAGACATAGCAGGAACCCATGTACTCCTTCCAAAGAACAATATTTCTAGGCTACCAAGGATTAAAGATGGAAAAATACCTCATTTGGATTTAAATGTCTTAGTTGTTTGTTGGTTTCTTTAAAAAAAAAAAACTCTTACAGAGTACAAGTGTTATGGCCGCATATTGTTCCCCCCACCTTTGCTGATGTGTCAGAATCAAAGACTTGTGGGTTTTATTAAACCCTAGGCCTCTCTCCACTGAGTAATTATTCAATTTTATTTGCACCCATGGTACTTTTCCTGGTGTCCACATGATGCAAGTTGAAACCAGCATCAACAGTGTCAAAAGCATGACAAATAAGCTTACTTTTTCCTTGTGTGGACCCTATTACAGTGGTATCTCGGTTTACAAATTTAATGGGCTCTCTGGGACATTTCATAATACAGAAAAATTCACAAACCAAAACATGGTTTCCCACAGGAATGTATGCATGGGGGCGGCGCTAGAAACCTCCCAGGCACAATACAAACTTGCTTCGTATTGCGGGAAAAAATTCATAAAGCAAGGCATTATTTTCAATGGATTTTTGTTCGTAAACCAAAAATTACGTTAACTGAGGCGTTTGCGAACGGAGGTACCACACCACTGTGCGGTGTTTATTGCTGCTGATCTGTGCCATCTGTAGATGATTTTCATGAAATGAAACTTCTTTGTGGATGTATTCCATTGTCCAACTCCACCTTCTGTGGCTTAGCAACACTCCCACCTTTTTGGTTTCTACATTAAAAAGTCTCCCTTTTCCTTCTTCTGTCTTCCTTCTTAAAATTCTCCATATTAATCTGGAATCAGTCAGAAGCAGGAATAATTCCCCACTTCTAACAGCAGTTGGGTATCATATGACACATCATTTTGTCCCCCCCTCCTTTAAAAAAAATTAAAATGCACAAGCATATTATAACGCCAAGGCCAATGTTTCAGAATATCAAAATGCTACATTTTCATTTCTCACTTTTTGGAATGTGAAGGTAAAGGTAAAGGTTCCCCTAGACAATTTTTGTCCAGTCGTGTTCGACTCTAGGGAGCGGTGCTCATCCCCGTTTCCAAGCCATAGAGCCAGCGTTTTTGTCCGAAGACAATCTTCCGTGGTCACATGGCCAGTGCGACAAAGGCTTTATAATGGTCTCCTCACACATAGAGATTTTGTTTTCCGAGAAGACAAGGTTAATTGCTCAAGCAAAGACAACCACCTGGCATATATCCTTTGACTTGTATTCCTTCACTCAATGGCCTTGTAGGCTCCTCCCAACTTCATGATTCCATTATTCTAACTTGGGGCGGTGGGAAAGGATCAAATGTTAAATGCAACCCCTGAAATCTCCCCCCCCCAATTTCTTCCATAGAAGTAACAAAAATGAACATATATTAATGGCAATATTTTCAATGCAGCACAAAATAGTCTAACACCAATGTAGAATCAGGAGCAGAACACTACTTGAGGGAGAAATGGTGGCAGCAGTGATGATGTTGATCACAGACAGGGAAAGCATCACACACAGATCAACTGTTATGAGCAGGTGTAAAAATGTGAAAAAAATTAAAGTAAAAGAAGATTATTATGCAGTTATATGTAGATAGGCTGAAACTGGAACACTTCTCCATAGTGTGTTAATGAAAGTGTGCTATGGACAGATGATGGGTGGGGAACCAAAGGTAAGAGGGGGGAAATGGGCAGAATTAGGGTGGAGAAAACATGCAAAAGGGCATGGCAATAAGATCTGAGACCAAAGAGTCAAGAGACAAATCAAAGCATATATGGAAGGATGTACTATACATACCAGTACATCCAGCAGCAATAGCCCTCATGTGTCTGGATGCAAGTGAAGGGACGATTAATTTAGAGTAATTCAGATCAGCAACAGAAATACCAGGAATGCTTTGGAACAACTGGGACCAACACCACTGTGTGAAGAAGCTCATAGTTTCCTGTTGTATCCAAAGTGAGAAAGCCTATGTCAAGATATAGTTTCATATTTTGGCTTGTGGCCCAAAGCTAAGCCACAGTATCCCATTTTGGATGCAACAGGTGCCTCATCTTCCTCCCATTCCCATAGCTAAGGATTGGTGTCAGGCACATGTGAAAGAACCTGCAGTTGGAGCAGAAACACAGGATGGGGATTGTGGAAACATTGCTAAAGAAAGCAAGCATCTCAGAGCTCTGTTTATAGTTCTCTCAGGTTGGATGTGAGATTGAGGTGTGTGTTGCCAGCTGATGAGGTGCTTTCTCTAACCATAAAAACATAAATGAATTTTAGACCAGTAAAATCTCAAAAACAGACTAGCTTTTGGATCCAGCAGGAATTTTCATCAGGTTGGGCACAGCAGAGCCAGGGTAAGGAGCAGAAAGCAAAATAATAATAATAATAATAATAATAATAATAATAATAATAATAATAATAATAAGAAAAAAAATAACAAAACAATTCAAGAGTGCAGAATACTGCACACCTCTAGTGACTTCACTGTCTATGGAAAGATTTGGATTTAGATTACAGTACTTATTTCTCAATTTGCATCCCTATACCAATTTATCCAAATCAGTGTTTGATTTATCGAAATCAAGGTCTGAGTGATCTGAGTGATACCTTAGCCACTGTAAAGTCGAAGCATTTGATTTAATGGACCACAAGTGTACAGGCACATGATAGGTTAATATTTTCAAGACACTATTCTTGCTTAGAGGTAGCAAACGGAGGACTGTTCACTTCCCCCTCCCCCAAATGTAAGGAAAATGTAAGGTAAAGCAAAACTAGTTCCTAATACACATCATGCTACATATACTGATGATCAGCTGAGATAAACTGTGTAGACATAAACAGCAGAGGTACACCATCCGGGGTCTGCATGTTATCAAGCTGAGACAGGGGACACTTACCACATTGTAGAGGCCAATGCACCAGCGCTCAAATAAAATCTGCCCAGAAAATCCATTAACGAATGCAAACCAAAGCTGAAACAGAAGAAAGTTACACAAAGCTTTAGATCAATGTGACAAAAAAGTTTCTATGCACTGAAGAGGAGAGTCTGGAATGTGGTCATCATCTGGTGGAGGCAGCTGTTGGATAGATTCTAAAGATAAGTGTTCACAGTTGTTCTCTTTTAAACAGTGTTAACACTGCTGAAGCGATACTGCAATCTTTATAATTTCTATCATTATGCTAAAATAATAAACCTCTTGTAAACCTGTAGGAAAATCTTATTGCTAGCAAACTTTCAATATGTATTCCTTATTGTCTGAACATTATCTGATTTTGCTCACAGAGCATGTAAGGCACAAAAGCCATGCATGCCAAGCTAATCCTCTAAATAACACATGAGACTACGCTAGCCCATGGTTCATTTATTTCAGGTTGTATCCCACCCCCGGGACTTGGAATGCATGATAACAGTTTAAACACACACAGAGACACCAGTTTTTGGATTACTGCAAAACAGAATACACAAAGTTTTGGAAAAGTTTCATTTGGGGGCAACAATTCTAGAAGTGTCCTGCCAGTATGGCTAAGAGGCCTGGCCATGCTGGCTAGTGATTCTGAGAATTGCCTTTTGCTGGTATAGTATAGCTTACGATAGAGGTATTTGTCCAGTGGACTCCAGTCACTGTAAAGAAGAATTTCAAAGAAGTATTTTTTCTAAGCTTTCATCCCAGGCTAATTGAAATTTCAACTCTCCCTACCATGCCATAGCACATTGCTTTGAAACTTTCCATCGTTTCACAAACAGCTTCGTAAATATCACGGGAAGCTTGGGTTCATGGGAGAAAAACAAAAGTCTAAGGCTGGAAACCTCTGCTCATTGATCTGGAAGGAAGCCCCAGGACACACATAGTCCATCTCGTTCTAATCCAGCAGTTTTAATAGATAAGAATGTCAATGGGGAAACTCAGGTTGACAAAGATCCTTGCTCTAACAATGGTAGGATACTTAAGGATAACAGTATGCATATTCATGGTAGGTTTTATTATTTAGCCCATAGTGTCTTATCTAGGTTGGAGAGCTGAGGGCCAGCAGAACTGATACTAGATGCAACTGAAGCTGAGTTAAATCCAAATTCTCCCCATTCTGTGATAAATCCAAATTCTTTCCCTTGGATACTGGAAGTTACTTAGGTGGGCTCGTTCTTCAGCTATTCTCACAACTAATCTTAGCCAACACAACAGTCTGAGATAAGCTTGCCCAAGGGGGCTCTGCCAGCATAAAGGAAAATTGTCCTATCATCACAAGAGGCTTCTTCTCATTCCAAACCTCCTACAGCTGGCACATTTTAGAGTTAGTATTCCACCAACTGTTGTATTTGAACTCATTCAAATAAGTGGGACTTAGTCACAACTAACATACTATAGATTGTAGTGATTTCAATCACTCTACTTTAAATCTGAATGAATCTGGACCCAATCCACAAATCAGGAATAATGAATCTTTGGTCCTCCTGTTCCATTGGATTACAGATCCCATAATCCCTTAACATTTGCTGTGCTGGCTGAGCTTCTATAAGTCCAAAACACCTGGACATGTGAGATTCCTCACCCCTGACTTGGATTCCATTATTCTTTACAGGACTGGAGTCCACCAGACAAGTACCTCTTTCCTAAACTATACCAGCATAAGGTAAATTATATGACCTCCCAAATCAGACTGCTGTTAATTAAAGGGTCCCTGTTTTGATTCTAGGACACAATTGAACTGCATATACTGTATTTTATTATTTATTAGTCTCATTTATAGTCCCAATGGAAGTGGCTTATTGTGTTAAAACAAGTCAAATTAAAAATACAATAAATTATTAATTAAAAGCAATTAAACTATAGCTGTATCCAAGAACATACTGAGTGACTAAAAACATTTAAAACTTTAAAGATAAACTTGGGCTGTGACTACAGGGTCAAATACTGTGGGATTTGCTGTGGATATAAAATAGATATATTTACATTTTTTTAAAAAATTGATCATCCAATGCAAAAGCCAATTCAAATCTGTCTGTTGCTCCTAACAGAGTTTTTTCCCCTCTGCAGCTGAGGGCTTCTACTTTTTTAATCTGGAGTGATTCAAACAGATTTTGTCCCCCATGTGATCAGTTGTTTCATTCACCGAAAAGAGGGTTGGGGGTAGGCATGGCTGTGGCTGGTAGTCTAATAATATACTAAGCTGGGTGTTTTCAACAGTGGGAATATCCATTCTAAAAATCTTTCTCTTTCTCTTTAAGAAATAAAAAAATATTTTTAAAAATAAACTACCAAGTTCAGCATTAGATCACCTTATCACTATATTGATATATACTAGTTTAGTTCTAGATCACATGTGCATGGACCAAAAAAAAGAGATAAAAATCGATATAAAATAGAAACCACTCCAATGAGCTACAAAAGACTAGCTTTCCATGTTATGTGTATGTGTTTGTACATTATGGAGAATTTTGGAAAACTGTCACTTTTCCCTTGTACTGTGAAACACTTCAAAAAGCCAAATATCTTACAATAAAACAAAAAAGGAGAGACAGAAATTGGCAGAGGGAGAGATCAAAGGAAGGTGAGCTATGGCATGGATCAAAACACATCAGATTTCAGATGTCCACACTGGCCCTGAAACCATCCACATTCTCTATGTTATCACTAATCCAAACAGAAGCATAAAAATTAAGCTTTAGCGAAATCAAATCACTCTGATCCAGCTTGCCAGTGTTGTTGTAACACTTTAAAGTTCTATGAGGCTATTTGCTTACTTAGATATCTACTGATGAACCACGCAAATGCAATTTCACAAAATGCATTTTTTCTTATTCATAATCATATAACAGACAACATGAGCAATTGCAAGCAGCAACAAAATACTACAATTTGTGCACCCAAGTCCTAGATAACAACACCAGTACAGACACTGCTTGTAGAACTGCAAAGTTCAAAAGTTCCTTTGCATTCAAATTCAGATAAAAATCCAAGACATCTTCCTCAACTGGGTTGGGTGTCCACTATCTAGAAGAATCAGTTCCACATGTGGAATATTCAAAATCCTACACTAAAATACCAGTTCAATTGAATGCAATTCATGAATTCACTGTGTGGATTCACTCCTTCAACACAAACATATAGGAATTATATTTAAATTAAGTTGGCAAGGGCCTTGGCAGTCCAAGTAGCAAGAGGAGCTCAGACCACTTCAGCTGTCCCACTCATTCTGATTCCAATTTCTTACTCACAGCCCTGCTCTTTCTTAGCCCCACCCCTTTAGGTTGAACCAATATAGCATAGGGGTGTTACACAGTCACAGTCTGTCTTAGCTAAACACCAGCATCCAAGGACTCATCTATGGTTATTAAAATATAAGTAAAGTCAAAACAAAAAATACTCCAGTTAGTGAAAATCTGCTATAGGGGATGACATCATTACTCTTACCCTGGCATAAGGATTTTGGCCACCCTTTTCTTGTAAATCCTACATCCTCCCCCACTCACTACTATGAAGCAGTATTATAACTGTGTTTGGTTTAGCAGAAATACTTCTTAGAGAATACTGGTTCTTCTTTTTAAATTGCTGGAAGATTTATGCTGCATCCTTGGATCAGTTTGTATATTAAAAAGTTGCTGAGAGACATTTCTGACTTTCCAAATTCGATTGTCCTCTAGAAAAAAAGAACTGTGAATCTGGTTTTGCTACACAAACATCACTTGTAACATTTTATGGAGCGTCTTGAACTAATTTTTATCATATGCACGTGCTGCTGGGAATTTTATGGGCAAAATCCAAACCTTTTGAAACTGCATCCAACGTTGGAAAAGTATCTTTTATTGAAATAATCCTCTGCTGGATAATCAAACCCACTTGTTCCAAGGGAGCTACTATTTAGATGGGCCCAAACTAATAAAAGCACTAGAATTTGAGTTCTGTTTTTAAAAATGAAACAACTGGTATTTCAAAATGCAAAACCCATGCAGATGGATGGATATGAAGCAAAATGCAAAATGCATTGCATTTTTAAAATAATTACACCATAAGACTTGTGTTAAATGCCTTTTCCATGTGATAAAAAAAGTTGGCTTTGGCTATGAGGTATGATAGCAAATAGTGCATTTGCTTGTTTTGAAACGTTTTACCCTAATGACTACTAATCAGTTTGTGTTCTCTGATATCAAAATATTTAAAATCTAAGGAGGACTAAATAAAAGCATTGCTTCAGGTAAAGAAATGAATGTGTGTGTGTGTGTGTGTGTGTGTGTGTGTGTGTGTGTGTGTGTGTGTGTGTGTGTGTGTGTGTTTTTGCGTGCGTGTGTGCGCACTACTGTTTCCACAGTGGACTACCAGGCCAAAACAAAAGGAAAAATAAAAAGTATAGAATACAAAAACATTGTAGCACCACGAAGACTAATTGCTATATTTTTAATGTGAGCTTTTGTGGACAAGTCTATTTGCTCAGACTTATCCATGAAAGCTCACACTAAACGTGTATACATATACAGTATATCACAGAAGTGAGTACACCCCCTTACATTTCATAAATATTTTAGTATATCTTTTCATGTGACAACACTGAAGAAATGACATTTGGCTGCAATGTAAAGCAGTGAGTATACAGCTTGTATAACAGTTTAAATGTACTGTCCCCTCATAATAACACAACACACAGCCATTAATGTCTAAACCACTGGCAACAGAAGTGAGTACACCCCTAAGTGACAATGTCCAAATTGGGTCCAAGTACCCGTTTTCCATCCCCCCTTTTTTGGCAACATAAGACTTGAAAACATAGATATATAGCACAGTGTGCATTTAAACAGTAAACATAAAGTGTAAGAATCTCTAACCATGAAACAATAAACAAAGATAATCTAAAAGCAAAAAAGAAAAAAAAACCCTAAGGATCAACATAGAGGCAATCTTGTATATTGGAATAATTCTTCTGGTGAGATCCTATCAATGACATCCCGCTTTTAATTCATTTTCTGTTCCTTTACTGCAAGATTTTTACTTTCCACCAATTATAACATAAATTCCAGCTCAAATGAAAAGATGATTCTACTTGTCCCTTTAGCCTCTTAGTTAATCTATCCATCTCTGCACTTTCTAATATTTTTTTAATGATCATATCATCATTTGATCGCTAGGCTGCAAGCCATTTAGGGTCTTAAAAGTTAAAACCAACACCTTGAATTGGACCTAATAAAAAAAAGTAAAGAAGATAAAAAGGTTGTAGCGCCTTAAATACCAACTGCTATATTTTAATGTGAGCTTTTGTGGACAAGTCTATCATCTGAGGAAGTGGGCTTATCCATGAAACCAATACATTAAAATGTAGCAGTTGTTCTTTAAGCTGCCGCAACATTTTTATCTTCTTTATTTTGTTTTTGACTTGTATTTTGTTTTTGGCAGATAGGGTGACCCAGAGGAGAAGGGATCATATTTATTGATCAACTTCCAGAACCATACTGCTTGCACGCCACGACAAAATGAATTTTAAGGAGATAGGGTATGTGTGTATGTGTTTTCAGTAAATGGTCTCACTTGCACATATTCCTGGGCAATTTTAATTGCACTGAAGCCTTTGCACATAATTAATATGGAGCATTTAATGCTTGAAACTGTGGGAACTAATTTGCTTAAATGCTTTAAGGTGCTGGGATAGCAAATTGTCTCTTACATGTGTGCACTTATGATGTCTAGATAATAGATAGCTTAACAAGGACTTGAAATGTTTTCCTGCTAAAGGGCATGGAAAGCCGACGCAGCCAGGGTATCAACAATTGCCACAGGCACCAATTATAGTTAGGCTGAGATGCCTTTACATATGTTAAAGTCTCAAAATAGCCTCTTCTTCCACACACACATTTCATATGCTCTTGCAAACAAGCTTTAAAAAACATAGTTTGCCCTTTAAAAGCATGTTTGTTTATCGCCTGTGCAGTTAATAATCTGTCCTGATTCAAATCGTATTTCTGATAGATATGTTTCTTGATAGGTAAAGGATAAAGGTTCCCCTTGACAATTTTTGTCCAATCGTGTTCGACTCTAGGAGGCGGTGCTCATCCCCGTTTCCAAGCCATAGAGCCAGCGTTTGTCCGAAGACAATCTTCCATGGTCACATGGCCAGTGCGACTTAGACACGGAACGCTGTTACCTTCCCACCGAAGTGGTCCCTATTGATCTACTCGCATTTGTATGCTTTCGAACCGCTAGGTTGGCGGGAGCTGGGACAAGCGACGGGAGTTCACTCCATCGCGTGGATTCGATCTTACGACTGCTTGGTCTTCTGACCCTGCAGCACAGGCTTCTGCGGTTTAGCCCAGAGCGCCACCACGTCCCTGTTTCTTGATACTAGGATCTTATTCTGCCCAACATGTAGCATTTAAACTATATCTTTGTTAGAGGAGTGTGAGACGAAATTCATAACATTCATTTTAAGTGTATGTTGTAAGCCGCCTAGAGTGGTCACAATTGACTAGATAGGCGGGGTATAAATGAAATAAATAAATAAATAAATAAAATTAATAACTTAAGTACGGAGTTTTCTGTTTTAAAAAAATAAGTAACAAATGTGACAACGTTTACTGAAATTGATTTGGCTTGTCACATTGTTTTTTCTTGATTAGCGAACTATCATGAAAATACAAGAAAGGATTTTTTTCCCCTGACCAATCTGTATAACCATAGTTATCCAGTATGTACTATTCCACATAAGTACCTTGGGACATCTGGATATGTTCACCAAGTATATTCTCTTTTGCTTCAGTGCCATGGAAAGGCATCCCAGGAGCCATAGAAGTATGCAAGGTTCCCATCTCCACTTACACAAAGGGAGGTTTATGGCTGGTTATGGAAGCAGGAAAAATGGCATAAAATTGTTTGTTTCTTTGTTTATATCATTTTGTAAACCCCAGCTTTGCCCATAAAGAGATTCAGGGTGTCTCACAATAATTAAAATTCAGGTACAGTTTAAACCACAATAAATTATTCAATTAAACAACTATCCAGTTAAAAAAATTTAAAAAACCCTTTTTAAATGCACTTTAAAAATAACACTCCCAAGATCTCAGGGACAGTCCAGCTTAAATAGCCAGTGCAATCTAAAAGCTGGTTTACTAAGAAATGTTTTTACATATGCTGGAAAGACAAGAGGGAAGGGGCCAACCTAGCCTCCAGACATTCCACAACCTGGGAGCAGCCACAGAGAAGGCCCTCTCTCATGTCTCCATTAAATATGCCTGAGAGGTTTGAGAGACTGAGAAAACATATCCTTTGAAAATCTTAGGGAGGCTCATATGGAGAGATATGATCCTTCAGGTACCTGGGTTTAAGCTATATTTTAAGCTGGACCAGAAACAGACCGGTAGCCGGTGAAGCTGTTGTTAACAAAGAACTTACAGTATGTGCTCCTTCTAATCAGCCCCAGTCAGAAGCCTAGCTGCAGTATTCTGAACCAGGTGAAGTTTCTGAACTGTCTTCAAAGGAGAATTGTTACAGCGATCCAACTGGGTTGCAACTAAGGCATGTGCCACTGTAGCCAAACTGGACATCTCGAAGAGCTGGTGCAACTGGTGGGCCAGTTTTAATGTGAAAAGGCACTCCAGACCACTACTGAAACTTGAGCATTGAGGTTCAGGGATGAGTCCAGAAATACACCTCAGCTGCAAGCCTGAGTTTCAATCAGTTTGTCCATTAACAGCACCAACCTGGTTTAAAACATGGACAGCTTCCTTAGAGTTAGACAGGAAGTAGAGAGAGGGCTGGGGAATATCCACATAGTGGTGCTGCTGAATGTCAGTACTCCAGACAACTTCTCCCAGAGGTTTCATGTATATGCGAAATTGCACAGGGGACAAAATATCACCAATGGATACCACAGACTAACGACCAAACTGTCAAGCAGGTCCCCCAGCACTATTTTCTCAGATTGCCCCTCCCGCAAGGACTGGGGCCACTGTAAAACAGTGCTGCCCATCCAGAGATGGATGGTAACAAAAGCTACTGAGAAGTCCAGTAGAATCAGCTAATACTCCCCACTTCCTGTTCCCAGCACAGATAGTCCACCAATGTGATCAAAGTTATCTCTGTTCTATAACCAGTTCCGAAGCCAGACTGAAATGGATCCAGCTAATGTTCCACCCAGGAACCTGGGAGCTGAGAAACCATCATAGGCTCCTAATCTTGCACTAAAATGGCACTCACCCAACCCTCCTCTGGCTGATTTTATAAGTCAGGGAGGGCAATGATCCAGAACACATGTAGTGGCCTTCAACTTTTCAAGGATCCTGTCCATAAGTCTACAGAAATCAAAACATATCCACTAACACAGGACAAGCAGGGGCCACAGTTAGATCCATGAACTACAACATCCAAGTCAGAAATTTCGACAACTGCTGCCTCAAATTCATCATACCAGATAGTCAAATGGTTATTATCTTGCTCTTGTGGGTGGTAAAGTTAAAGGTTCCCCTTGACATTTTTAGTCCAGTCATGTCCGACTCTAGGGAGCGGTGCTCCTCCCGTTTTTCAAGCCGTAGAGCCAGCGCTTGTCCGAAGACAGTTTCCGTTGTCACGTGGCCAGTATGACTAGGGAACACCGTTTTACCTTCCCACCGAGATGGTACCTATTTATCTACTCGCATTTTTACATGCTTTCAAACTGCAAGGTTGGCAGGAGCTGGGACAAGTGACAGAAGCTCACTCTGCTGTGTAGATTCGATCTTACGACTGCTGGTCTTCTGACCCTGCAGCACAGGCTTCTGCGATTTGACCCCAAATGCCACCACGTTCCACTCTTGTGGGTGAGCATGTTATAAACCCTTGACCACTCAAAACAGCTCCACTCGATGGTTCTGTGCAGACACAATGTCAGGAGAGAAGAACATTTTCTTTGCTGCAGCATTTAGAGTAAGCTCTAAAATGAGCTGTAGCCCATGTTTGGTTGGATTTGCTGAGTTTTCTGACATCGCCACTCTAGTCTCTGTCCCACTTGTTTAATCACTGGCAGCTTCCTAGTAAACCAGGAGACTCACTGGGCTCCATTCCAAAAGGCACATTCTGGAGATTGATGAAGTGTTAGATCCAAAGCCCTCCTGTTCTCCTGACACATCCCCAGAATGAGGGAGCAAACCAGCACTAGACCCGCTACAGTGGAACTGGAAGGCAGCAACATCTGAAAAGAGAGGTTGCAAAAACCAAGGGAAAACCACCCACAGATTACCACTGCCTCCCAGAGCACAGAAAGGTTATTTCCCTCTCCCCAAATCTAGTATGCCCAGTGCCCCTACCTATACTTCCTAGCAATATTTTAGGTATTGTATATCTGCTGCCTTGAGTTCATCCTCTCCTGGTTCCTATTCATAATGTCTTTGGTGTTTGTATCTCCAGCAAACACAAAGTAGGAGTGGCCTCCTCAGAAACAGCAGGACCCTGATGGAACTCTACTCTCCAGCCACTACAGATTCTACAAAGCCCCAAGTTCTGTCCTCTGAAGATGCCGGCCACAGAGACTGGCAAAACGTGAGGAAGAACAACCTTCAGAACACGGCCACAAAGTCCGAAAAACCCACAACAACCGTCTGTAAGACCTCTTTAACCTGGATAAAACTAGGAAAATGGTGAGAGAAAAATTGTAGAATAAATTCTATATACTCAATAGAGCTACTGTTACCTGCTTCAATCTACCAGAACCCAGTGGCCTAAATATTTAATTAACAGTCAAATGAAAGGTATTGCAGGTTTCTTTTTCCTGAACAGCACATGAGGGCTTATTTAAATTTATGCACATTCAGAATGGCCTTGTACCTTGCATTAGTTTAAGAATGCTAGACAGACTACAGCCTTTGTTGTTGTTATTTAGTCATTAAGTCATGTCCGACTCTTTGTGACCCCATGGACCAGAGCACACCAGGCCCTCCTGTCTTCCACTGCCTCTCTCCTTTTCCTAGCGTCTGTCCCATCTTGTCCAAAGTTTTTCCCCTTATATAAAATTGTTTTTAATTATATTGTTATATTTTGTTGTAAGCCGTCTAGAGTGGTCTTAATTGACTAGATAGGTGGTATATTAAATAAATAAATAAATAAATAAATAAATAAATAAATAAATAAATAAATAAATAAATAAATAAATAAATAAATAAAATTCGTGTTGGTAGTTTCAATGACACTGTCCATTCATCTCATCCTCTGTCGCCCCCTTCTCCTCTTGCCCTCATACTTTCACAATATCAGGGTCTTTTCCAAGGAGTCTTCTCTTCTCATGAGATGGCCAGAGTACAGTGGTGCCTCGCTTAACGGGTGCCCCGTTTAACGAAGAATCCACATAGCGATGAAGATTTTTGGATCGCTTTTGCCATCGCATTGCGATTTTTCCTATAGGGAAAAATCGCATTGCGATGATGGCTTTCCCCCGCCCATCGCAAATGTTCCATTTTTGCAGACCTTGCAATGAGGGGGGGAAGCGATCATCCTAGAAAAGAACTGGAGCTATCTTCCCCGCTCCAGCCCCTCCCCCTCCCCGCCTTACAGCTGACGGGCGGGAGCTGCTGCTGCTGCTCTTAGAAGCTTGCCTAGAAGCTAAATAGGCAGTGTAAATGCACTGCCGAAGCCTCTGAAAGCGACGCTTTGCCGGGGTGCGGGTGGGTGGCAGGGACAGGCCCGCCACTCCCCCGCCACCCTCCTCACGCCACCCCACGGCAAAGCGCCGCTTTTAGAGGTGCATTTTTACTGCTGAAATAGCCCCAGGAGGCTTCCGAAAGCGGCGTGAGGGGGTGGGGGGTGGCGGGGGTGGCGGGCCTGTCCCTGCCACCCACCCACCCACCCCCACCCTGGCAAAGCGCCGCTTTCCAAAGCCTCCTGGGGCTATTTCAGCAGTAAAAATGCACCTCTAAAAGCGGCGCTTTGCCGTGGGGGTGGCGTGAGGGGGCGTGCGTGGGGTGCCGGGCCTGTCCCTGCCACCCCCACCCCCCGCACCCCCACCCCCACACCTTGGCAAAGCGCCGCTTTCAGAGACTTCGGCAGTGCATTTACACTGCCTATTTAGCTGCTAGACAAGCTTCTAAGAGCAGCAGCAGCTCCCGCCTGTCAGCTGTAAGGTGGGGACGGGGAGGGGCTGGAGCGGGGAAGATGGCTCCAGTTCTTTTCTGGAGGGATTCCTCGCTTACCGAGGCGGCGAAAACGGCTGCCCCTATGGAGGATCCTCGCTGAACGGTGAGTTTTTGCCCGATAGTTTTTTTTTGTTCTGTTGAACGATGTTTCCACATAGCGACGTTAATCCTGGAACGGATTAACGTCGCTATGCGGGGCACCACTGTATTGGAGCCTCAGCTTCAGGATCTGTCCTTCCAGTGACCTCTTAGGGTTGATTTCCTTCAGAATGGATAGGTTTGTTCTCTTTGCAGTCCAGGGGACTCTCAAGAGTCTCCTCCAGCACCACAATTCAAAAGCATCAATTCTTCAGCTGTCAGCATTCTTTATGGTCCACCTCTCTCTTCCATACATCGCTACTGGAAAAAAACATAGCTTTGCCTATGCAGACCTTTGTCAGTAAGGTGGTGTCTCTGCTTTTTAAGATGCTGTCTAGGTTTCTCCTCGCTTTCCTCCCCAGAAACAGGTGTCTTTTAATTTTGTGGCTGCTGTCACCATCTGCAGTGATCAGGGAGCCCAAGAAAGTAAAATCTGTCACTGCCTCCATATCTTCCCTTTCTATTTGCCAGGAGGTGACTGGGCCAGTGGCCACGATCTTAGGTTTTTCAGGGGTTTTTTATGTTTTCAGGGGTTTTTTATTTTTGGTGCTCTCCTCTTTCACCCTCATTAAGAGGTTCTTTAATTCCTCCTCACTTTCTGCCATCAGAGTGGTATCATCTGCATATATGAGGTTGTTGATATTTCTTCCGGCAATCTTAATTCCGGCTTGGGATTCATCCAGTCCAGCCTTTTGCATGATATATTCTGCATACGAGTTAAATAAGCAGGTAGACAAGAAACAGCCTTGTTGTACTCCTTTCTCAATTTTGAAGCCTACCTTGTAGGATTTTGAGCATAACCTTGCTAGCATGTGAAATGTCTACAGCCTTTAGGTAGCTATAAAAAAAAATCTTCCTTTCTCCACCCAAAGCTTGTATCTAGATGCTGAGATCAGCATCTCAGTGAATCAATTCCATTTATACAAAAAACCCACAAAAAAACTGACAAAAAACAGACAAATCCACATTTCAGTTTAACCTGAGTACATCAAATTTAATCCCACAGATTTTCAGTGGGACGGAACTTGTCTTACAGTTAAGCACAGGGGCTTAAGACTTGTTGTTCATTAGACTGTAAGAATAAAAAATGCATCCGGATCTCTTATTGTAATATCCTGGTTGTTCTTTTATCATCTCAGGATTGCCCGATCTCTACAAAAGGATGAGTTTTACATCACGGTCAGACTACCTGAGGTCAGATTCTGACTCACACAAAAGTCTAAACAGATCTGGAGAATGTCATTTTTAAAGTGTCATCTTATGGTAACTGTTGTGGTATGGTCTTGAAATAAGAGGGCTTCAGACAGTCTGAACACAGAGCATTTAAGCGCTGGGTGACTGCCTGAAAATACCACATGGATTAGGCCTCTTTCATCCTGAGCCAGATGACTGTATTTTGCCCCCTACCCCTCAAGCAAATGTTGGTTCTTCCAGCAGATCAATACTACAAGACTCTTATTTATCACATTTAAAGCAGCTTCTTTTGAAATGCAACGAATCAGTAGGTGTGTAGTGCTGTCTGATGGGCCAGAATCCAGCAGTCAGCACATGTAGCAAGTTGTCACTGCTCTCATGATCAATTGTCCTATTAATCAGCCCTGAACTTTCTACTGTTATTTCTGTTGTATGAATATCTTAACAGCTTCCCTGCAGAAAACAAATCTAGTATAAACTACATAGCACCACCTGAAAAACACAGATTTAAGCACCACTAGTGATCTCCTCAAAAGGGAGGAGAAAAACAGCCATTTGGATCACCCTTTTAAGCACAAACATGCCCTTGTACAAATGTAGTGGTTTCTTGGCTTGTGTCTTTACTTGTGTTCATTCAAATACCGGCCTGTCACCTTGTATCGCAACTGACAGCTGCAATGTACTAATGTTTCAAAATGGGCTCATGAACTCGTATTGTCACGTTAGGGACGAACAAGTCCATCAGTCATGTGCAGAGGGTGCCATTATCTGGGTGGGGAAGGCAGCTCACCTTACTGTTTCTGGGTGGGCATTCCCTCCTGTTCAGACCACTTGTCACTGCTACCCAGCTGGGTGCACAAAGGGGATGATAGGGTGCTGTATTTCCCAATGATAGGGCGTTGTAATCCCCAAAAGTGATTTTTCCAAATTTTGGGAAGGCACCAGGTTTGTAAAGGTTGCTTGACACTTTCCCCTATAATAACTGTGGCTGGTGCTCTCCTTCTCAGGAGTATAAAAGGACTTTTATTATTAATAGCTTGCTGTATGTTAATGAGAGTCTGCGGTATCTCCTCACTTGAAGCCTGCAATCATTCCAGGCTGTGATTTTAAGATATGGTATTCACCAGCGTATAATTGACTGGCAACTTGCGTGAAGAGATGGATATGCTTTAATGTGGCTTGAAACAATCTGCTAGCCCTTTTAAAAACCAAGCAGCATTTGTACTGACATTTTCAAACCATGAATTATATATACATCTTAAAGGCAAGCTCTCTGCTGATGAAGGAGAGAATTACTGAAGGCGTACATTTAAGAGGCTG
Source organism: Pogona vitticeps (assembly GCF_051106095.1). Classification (NCBI taxonomy): domain Eukaryota; kingdom Metazoa; phylum Chordata; class Lepidosauria; order Squamata; family Agamidae; genus Pogona; species Pogona vitticeps. The sequence continues at coordinate 241,522,948 of NC_135785.1, read as the reverse complement.
GCTTCTAAAAAATGGGGGGGGGGGGGAATAGGATGTTTTACAGTTGTGTTGGTGTCTAGTTATCTAACTTTTGTATTTGGTTTCTGAAAATATTTTAGTATTGTGGTTAGTTTCAGGCAACTTCCCAAATGTGGATTAGTTACACATTGAGTAAAGAAGTGGCAATTCCAAAGCACAGGAGCAACTAGAAAAAAGGGCCTCTGTGATTTAAAAAAAATGGAGTGCCGGCAACGTCTGCGGTATGAGGGGGGTGTAAAACAAATAACATGCACGTGTTTTATTGGAAACCAGTTACTGGTGGTGATCTCATAATTCTCTGTTTGCCATTCATGCCCTCAAGGCTCTAACCATATGAGAACACAGAAATTAATTCCATCTATTTCAGTTGTGTCAATACCAGTATCACCAACAGATATGCTGGGTTACAACTGACACCATTCCATGGATGGGGATGAGGGGAGTTACAGTCCAACACATCTGGAGGGTTCCAGGTGGTCTGCGGCTGGTCTCCGATAATTTGCTGTTCTTCTCCATGGTCTCATGGTCTCACTCAGGAGTCTTGACAAGCCCTACTGGGAAACACTAGAGACTGAACCTGGTGCCTTTTGCATGTGAAGCATATGTTTTATGGCTGAACCATATCCCTTCTGTTATATGAATCAGGGCTGGTGCACTTGCAAAGCATAGCATTTTGCAAAGCTTTGCAGTGAAGGGTACATAAAGGGGTCATATCTAGAAGTCAGGAGGAAACGTGGCCCCAGCAAAGCTGTAGTGACAGTACTGTGTATGGCTGCATGGAAAGAAGTGCCAACAGAACTGGGGTCCTACTGTTTGCTTGCATACTGACAGGAGAGGTGGCTCTATGAAGGATTTTATGGGTGGGATCAATTAAGCATTCAGAGTATCAATATCCATAAGACTGGTGCAAAATGAAATAGGTACTGTATTCTAATGTCTGGCTCCAAAGAGAGCCTCAGGTCTAAGGATATACATGAATCTCAAGTTGAGTAGACCAGCTTACATGGAGGAAATGGATTTAAAAAGAGAATCTTATATTTCTCTTATGTTTTAAATGTATTTGTGAAGAAACTGAGAACTTCAGGAACATGAAATATGGAGATCAGTTGCTGGACATATCTATGCTTCTGTGGATGCCTGGGAAGCTGGCTGAACAGGCAGAGGTCAGCATGTGAATAGACAGTTCACACCTTCAACTTATCTCCTGTTCTGGAAACCTCAAAGAAAGGGCTGAGTGAGGAACAGAAGCTTCCATGCTTATCTTTATCAAGGGGCATATAAAATCCACAACGTAACTATAACCTATGACTTGAAAGGAGTCAGTCTGCTTCCTTTCCCAAGACTTACACAGTAAGGAAGGGAACAGGTCAGGAAGCTGCCTTTTGTCCTGATGGAACACAAAAGGGGCTTAAGATGATGTTGGCAACAGGAGTGTAATGGCCCATTTGCTTGCATAAAAGGGGTTAGGAAGAACTCATTATTTAATCCAGCATATCTCTGAGGAGAAAAGTGCTTTGCTGCCCTGTTATTCTGAGATACCTCAGAGGGGCTTAGCCTAACTCTGAAGAGAGACTGGGTCCATTTGCTATCTTATGAAGCTGTGCCAGGAGATGCATTCTATTCAAGTCCCATAAGTACACTATCTCTCCTTTAATGTTTGAGTATTAGGGTAGATTAGCCTTTTCTTATTTTCTGGTGTGTTTTCTTCTTCAATGCTGTTAAGTTAGTTTGAAACTTTTGCCCTTTTTAATTTCCTCCCCTTTCTTTTCAATAAACTACAAAAAAATTTTCAAGCAGCTGTCTGGCTGAGAAGGTTTGTGGTATTAAAACCAGTCCTTACCTCAACCAGCTACTGGGATTTGTTCAGTGTTTCTGTTTGGGAGTGGTGGAAGCTACGTAGCAAGGTTGGCATGTTGGCTCTGAATGCTTAGCCTTGGGGATTCCATTTTGTGTTATACTCCCTGGAACACTGCTAAGTCTTGGTTGGAAGTGATGCAGATTCAGTCAACTTCCCTAGCCTTCACCAGATCTGACTTGCCCTGGTTTCTCCCATTCCAGGATAAGCAAGAATAGTGTGGCTCAGTGACTATAGAGAGGGAGGCTTGACTGGGGAACCGTGATAATATTTTAGGGCACATTAAATATCACATATGATCCAAATCCAAGATGCATATGCTGATGAAATACCCAGATAGCAGCTCTTGTGCTTAAATAAAACTGTAATAATCAACTTTAATTCCACAATTGTACTAATACAAAGTACTCAAATCTATTTAAACTGTACAACAAAACATTGTGAATCCTCTTGAATGATCACAAATGACCTTAAAATATCCTTAGAAAGGGGTGTGGGTATTTATTAAAAATACACATATTCAAATAGAATCATGCATTTAACATATCTACTCTAGTTCTCAATTTCAATGAAACATACTTCACTGTGTGCTACCCTTTACCTTACCCACTTGAAAAACATTCTGATACATTTCTGGGAAAATACACTTCATATATGTTTTTTCTATACACAGTGCTGGCACAACCTAAAAGACATCCTACAGCCCGAGCAATTCATTTGCCAAAATACACAATGCACTATAAGTGCATGAAATCATTTAACCAACTAGTGTAGTCTTGACTATTACAAATTATCTGTTTGAACATTTTTGGAAATTGATTAGCTTCTTTTTCATTAAAAATATAAAAGGAAAACATAGATGTGGGAAAATTGTGCTAGTGTTATTTTCTGAGGAGTTGGGAATCAGACTGTTAGTAGTGTATGTTTCTGTATGTTTATTTGGACAATCAAAGGGTAGAGTGGAATTATATGTTATTGTACATGAGGAATTTGGAAACATTACTTTTTCAACCAAATTTTCCAGAGTCCTCCAATGAGCAAAAATAGCATATGAGGCTATGCAATAGGAGTTCATACATTGTTTCAAATTATCTCTGATCTCAAATGATCCTATAATTATTCATCTATTGAATGATCTAGTCTAGACAGCTTTCAATGATCCTGATTATGATAGCAGGAAACTGTAACAAAAGGCACATATCCCCTAATAAATTGTTATATGGCTGGATGCTTCCGTGCTGGCTGGGCCATAGTTTCCAAGCTCTTGGAGGTGCATGGCAAATGTCAACAGTTCTTCTCTGCTTTACCTGGTAACACACTCCGTTATTTAGAACAGAGCTGCAACTCAATGCTAGTGGTGTTCCTAGGCATGCAGAAAATTCCACGTTCAATACCTCTATCTCCAGAGGGGGCTCAAAAATACACTTGCTTGAAATCCTCAAGATTACTGCCTCTTGGTGTAGATTAGGTAGGCAATCTGATGCCCTCCAGAAGCTTGTTTAACTCATGCCCCAATAGCATGGGTTAGAGGAAAAAAACTCTCCCCTGTAAACCCAAATGGGTTAATATGGATGAGTATGGTCCTCTGGTTTTGAACTACAACCTCCATGATCCATGAACTGCAGACCTTGCTGCCTTGGCTGAACTCCCATAATTCATCTGACTACTGGCCACACTAGGCTAGGGCTCACAAAAATTATAACCCAAAATACATTCAAGCTTAATGGTCTGACTGACAACAGTCTGACGTTTATCTGACAGTATATAAGAATAGTATAGATATACAAGGGAGGAATATCGTTGTACAATATGCTTTGTTACTTCTTAAAACCATTGAATGAAAGAGCTTGATGGCTATTATTAATAATTCACAGAAATTGCATGCTATGGAAATATAATAATTTCATCTGCCTGGTGGTACTACTACATTTTAAGCAACTTCATATTATATGTATCTGAATTACATTTTCTTAAAATCCTTCCTTCTACCTCCAGGGTAAAAAAAATCTGTGAGCTTCTTACGAGAGAAAAATACCTGACAGTAAACGACCAGTGGGTTGCCTTAGGACTTAAGGTCAAGAGGATGCCCTCTAGTTATGTGGCTTTTCACTCCGTTTTTTTAGTACCACATACCGTATTTTTCGCTCCATAAGACGCACCTTTCCATAAGACGCACCAATTTTTTAGGAGAAGAAAACAGGAAAATATAATCTGTTTTCTTAGCTCCATAAGACGCACAGACTTTCCACACCCCTGTTTTGTGGGGAAAAAGTGAGTCTTGTGGTGCAAAAAATACAGTAATTGTTCAGAATGAAAATCAGAGATGACATCTGGAAGTGAATTGGAAAGTTAGGATAGTAAGACAGCTTCTAAGTGCTTCTAAGCCAAAACTCTCACAAATAGCTCTGACAATAATATAAACAGCATAGAATATGTAGTTTTCAAAATGGTACAAGGAAACAAGAGGTGAGTATTCCAACTCTGGAGACATTCAAGATAAAATTAGACAACCATCTGTCAGATATACATTGATTTAGATTCCTGCATTGAGCAGGAGGTTGGACTCAATGACCTTATAGGCCCTTTCTAACTCCATTATTCTACAATCCTAAGAAAAACAAAATAACAGGAGCAGAGGGTGTTGTCTTTAGCAGAATCAACCCCTGCTGTTGTAGAGATATGCCAGCTTTTAACCTTTGACAGATGTAGATTTGAAAGGAAACTGCAGCAACATGTTCAGTATCGGTGTGATCTTCCTCTTTTCCATTCAGTTGTTTTTGTGAAAGACAGAAGCCATAAATTCCAGGCATTATAGAAAGGGCGATGAAATGCACGTGAAATGAGATGGGGTGGGGATTGTGTGCTAATTCTTATTTTATTTTATATGCTTCCTTTTTCCTCATAATATAACATTAACCATGTACTGTCAAGTCAATTCTGACTTAGGTATTGCAACCCTTTTTCCGGGTTTTCCAGGTAGAGAATACCTGGAGTAATACCTAGAGAATACCCTTCCCTTCTTCTGTGGATGCCTGGGACTGTGTAACTTGCCCAAGGCCACATGGTAAGGGTGCCCCCTCGTGTCACCAAGAAAAAGGCCAAATCTGCCCACCAGATCCTGAGAACTTACATGAAACAAAAATTATGACATGACTGCAAATAAATGCAACAGTGCAAGATATAGTTAGGCCCAAAGTATAATTCTGGCAGTCATTTTGTGTGAAATAGGCCCAGCTCAACAATGCTGAAATTAATAGATTAACAGTTCAGGGAACAAAATGAATGTCTATCCTAGAGATAATGTGTTTATCAGAGATGGAAATGCTCTGATAAGTAAGGTAAACAAAGTATACATAATGACTGGATCAATAAATAAGAACAGGAATTTAGGTTTGTTCGTTGGGAAGACCATTAGCAAAAAGATACTGTACTTAAAATTATAGACAGGGAATTTTATTTTTAAAATAACACCCACCAAGTGATTTCAGAATGTATTTGAATTCTTTTTAATCACTTTTCCAGTTGGTCAGCATACATAGCAGATAAAACAGGACAGAGTGCCTCCAAATATATATTGGGAACAACTTCAGCTCTTTCCAGTGGAAATACTGTATCTCCAGTATTTAAAAATGGAAATGCTAATCTAAGTCACAGCGGCACAAAGAAAAATGATACAGTATACAAAAGGGACTACATTCAGTTTTCAGCCCCAGATAGAGTAGAAACACAAGATGAATGGGGCTTTTAAATTTCAATACTGTTGCTGTGACTAAATACTGGATTTATCCCAGTGAGAATACTTTAAGAGATTAGATTTTTTTAATTTCACTAACAAACAAGTAATATGGGGTAGTAGCTACAGCAGCCATCCATGGCCTTGTGTGAGAGTACAATTCCCCCCCTGCAATTTCTGACTGTGGTCTGATTTGAGGACTACAGCTCCCATAATTCCCAGGCAGCATGCCCATGTGCCTGTTAGATGTGTGAGTGTAATCCCCATCACTAAGGGAGGCTGGATCATAAACTTGGATTATATCTAGGAAGGCCTGTGTTTAGATCCTCATTTAGCCCAATGTTCAGTGAGCCAGCATCCAGACACATACTCTCAGCCTCAGCTACTTTATAGACTCTATATTGCACAGTCACATTATCCATCTTGGGCCCTTTCATAAACCTCTTATCTAGTAGATCTCTCCAAGTGAACAGTATTGGGGTCTACATATGAAAAAAAAGAGAGACTATTCTCCCAACATTCTCTACAATAAGAGAATTATGGTGCATATTGCCGCAATTCTGACTCAATATATTTTCACATGTTAAATGACTTTATGGGGTCACCTACATTTAAAAATTAAGAAGAAGCCCTTTTTATGGAGGGTGTAGGCATACAAATGATTTCTTACTATAGACCAGAGGTTCCCAGCCTTGGGTCCCTAGATGTTCTTAGACTACAACTCCCAGAAATCCTGGCCGTCACAGCTAGTGGTGAAGGCTTCTGGCAGTTTTAGTCCAAGAAAATATTGGGACTCAAAAGTTGGGAACCACTGCCTTATACAGTACCAATTAATAGGACAGGATGATGAATGCTTGCCATATTCCTACTTCAGAAGTAGGTATGATCTGACAGCTTCAGCTGAATAGCAACATTTGCAAATGCAGCATCTCTTGGTATTTAAATGCAATTCAGAAGGACTGAGAGCATCAGACTCCCCTGCACTTTTGAAAAATTTTACTGAATCAGTCCAAGAAAACAAATTCACGTTATTTCACTAGAGCTACCTACTGTCAGTTAATAAACATGATACACAAAGGTGTCAGAGATTAGTGAAACAGGGGAATTTATTGAGTTATTTTGTCTAACCAATGGAAGGCAGCACTCGCTAGAATACCTGAGGTCTCTATAAGTTATAACCCATCCAACAAAATATCATGTTTAGAATATAATGGGTACCACAAAGCCTTTTCAGGAAGGGTGTGAGCAAATCATCTAATGTGAGTGTTGTGATTCTCTTGATATGTCTGTTAGTTATATACTCCAGCAAGGAGGCGTAAAGACAAATCTCCCCACTCAGCTGCTGAGTGGTCGGCTGAGGGGAGAGGCGGGGAAGCGCCAACGGGAATACATCTGTGATTAGTAATGTTGCTGCCGCCAGGCGCATGCACGCTGAGGAGACCAGTAAGTGGATTGAGCTGGTTCTTGGGGGTGAGGACCACCAGGACACCTTTGCTGGTGGGCTTCATATTTGTCTCCCCTGGGAAAGCCCATGTATAGATACTCTTGTGTTTTGTTTTTCTTTTTACCTATTTCCTTCCTTTTCTTTTCTTTTTACAACATGAAAATGTTATGTTTAGATCTATTTTATCTCCATTTCAGCTGTTACTTGTTTTTCTTACTCATAAGTAATCAATTTTTTTTAAAAAAAGACTCTTTGTGAGATAAAAAGGAAAGGGAAAAACCATGCCTTTAGTTCATTTGGTAAGCAAGATTGTACAGCACAATAGCAAGATAAATATACAATTATAAAACCAAATATTCCTCACAATCTATCCGTTTGGTTCACCTTTCTTTGGTTAATACAATTTCATATTTTCATCATTTCAGCTTATTTCCATATTTTATCCAATCACACAAAGAGTAAAAAATAAAATCAACTAACTGCTGTACAAATCTTGGCATCATTTGCTAAATATCTAACAAGCTCCAAATCAACCTACAAACTCCAATTTTCTAACATAACTTTTAAGTGCATTTGGAAGAGAACTGCACCTAGCATGTTTCATATGCTTTATTCCATGATTATTTCTATTCAAAGAATTCAACCAATTCTGCATTCTAAAGCTCCAGATTTCTCCACCTATTCTAATTTGATCAAGTCTGCTTTTGATTTCACTGAATCAGATGTCCCAACAATTTTAAAAATATGTTGAATTGTTGTTTCACATTACTCATCCTGTCTGTCAAATGTCTTTTTCTTCTGCCTCCAAACATAAATTAACACACAGGTCATGACCCTGAGCATTGTATTGGACATAAGTTAATCCTTTCCTTGCAGTCAGTGGTCTGACTGACATTGGTCTAAATCCAGAGATTTCAAGAGGTTCATCCTTCTGTCTACTTCAAAGTCATACGCATCTATTCTATTAATGATAGAATCTAAAATTGTACAGGGCTATTTACAGTTAGTTTCTCAGAACTTAAATTAATTAAAAAAATATTTTGAAAAAGACTGGAAATAACTAGCCAAAGTTGAAGATCATGGGACCTGCAGACCAACAAGTTGTGTATTCCTTTCTTAAAGTTAATGCAGACAAACTAACACCTATTTTCCCAAATAATTCAACTCTGTGTTGTGACATGTCCCATTGGGATAAAACTGGCCTTGATTTCCCCAAACTGTGTTAACTTTCCTTCTGCAGGGACAAGATTGGGATTTTCTGCTGTAAAATCAATCCAGCCTTCACTTTGATGTCCTTAAAACTGTCAAATGTCATTTTAAAAACAATATACAGTAGTGCCTCGCTTGATGATGTTAATTTGTTCCAGCGAAATCACTGTAGAGCAAAAACATCGTCAAGAGAAATTTAAAAACCTATTGAAAACCATTCAGTGTGTTCCAATGGGCTGAATACCTGCTCGTCCAGCGAAGATCCTCCATATGGCGGCCATTTTCGGTGCCTGTAAAGCGAGGAATCTGTCCTAGAAAATAGCTGGGGACATTTTCTTCAGCCGGCGGCCATTTTGAAACCTGACGATCAGCTGTTTGCTGATTGTCATAAAGCGAAAATCAGTTCCCGAAGCAGGGAACCGATCATCGTTAAACGAAAAAAAAACCATTTAAACCATCATTTTGCAATCGCAAAAGCAATCGTAAAACCTAATCGTACAGCTATTTCCTCGTTATGCGAGGCAATCGTTAAGCGAGGCACCACTGTAATTTTGTCCCTCTAGATTCACTCCTGATCTTGTCCCTGGTAAGTAGCAAGGGACCAGTGTTGTATGCCTTTCTCCCAATGCATGCATATTTCAGTGCTTTTCTCCATATATATATATGGATACAGAAAGGCTTACTCTGGCAGAAAATTGTTCTCCATATATAAGTAACAAAAGCAGACCTTCCTCATCTGTTCCCGTTACATGAATTAGAATGCCCGAATAGGGAGGACTACTGGCAGAGGACATCACGAGCTATCCAGTATGATGAGGGGAGCCCACTAGCTCTGTCTTCTCTGTCATTACATTTAACATCCAAAATCAATAGCCTGAAGAGGTTCATGTGGAGAGCCTATACAGATAGAATACAGCCTCCCCCTCTTCAGACTGTTTACTTTTGTGTACTGAAAGGGACAACAGATGTGGTGTTACCGGAATATTCCCCTCATCACATGTGAATTTCACATACGTACTATAAGGATGACTGAATGGGGTTATGGTTTTGGGGGGAAATGATTCCCCCTTGTCTCCTATGTACCCATCACTGTCTCTCCAGATGAGTGTTTCTCAAACTGTCTGATGTGGCAATCCCCCTCCCCCCCAGTGTGACATGACAACTTGGGAAGTCGGGGGGGAACTGAATGGAATAAATAAATATATGTTATCTCAATGTTCAGTACAGAGATACAAAAAAGAGTAAAAGAAGATACTACATTCTATTAAAAATAAGAAGCAAGAAATGTTACTAGTATATATTAATTTTCATGCATTCGAACCTATGTCTCTCGAGTCCTACCCCAATACTCCATCCACACTGGCTCTCATGTCAATGTCAGGCTTCTGAAAATGTATTCTTTTTTGCCATCTTTCTGCAGACTGGTGACTGACAGCTTATGGACTCGAACTGGTCCACAGACCTCAGCTTTGAGAAGCACTTCCCTAGCTGACAGGGATGGGGACTTGCCACTTGCTGTCAAGTCTCACTTAAGTCACACTCATCTCAGATTCAACTTTTTTTCCCCAGTGACTTGGACTGTACTCTTGACTTGGACCCACTTTTTTGAGTCACATTTTCAAGTTTCTATCAGATTAACATTTAATAATGGCTGTTTAGTCTGCTTGGCATTGCTCTTCAAATTTATCTCTTGCAGCCCCTACCAGAAGCTGAGAGTCTGTGAGCTCCTCTTCACTTTTAGATTCTCTCTGTTTCACTCTTTGCCTTGGTTACTGAAAAGTAGAAGCTATCTTTGATCCTGTCTGTGTAACCTGTTACAGACTACAAATACAGGGACTGTGTTTTTGAATATTTCCCTACCACCTAGATCATAAGCCCAACTTGCTTTTCTTTTATGCTAGGTTTCTGCTTACAGGGTTTATTGTTAAATGCTCCCCTCACAACAAAGGAGGGTATTTAAAAATATAAATGCAATCCTAAGGATTTTTGCTATCTTGGGGGAAGGGAAGCTTGCTTTCAATAGGGACTTCAGACTTGGACTTGGGACTTGATACAAAAGACTCAGACTTGAACCCCCAAATTTTGCCAATATCCCTACTAGCTGATCACTACAACTGAAGATCCCAGAGACACAAGCTGGGACCTCCTGTTTGCAAGGCCTGTATCCTCCTATGGAGCTACAGGCCCCCTTCCTCCTGTAATCTTTGTCTCTTCTTTTTCTTCTTCTCTTACAATTTCTTATGACTTGCTGCAGTTTAAAGTTAGACCACGCCACTACAACTAGTTACTTTCACAAAAAATAGCAAAAAAGGCAATGGGTAGGGTGGGGAAAAAATCTTGATAGAACATTTGTAAAACTTCTCTTTTTATGTAAGTACAAAGCTAGGGTATGTGAAATAATTAATATTTGTTGGGAATTTAAAGTCAGGCAGATGTCAATGGGAAAGAAGTTTGCTTCAAGCCATTTTTCAGCAACTGAAAACATTCTTGTCATGACTGACTGCTGGGGGCAGAAATATTCCTTCTTGAGATTGTCTCCCAGTGCCTTGCCATCAGCTCGATGGAGCCACAGATATTACAGACAAGTGAAGCTCCTGAACATTATATTGCTAAAACAGAGAATCTGGAGTCAGGGACTCATCTTTTCCTTCTATTTCTCATCAGTACGACATCTAACAGTTAAAGATCATGCTTTATGTGCCAAGTGCTTTATCAGAGAAATACGCTAGGCAATCTTTCTGAGTTGATTAATAATTAAACTTAATGACTTCTATCTTCCCCAGACAACAGAATAAAGGAGATTGTGTTTGTTATCTTACTGGCGGCATTCTTGAAGTCTGCAGAACCCACTGGTCAAGAATGTGTTGGTGTCTGAAGACAGAATTTAACTTTCTTGGGAAAATTGTTGAACTACTGGAAAGGAAATCATTCATCTTCCTTGAGGGCCAGGCAACCCTGGTTGTCAAAATGGGCCTCTTGGAGCAGGTACTGATTGCCTTAGAAGAGCCCACCAGGATGAAGTATGAGAACACAGAGGCTGGGAAATGCTACTACGGGATCCTGCAGGATTCAACTTCCTCACCACCTCTTGTTTTCGTTGGAGGAAAGCTCCCATTAATGTAAAGGTGTGCCCCTCCCCCCAAGCAACAAACATTTAAAACATGCAGTCGGTTGAAGATTATGATCTATTGGTAGGTTGTGGGTGACTTACAGCAAATCAGCTGCAAAATTATTCATTTTGTCTCTAATTTAAATCAGCAAAACACTTTGGTGTATTATAAATGCATGCAACAGAAGTTATTCCTGGAAAACTGAGTGACAGATCAGATGTGTACCTTAAAACTACTGAGAATGCCTTCCTTTCCAAAACACTGCATGGGGCTGAAGATCCATGCCTCCAAACTGAAGCAGCAGTTCTATCTGTGGGTATTGGCTTTTGAAAAATGCAGGCTCAACGTTTTTCACACAGACTTTCTGAAGAGTAAGTCAGAACAGAATTTTCTTCTGGACTCCTTTTCTAAAGATGTACATACATGAACAGCATGCCACCAATTTATATTAGGAAAAAACTATATGGTTCACAAATCAGCAGATTTTAAAGTTTGTGGTTTGATGTAAGGAGAGGGGCTGGGACAGGGACGGAACCAGACGAATATTTATTGCTACCTGAAAGAGTGACTTGTGTGGAGAGATAATGGTTAGAAACCCAGCCAGTCTCATCTACATCTCTACAGCATCAGTGTATAACAAGTGCCATGTGCTACTGTCTTTCAGCCACAACTAATCCCACCCTACCTGAAATGTGCGCATTATGACTTAAATCAGCATTCTTCTCCTTCTCATTCATTTCATCACAGTTGACCTGATTTTGGATGTGGCAGGTCTAAGCAACGTTCTGCTGCATCCAAAACAGTCTCCAGGTGTTTCAGCCAAATAGGTTTTTGTCTCTTGCTTGCTTTCCCATTTATTTCACCTTAAGCAGTCATTTGGAACAATATGTACAACAAAAGTCTTGTAGTTTTGTCTATTTTTAGATTTCTTTTAACTATTTCGTGGTCTTTATTCATGACTTTAATACTTCTTCATTGGTCTCCATCTTGGTCCAAGGAACTCTCAGCATTTTGTGATAAATCCACATTTGGGGTGCTTCTATCTTCTTCTTTTTTACAGTAGCTGATAGAAAAGCTCCTCCTCCTTTTGCCCCCCTCCCGGCCCTCCTTTAAACCTTTCATAAACAGGCTAAATGTCTGCGGAGGGCCTGTATCTGCCAGCCTTCTGAAGAAGAAAGGAAACTCATCACATTTTAAGCATTGACTTCATTGAGGAAATCTATGAATTGGAGCCCAAGACATTTTACAGTCTGTGGCGAGGGGCGAAACACCATATTTGTTACAGGTACAGAAGCTGCCACTGGCTGGCTGCAGGATCTTACTTCCACACCGGAGCCCAGTTTGTGCTTCAAACCACACCTGAGTCCGAAGAATAGTTGAAAGGGGCCCAAGTCAGGGCTAGGAGTGAGGTTGGGAGGAGTATTTGAACCAGACTGAGATTTACTGCAACCAGCGCTCTTTCCTGCCATCATTGCTCCCTGTATCATCTGCCAGAGGCAGTCATCCCACTTTCGTCTAATGAAAGCTCTGATTAAGTCTATTATTAACATTCTGTTTTCATTTTTAAAATGAGGAAGAAATCCTGATTGCTCCTTGCCACACTGAGTTGCTCCCTTCTGGAATGTCTTCTCTCTGCGTTCTATCTGAAAAACTGCCACTGCAAGGAGACATGTAGCAGTCTGGTTCTTTGAGTGTCAACAGGAAAAGAAAAGAGAAACCTCACATTCTGAAACTCCACAAAGCAATATTACAAGTAATCCAAGAGCCTGCAAATTGTTAATGTCAGATAATGGGACAAAGATGATAGGAAGTGCTTAGATAACTATACTTATCTGCTCTCAGTACATCTAAAAGTATATCAGGAAAAGAAAGTCAGTAAAATAGATTACATACAAAGGAAAGACAAAGATAAAATAGCTATTATAAGATTACAATTAGATATCATTAATCAAGAAGCATTTTTAAAAAAGTTCCAGGCCTGATCGGTTTGGTAGTTTAGACTGGCACTGTTTCATATTTTGGACTCGATATCGGATGCATTTAATGCAAAAAAAGGTGTCCACCACTTACATAAAGCCGTTCTCAGCAGCTTTCTGAGACTGACAATATTTCTTCTCTTCAGAGGTTTATCAAAATTCAAAATGTAGCACTGCCTTACTTTTTTGGGAAGAATTAAGGTGAATTAGTAGGATTAAATCAATATATAGTGTAGACAGCTGAAATTCCAGAGGTTTAAATGTAGTGGGACTCTCACGGGTGAGTGGTATGCAGATGTAGTGGGTGATCACTAGAAACAGATTTGGTTTTATAACTTTTCAAAATTATGTTTAATTGGCAATTACAGCAATACAAAAGCAAGCTCTAAAATGTTACTTTTTGGACCACTAGTTCTGGAATTTCCCGGCCACATAGCCAGTGGATGGAGATTCTGGAAGATGCAGTACAAAGTAAAAAGTGTTTCTGGTCATTGCTGGATAAAAGTTGTATGAATCCCTAAAGGAGACCAAAAGAAAGAAAGAAAGAAAGAAAAGCATCCAGGGGGCACAGAATGGTGCATGCCACCCCAGTTGACAACTTCTCTCCCTTCCTTCCTACTCCATTCTTGCTCTTCAAATGTTTGGCATGGAAGGATAGGCAGAAAAACATTCTGAGAGTGTTCAGCTGAATGAGCTTAGAATCTCCCATTACACCTTCACGCTCGGCTAGGCATGGAAAAGAATGTCACTGGAGACATGATTCTTGATTAAAGTATCAATTTCACACCTCCTCAGCCGCATTGTGAAACCGAAGTGCATCCTTGCCTTGGAAATCCACGTTTGCAAGTCCCGTAGAACATTTCAGAAAACTTAATGCGCACAAAGCCACACATTCCTTTGAAAAATGTAAACATGTAAACATGCATACATTTGTGCACATAAGGAGAAATACATAAAGAAATTTCCAGGTAGGAATTAAAAACAAACAAAGCTGTGTAACCTGTTACAGACAAAGAATAGGACAAGCATGCAGATAAAAATTGGAGCATTTTTTCTAGCCCTCCAATTCAATGTGTTGAAAGCCTGGGAGAAACATGGATATTATAAGGGAAGACTATTCAAACATAACTTTGCCTCCATGCATTTTGTAGAGAGTATATGAAGAGGAATTAACTTGGCTGCACAGTTGGCAGGGACCTGGGAGGTGTCATCGCTCTAGAGATCCTTGATGAATGATTGTAAACCTTAACATCGCTTTCAAGGATATTTTCGCCATATTCCCTCTGCGGACAGGACACAATTGTATAGATACTGGACTAATTGCTCTGGAGCTAAAAATAACAATTTCTGCTGTACTGTAAGGGCCACCCATTGATAACACTAATAGGAAGCACTTTCTGACTTCTCTCATCCCAAGAGCAAGTTACTCAATGTAAGCAGTAAAGAAATATTTCAGATTTTCTTCACGGCTTACATTATCCACAGAACTGCCACAAGCTGATCCAGTGTACATCTCACTCATCACCAACAATTAGAATCACATATTAAATGTTCTGAGCCTATGGGAAGCAGTAATGTTTTACTCTATCCCAACAATTGCCGGATTCCTATAGGTTTTTCACAGGCACAAGAGGCTTTTCTTAGCTGTTGTTGTTTTTTCCAAAGAAGCCTAGGCTTGAAAGGGACTTACTCATTTATTTCCAACTAAAAATATACATGTGACACATTCCAAGTCACTGACGGCTCTGACAATCTGTCATCCTGAAGGCTTTCCCCAGCTGTCAGACAGAAAGAAACCGGCTAATGTTTCTGAGCAGAGACACATACTCAACAAGATAGAAGCATTCAAAACCCAAATATGCTAGCATACCGGCAGTGAGGAGGAACTTCACCATTTCTCCCAATATTTCTTTCAGCATAAATATCTGAATATGGCAAGAAAATCCCTAGGACTTGTTTACTCTTCTAATAAGAAGCATCAGCTAGAGGTTTACACAACATATTTTATCTGTGGCATGGGCTTAGGGTGAAGAAAAGAGCGGGAAACAAGATATCAAGGGATATTCTTGAATATGAGGTCTCTGATAGTTGAAGCGTTGGGGCACGACTCAGGTTCTCAAGAATGATGGTTGAAATGAGAACAATCTATCTTAATTTTTTACATCTTAAACTACCAACTCCATTGGGTGGATTTCATGTTCTGCAAGACGGTTTCAAAGTCAAACTTGGTTGAAAAGTGGGGCATAATTTTTTGTTTTATTTTTGTACCTCACTTTTGTCTACTAAAGGAAACTGATAAAAACTAGCTACAAGTATCTAAAATTACTATAAATAAATGTATAAATTAATATAAATATATTATATTTGCAATATGTAATATATATGTGTGTGTAATATAAATATTACAAACAATGTAGATACATATTCCTATACAGTATATCACTTGTCAATAATGACTTGTGGGAGCATGTGTAGGTCTCACATGTTTTCTCTGTGACCCATGAGGACCTCCCATTTTCCTTCACTGACAAATTGCTCAGCTGTGCATTAGGGAACAGACTGTTGTTCTGTTGTTATTTTGCACCAAGGAGACAGCCATATAGATTAGGATTGTTGAGAGAGAGGGGTTCAGTCTGTCACCTAGTAATATGGCATTCTGTACTTCCACGGGAGGAGATTGTGTTTCTTAATGTGTATTACAATCTTTATCAGTGCATACACACACATATTTGGCCATGGGCCACCACTATGTGTCTATGTTGTAGCAGGATGTGTGCTCATACATATGTGTGCACAAAGACTTTGACAGAGAGAGGGAGAGACTGAAAGATCCTTGTGGTTGCCAGAGAGCTTGTTTGAGGTGAATAATCTTACAGGTCCTGGAAATTCTTTATTAAAGTGTCTTATGCTGAGACTGACTAGTTTGCCCAGAACAAGGAATTTAGCAAGGATTCTTCAATTCACCTATAGTCCTGACACAGGGATTTTTTTTTAAAAAAGCATGTGAGAGAAATTACAAATCCAGCCACTCCATCACCTGTAAATTCCTGTCCTAGTACAGATTGAGGATATAAAGAATAACTTTAAAATAAAAAGTAATAATATATACTTCATGTATAGTTTATGTTTAATAGTGTGTGTCTTACGACTTTATAACTTCGAATGTAGCAGGGAAAAAGAGGACATACCTACTCAGATATCTGGTGAGAGAGATAGAAATTTGTTTATCAGGCAACTACTCTATGTTTATTTCAACATTTCTCACAATCCAAAATACACTCAAATCATGTACAAGCATATGAATTGAAATGTTGATCTAAAAGGGTTAAAAGTTATTTTGATAAAGTTGTGCATCAAAGCAGAAATATTATCATTCACTCCCATATTTGCCAGCTGCAGATTTAGAGACTAAAGTTTGTAATGTTATAACCACAATGTTTAGATTACTGGTGAAATAAACATTGTTTTTGAAATTAATATTAGAAAAACAAAACTCTTAAACTGAAAAAAAAACCCCAGAAAACAAATGGTTAAACAAATCCAGTGTTTTTGTTCTAGTTGCAAGGAATACTGCCCATAAATCAGCTCCTCCAGATGAAAAGAATAATGGTGACATCAAAGCAGGCAACACAGTGGACTGTGGACAAAACCATTATAAAAATCTTCAGAAATTCCTACGGAATAATGTTTTGGAACTGTCTTAGATCAGAGTTCCTCCATTTTCATGTCCTCTCAAATATTTTGGATTTCTACTAGAATGGTAGTACATCTACTAAGCATAATCAACAGACAAGAATGCTGGAGTGTTAGTTCAAAACATCTGGGAACCCAAGACAGGAGAAGATATTACATCTCATAGCACACACAGAATCTCTCTCCACCAGATTCCGAACAATGTGCCACAATTGTTACTTGGTGGGTTTTTTCCTCCCAAGATAAATTGCATCTAAAAACAATAGCGAAAATAAAATCCAAGGTGAAAAACAGTCACCAGTACATTTATTCAGTCAACAAGCTTTTGAGTTCTCCCGGATTTTCTATCAAAAATTCAGAACAAAAGAAAAAGTGGACAGGAGTTGTAGGTTGCAGGTTCAAGTTTGCCTAAACATATATTATGTAAGGTCTTAGATAAATAATGGCAATATTTCTTGTGAAATGGGTACAAAATATCTAATGCCCGACTATTGCTTCCCATATTTTCTTTAATATTCTTTACAATATGTGCTCAAGATTGCTGTTATCCAAGATTAAGGGTGTGGTCACACTATTGAAATAAATCAGGTGATGAATCAGGAGTTTAAAAGTTGGTTTCAGTCAAATCGTAATTGTGTCTTTTGAGTTGGTGTGTGTGTTCTCTTGGAACAACTTTTAATCCATTTTTAAGCTATATTGTATATTGATTGAGAGGGCTACACAGGTTTCTAAAATTGTTGATTTTGAGGTTATGTCCTGTGCCCACCCACCCTCATGCTGGCATGTGTGCTCAACTGTGTTGACTTTGTCTAGTAATGGATGCCAGAATCATGGGTTTTGGGCTGCAGGAAAACCTTGCAGCCCAATATGTTATATCTTTTTTATCTGTAATACTGAAATATCACTATTCCATTTTGAAATAAATTTAAAAATATATTAATAATATTGGTGGCAGCAGGAGTACAAGGGCAGGTACAGGACAAAGCCTCAAATGTAATGAGTTTGGCTGCCCCTTACAGTCACTCATTGCTGCCATCATCAGTATTATTTTTAATATTTGTTTTAACTGATATTTATTTATTTCAAAGTGGGATAACACTATTTCAGCATTACAGACAGAAAAAAATATATAAAAAAGTAAACTGCAAGGTTTCTCTGCAGCCTGAAACTCACGATCCTGGCATCCATTACATGACAAACCCCACAGACACAATTTACACCAACAAAAGCATTCACATAATGCCAAAATTATTAAAAATAATTTGATTTCATAAGGAAATTAAAATAAATGACCCTTTCACAACCAAGTAAAATATGTTGCTTTCTGATCAAAACACTCCAGCCAAAGAACCCAGGCTTCCCTGTATGTTGAGTAGTTGGAATTTTTTAAACATGCTAAACGAAATTCAAAATCAGGATATTTTCTGACATTTAACTGTGCCCTAAGTTAAGTTGCTGACTTTCCCTTCTCCCATTACATGGAGAATGTGCTTAAGTTTAGTCTCTTCGTGTGGTTTTACCAGATAAGACTGTGCTCACAGGCTGAATTCTTGCTCACACTAGTTGCCCTGACTGTTAAATGGCTTTTGCACAATCTGCTTCAGGGGCTCCTGGGACTGGTTGAGACTCCCTCACAATATCTTCTGGCGAGGCCACCAGCAGATGGTTGGCAAGAGCACACTGCTAGGGTTAATAAGGCACATCATTCTGTAGGTTTGGCATCTGAGGTGAGAAAAGACTGGAGGGAAAAAAAGAAAAAGCTGTTTCTGGAACTCAACCATGGGGTATAAGATTACAGCATTCCACTTGTCTACAGCTTTTTTTGGGGGGTGGAGGGAAGATAGCTTACTGATGTTTTGCCTATCAGTCTCAGACTGAGGGAACAGATGGGCAGAATAGCTAAACTTGCTTTTGAAATAAAGGGTGGTTGTTGTTTTTTTAATAGTAAATTTGGTTTGAGGGCATTCGCTAGCAAACAGGCAAATTTTTTTATGATCTTTTATTCCAGAAAACCATACATTGCTTGGCTAACTCCACAGATGGACAGATGGAGCCTAAAGATGCAGCGGAAAGACAGCAGCAAGTGCAAGGAAACCGGAGAAACAGACAGGGCTGATGTCAAGGGCTGGCTCTGCTTAGGGCCTGCTGCCAAAGCCTGGTGCCAAGTCCTCCTGTTTCTTGCTATCATTACCTGCTCATCTGTCTGCTTCCAATCCGCATGCAATGATAACAGTGATGAGATGGAGCAGGGCTGTCCATTCCCTTTGGGTGAGCTCCACGGCAGATGGTGGATAATCATCATCATCGACCTTGCTGAGATAGATCCATTTGAAAGAGTGGGGCCCTCTGAAAGGATCTTGCCCAAGCCCCAAAGATTTGGAATGTGTCTTTGCTTTTCTACTGATTTTGAAACTTCTGCATTGTCCTCCTGAATTGGCTGTGGGCTGAAGTGTAGATTACACCGCATATTTGTGTGGACACTGGCTCCAAATCAAACCACATTGTACTCACTGCCTTACACTGGCTGCTTCCACATTGCCAAAAAAACAATGAAAGCAATATGGGAAAAAGAGAGAGCAAAAGATGGTACAGATCTGCAAACAATTTGAGTATACTAATATATACTTATAGCTGTACCTTAAGTGATAACAGCCCATTGTTGCTTTACCCTTGCACAGTTTCCATTTGTGCGAGCTTCTGTGCATCCCATAACTTTCTGTGCAAGTGAGTTTATTATAAGTGACAGAGTGTGACAGAGTATGTGTGGCTTCCAGAAAGACCAGCATCCCAGATCTGAGAAGAAGATGAAGAAATTGCAAGGGAAGATGGGATAGTGTGCCTAATACAGAGCTGCAAAAGAAGATGCAAGTGGCAGACAGAGACAGTCTTGTCATCAATAAGAGACTGCTGTGTGGGCAAAGGTTGGGCTTTTGGACTTGTTTTGCCCAGACAAGGGGGAAGTGAGTTGGAGCAAGAAGTCCAAATATAACTAAAACTGGAGAAAGCAGGCTTAAGAAAGAGGAAGCAGGCTTGCTGAAGCCAAGTCTGTGGCAGATGGAACAAACTGTACACGTGAAAGGAAGCATTCCTGCATGGCAACAGATTGTATCTGTCCAAGAAATCAGAGTCTGACCCCTGCTTGCCCACAAGGGAGTTCTATGCCTATAAGAAGTATGACCTAGGAAGAGACAGGTAGCCTTTGACAGTGCTGCAACGATTGCTCCCATCGCCCTCTCTGAGGACTGATCCCCCATCAGAGGAGGGCCTTTTGGATGAGTATCTTGTGTGAATGGGAAATATGAATGAGAGGCCTCTTGGTACCTTTTGTCTTATATCCTATTTCTTAAAGGTAAAGGTTCCCCTTGACATTTAGTCCAGTCGTTTCTGACTCTAGGGCGTGGTGCTCATTCCCGTCTCCAAGCAGTAGAGCCAGCACTTGTCCGTAGACAGTTTCCGTGGTCACATGGACAGCATGACTAGACACGGAACGCTGTTACCTTTCCACCATGGTGGCACTTATTTATCTACTCACATTTACATGCTTTCAAACTGCTAGGTTGGCGGGAGCTGGGACAAGCAATGGGAGCTCACTGCATTGCATGGATTCGATCTTACGACTACTGATCTTCTGACCTTGCTGCACAGAGGCTTCTGCGGTTTAACCAGCAGCGCCACCATGTCCCATCCTATGTCTTATGTCTCATCAATAAATATTACATGAATAGTGCTTAGCCCAAAATGATTGGTGTGTGGTCTTCTTGTTAGTAGTCTGGCTGAACTCTCTCCCTCCTCTCATGGTCCCTCTCCCCAGGATATAAAGAACAGTAACCCATCTGGGGTAAGAATTCTCACATTTCAAAGTAAATTACTATCACTTGGGCAATACCGCAATCCATAACTATACTCATGGGAGATTTTGCTCTGGAAGCATTGCCTTGGATTTATGCCCACAGCTATGACTTAAATAAAGACAGAGCACAACTGTAAGATCCATGATTCCCTTTCTCCCTTCTTACAGTTCTTATTTAGTTTAATGCAAACATTTCTAGACCATCCAAGGTCAATAGATTAACAGATACATGAATAAAACTATCAGTCAGTGAGAACTGAAAGTTTGGGGAAATAGTCTGATTTTAATCTGGTAGCAACAAGAGACTAGATATGCCTCGCATAGCGACGATAATCGGTGCAGCAAAAATCGCAAAGTGATTTCGTCGCTATGCGATATTAAAAAGCCCATAGGAATGCACTGAAACCCCTTCAGGAAGATCGCAAAAGCGATTGCAAAGTTTGTCGGTATGCGATTTCATTGTTAAGCGAGGCACCACTGTAGTCCTCAAAGAAGAAGACATTATATAAATGAGGTGACACAGCTGAGGAGCTCATTTTCACTTCTCCACTACCAAAGATGGAGTGCAGATCTCAATATACAAGGAAGGATATCATGGAATAAGTACTATTTAGGGCATTAAATACTATCACTAACACATTTTTCAGTACATCAGATCTAGACAGAACTGCTTCTAAAATGAAGAACTGAGTTTAAGACACATGATGATCTTATACTGGTATCTGCTCCCTTACAGTTGGTTTAGGGCACTCTAGATCAGTGGTCCCCAACCTTGGGCCTCTAGATGTTCTTGGACTACAACTCCCAGAAGCCTTCACCACCATCTCTGCTGGCCAGGATTTCTGGGAGTTGAAGTCCAAGAACATCTGGAGGCCTAAGGTTGGAGACCACTGCTCTAGATAATGTTGGATTCCAAGTCCCATCAGCCCCAGAAAGTGTGACTGCTGCTCAGGAGAGATGGAAGTTGTGGCTTAGCAACATCTGGAGGCCCACAGGTTACCTAGTGAGTTGCTGTGAGACAAATTGCATTACATTTCATTTAAAATGCCATATCACATTCTGAATGGGAAAGCAATGGGTCAGAACTCAGGCCAACCTCTGCGTCTCCCACACCTCCAGAGGCTGTTCATGGAGCAATAATGGGCCAATCAGCAACTAGTTGGGGGAGATGTACAGCCTAATCCAGTGAGCCCCTACCCTTGGTGGGCCAAGTTCCCAGACACAGCAACAAAAGGAGCCCCATCCATGTCAGGAAAGGAGGTGGAGTCAGAGGTTGATAAGTCTCCAGATTCTTTGATGGCCAGGAAGAAAAGGTATAAAAAGAAAGGAGGACCCCGGCTTGTGGAGGAAGTAAGGCAAGGCCCATGGGTGCAGTGTGTCGGCAATTCCTGAATAGAAACCTGTTATTAGTCGCCCCCCCCCCCCCCGAGCTGACCACTCCAATACTTACTCTGATGTGGCACTTGTGGAGGCAATACCAGTTCGAAGAGCTGGAGAAGAGCCTCTGAACACAAGAAGGGACTACTCCTTGTCACTACCAACATCATCAAGAGTGATGGGAACCACCCTGCCTGGACAGGATGGAAGGCCTTTGGACTAAGGGGGGAACAACCAGGAAGATCAGCTGGGCTCACTTGTAAACAGTTATGGAATAAAACTGGTGTTCAGGTAGCCCAGTGTGCACTGACTTGTTATTATGACAGTATCCACAGGACTCCTTGGCCTATGGAAGGAATGGAAACTCCCCCTCGAATGTACTTTTTCTTCTAACACTTTGATTCACAGCAGTCACAGATGGAATATGAAAACAATTATCCCTCTAGCAATTCACATTTTAAAACAGTTACTGGATTGTAAAACCCTAATGGATGTGTCATATATTCTCTTTCACATTCTTTATGGCATCATGATCATTACTAATAGTTTTGGAAGGGAGAGATCTTGGCTGAAAATCCCCAAAAAGAAGGAAAAAAGGAAGGTACAACTCTTCTCAAGCTGAGTTCTTGGTATCATTAAGAGAATTGCACCTTTTCAAACTTGTGACAACTCACAGCACAACTGCACTGTACTCTACAGCCTTCCTCAATACATATCGGAAAAGCTTCAAGCTATCCCTCTGAATGCTGGCTTACAATAATTTTTGAAACGTATGTTTCCCTTCATTATTATTTAATGTGACAGGATGTGGCTAGGATGCTGATGATCCTGCACTATTATTGACTGCAGCAAAACAATGTTAGGAAAAAAGAAAAATCCAACATGTACCCCACACCATACTCTCAGAATAAAGCTCTTATTTTCATCCAGTGGCTTAAAGGAACAATGCAATATATTAATACTGACCTACAGCAGATAAGAGGCTTTTTGAATGTTTCCTAATTTTTGTCCCTTTTTTATATTACCTTATTTTAAATTAGGGATGCCAAGCTTGAAATCTGAGATAGTGGTCAAGAATTCCATGAGAATATATCAGTTCTCATCACAAGAGTTATAGTGACTGAACCTTAGGGATCCCACCAGGTGGAATCTGCCCTTCTGTAAACCCTTAAAATCACAGAAGCTCTTATTAGGGTCTAGAGTTAGTAACATTATTTTCAATTATTGTTTTTCATTTATTTAAAATAAAGAGTTTAGAAGAGGCATACTTGCATGTACCAAATGGGCACATTATTCTATGAGACAGGGAGGTTTAGCAGGAGAGGTGCAGTGGGCTGTTAAAATTCTGATTTATAGTTTTAAAATAATGTTTTAAATATTTACATGATAAAGTTTTAATTTCAATTAGCATTTTTAAAATAGCTTGTGGCTTTTAGATACTTTTTTTGAACTGCCTTGGGTTCTCCACAAGGGGAGAAAGGCAGGATAGAAATAAAACCAGATGAGGTCAACTCTTCAGCACAGAAATGAAGCCCCATTGACTGGTAAAATGGTACGAATGTAACTGTTCTTTGCTCATTCCCTTGCATCTGCTGGAGCCACAAGAACACTCTACTTTTTCCAGAATAAAACGGAGGAACATGAAAGAGACTGTTAGCTACCAGCTTCAATAGCATCAGCTGCTGTTTCTTATTTCAGATAGTTTAGCAGAACTGGTTGTATACATTTGGGTTATCACTCTTAAGGAAAGCCTTGGTGTATCTGGTTCTGGTCTATGACGCTAATGGAATAATAATTCCTATTTTGGAGAGAAAGTGTTTTAATGTTAATATTAATGAAATGTTTTGGCTTTTATTATAATGAGATAAAACTAGAATTAGAAATGGTCATAGATTAAAAAAAACAAATTGCAAAATTCATCAAAAATCGTTAATTTGTTGATACATGTTAGTTCCGAATTGATACCCCCGATGAATACGAATCAATGAATTTTTAGCCATTTTTGATTTGTTGAGCTATAAAATGGCCCCCAGACACCTAGAGACACCAAAATCACAAAGAGGCTTCCCATGAATCTCCTCTACAGTCCCCCCAAGTTTGGCAAAGACTTGGTTTCCCCAATCCAGATGTGAAGGGCACTTTCTGGGGGGCATTTTGTGGGTGTATAACATGGATGTCTGAAATCCAACCTTCACCAAACTTGAATGAATTGTACAGGAGAGTCAGGGCAAGCTTATCTGCAATGCTGGTGTCTCTAGGTACCTGGGGAGGACTTTTGGGGGTGACTCTTTGTGGATGTATAATGTGGACATCCAAACCCAAACTTCACCAAACTTGCAGGGCTTGTAGAGGAGAGTCAAGGGAAGCTTCTCTGTTAGTTTTGTGTTTCTAGGTGCTTAGGAGGGCCATTTTATAGGGTTTCTAAGGTAAAAATGAATTGATGAATCGATTTATAGATTCGTAAGAAAAAAATCATAAATTCATTATGCACAATTCAATGTTGATGAATTATGAATCAAAATAATTTGACATTTTTCTGATTTGCACCCCTGTCTACCTGGAATGTTATTGGAATGCATATCAATGTATTATAAATATGCATTTATGTTATAGTATTGCAGTTTTATGTGTTATGAACAGCTTTGAGCACAGTACATGGAAAAGTGGCATATAAATCAAAAAGTAATTGTGACAATGTTTAAAATTGCTCATGGCTATGCCCCACTGAAATCAGTGGAACTTTGGTCTTTTTTCTTACATAATACAATAGGGTGAACAGCACTGAGGTGCTCACACTTCCCTTTCCTGATGTTCTGTTCAACAACCTGGCTGATAGAAAGCTTAAGTTCAGGGATGGGGAACAGGTACCACCCCAGATGTTCAACTTCACATTATAGCCGTGGGACACTAAGATGGAAAGAGAAGTGATTAGCGGTAGTGGAGCTGCCGCAGGTAGGTTTAATTTTCTTTTAATTTTATCTGCTTCTAATGAACTCCTTGGAGAGAGGAGCACTTGGAGATCTGGTGGAAATCACCCCAAAACTAGACATGAATGCAACACATTTGTTTGTCAAAGGAATATAGATAATCAATAGATCTGTCCTAGTACTGTATGTTTTTATAAGAGTACAGAATCTGGCGGGACAAAGTATATTAAGCATACATCCACTGTTGCAATGTAAAGAATGCACTAGGCTAATTAGTCAAGCCAGGTAATTTGTTACTTTGTGGCAAATGAAGGCTAGTGAAAGTCATGACTTTGCTCTTTCAATTTAGCCCATCAGAATTTGCTAAGGACTGTTATAACCATTAACAAAACTGAGAGACTATTTATTAATAAATGCTTGCCTTTAACCTGATTCATAGTTGGTTAGATTATTCATCTTGGTTTTTTGACCAATGGCCATGAAGTGGCATCTCCAAATACAGTACACAAGAATTGGAATTATATGGCAGAGAAAAGCATATATCAATGTTTCATATTAGTCCTTTATGGACTTCAGTGGGGCTCAGACAAAATCATTGCCAAAATGCTGTATCTTCTCCTCCAGAAATTTCTGCAGACATACAGAGAATAAGTGTAGATGAATGCCAGAAAAAATAGATGCCAGCCAATAAAAATATATGGTGACATGCCGACACCTTTGCTCAAGTTAGTTTATTTCTCTGCTTTGCTTTAAATATATCCTAAGCTGTTTAAGCCTTCAGTTTAGAATGGGGTTTTAAAAAGATAATAATTAAAAATGGCTGCATATTATATATATTTTTTAAAAAAACACATCAGAATAGGTACATTATTTAAAAATAGATTTAAGGGTCCCTTTTGCCTAGGGATGTTGTGGTGCTGCGGGTTAAACCACAGAAGCCTCTGTGCTGCAAGGTCAGAAGACCAGCAGTCATAAGATCGAATCCACGCAACGGAGTGAGCTCCAATACCTTGCCCCAGCTCCTGCCAACCTAGCAGTTCAAAAGCATGCAAATGCAAATAGATAAATAGGTACCACCATGGTGGGAGGGTAATGGCGTTCCATGTCTGGTTGCGCTGGCCACGTGACCACAGAAACTGTCTTCGGACAAATATTGGCTCTATGGCTTGGAAACCGTGATGTAAAGGGAAAATGTCATGAATTTGCAGTGCAACTCAATGCCTTGTTACTTCCATGCAATCTCCACTAAATTCCATGCAACTTACTTCTATGTACATTTCCATAGGGCCCCATGCTTTGTTTCTCAACACAAAGAGAGTTTAGAAGTTCTCTCAAACATGATTGAACAAGCTCTGAGGCTATGATACTTTATTTCACCCAATGTTTTAAGGGAACACTAGAGTCATCCAAAATTCTTAGACCCCTAAATGCCTAGTTTGGTGTTTCATTTTATCCTTTGGCTCTAGAACTGAACTAAAAATTAGTGGGATTTCAATGTTCACACTACAAGCCCACATGTGTGTTTTCAGAAGTTAACTGTACTGAACACAGCTTTCAGCTCCTAAAGTCTATTACGATCCCTAAACTAGAGGGGACACTTTAAATCACTTATTAAACAGTTAGTCATGTTTGTAAATTGAATCAAGTCAATGCATCTGCTCCAGATTTTTAATCTAAGAATGCAAACCTAACACATAGATTTGCCAGCTTTATGGAAAATGGAATAGGCAGAAGCCTCTTTTAGTAGTAGAAATCGCCCTATGACAGCAGAACTCATGTCTGCTGGGTGATGTCAAAGATCTGCCAGCAGAGGGATTTACCAGCAAAACTGTGCTAGCTAAGATCCATCAGTAGAAGAGCAAAAATCAGAGATAAAACTGGTCTATATGTTTTTTAGAAATCATCTGCTTCAGAAATAAAATGTGCTATTTATTATGTATTTAGATGCGCTGAATTCAAATAAGACAATTAAAACAACTGATTGGCTACTGCTTCTAAGATATTTAAGTTTTTACATTTTACATCTATATATATATTTTGTAGATAATAGTTTTAAACATAAATTGTAAGCCTAGGTCTTTTCATGTGTCTGTGGTTGCTTTATATGATACTCAGTGCTTCTTGTCTTGTCTCTTGTATTAATAAAATGAAGTATCTCTTGTCATTGTCCAGCAAAAGTCTGCAAGCATTGATGGGCTCCATTTGCTCTGATAGTGTTTATCCATTGCTGCAATGTTCTGGTGAAATCGCTCATCATGCTTGTTGCTCACTGTTCCACAGTTTGATGGGGGGGGGGGTAAACTAGATGAGCGTGTAAAAAATGTATCTTTAGTGACCTGCTGCAACCAAGGCTTTTGCA
The DNA here is from genome assembly GCF_051106095.1 of Pogona vitticeps. NCBI lineage: Eukaryota > Metazoa > Chordata > Lepidosauria > Squamata > Agamidae > Pogona > Pogona vitticeps. Next base: position 241,495,397 of record NC_135785.1, on the reverse strand, counting down.
TGCCTTGAGGATTTCCACCAACAATCTGTAGCTGTCATCCTTGTTTCTGAGAAAGTTCATTGTTATAAACTAGGCTTTCCATGCCGTCTTTTCCTTGTCACGCAGTGCATGGTGAAATGCATCATTTCATAGAAGTTCACAAATCTGAGGACCAACAAAGAAACCTTCCTTTATCTTAGCGTCACTAAACCTTGACAATTTTTCAAGGAGGTACTTGAAGGTTGCTTGTGTTTTGTCCATAACCTTGACAAAGTTCTTCACCAGACCCAGACTGATGTGTAAGGGTGGTAACAAAATCATCCTTGATTCAACATGTGGTGGATGCTGAACACTTTTCCCCCCAGGCTCCAATAACTGTCGGAGTGGCCAATCTATCTTGACGTAGTGGGAATCTCTCACACGATTATGCCATACACAGTGAAAACAGCAATTCTTTGTGTATCCAGTCTGCAGACCAAGCAAGAGAGCAACAACCTTCAAATCACCACAAAGCTGCTACTTATGTTGGTCACAGTTTATGCATCTTACAAGTTGTTTCAGGTTGTCATATGGACTGCATGACCAACTGGAACTGATAGAATAACATTGCCATTATGCAGCAAAGCAGCTTTAAGACTCTTCTTCAATGAATCAATGACCTGTCTCCACTCAAATGGATAGTGAATGATGATGAGGGTTGCCATCACATTATCAATGCTGTTGCAGGCTACAAGATCACCTTTCATGAAAAAGAATGGGACATCCTTTTGATGGTCACAGAACATGGAAACCCTGCCAGGAGATTCCACTAGTCTGGAGCTCAACAGTTCTGCCTTACTCATGGGTAGTTCCAAATCCCTGACAAGGTCATTCAGCTCACCTTGTTATGAGATGTGGTTCAGAAGGGGAGGATGGGAGAAAATGGGGGTCCTGTGACATTGATGATTCAGGACCAGAAATTTCATCCTCTTCTCTTCCTCATCTGACTCAAGTGAGAATGATTCTGGTGCATCAGGAACTGGCAGTCCTACTCTGTGGGGTACTAGGCATTCAACTGATGGAATGTTTGGATAATGCACAGTCCACTTTTTCTTCTCTGATGCAGTTTTCCCAACTGGAGACACCATGCAAATTGCTGGTATGACCTGTTGGCTCTCTCCAAATCATTGGCACTGCAAAAGGCATAGATTTCCTTTTCCTGTTCAACTACTGGTGAAGATTTGTCACAGAGTATGTGTGGAACCCACCTCTTGTTCCAATCTCGAGTTTTGCAGCCAAAATAAAGGTGATGGGCTTTCTTAACCATAGTGCTTATACTGCACTTTTTCAATGCAAAAGTCACTTCTTAACAAACATAGCAGAAGTTATCTGCACTTTTCACACAAGTACACGGCATCTCTGCTCATAATGGCTAAATAGAAATGTGTCCCTTTGCAAAATCAAACACTGACAAATGAGAGAGCATGGCACTGTATGATTTCTAGGGCAATTTGTTCAGCAGAGTGATGCAATCTTCATTATGATTGCATCATCCATAACTTCTAGGAATAACATAATAAAATTCCTATCATGTACGATGCAGTGTCAGCTTCAGATTGCATCATTCATTGTTTTGCCTGAAAAATTTCGTTGTATGTGTATATACTTACAATGACAATAAATTATTATTATTATTATTATTATTATTATTATTATTATTATTATTATTATTATTATTATTATTATTATTATTATTATTATTATTATTATTATTGTTTTGCCTGAAAAACAAGTACTGTCCAAACGTAGTCATAGATTTATTCATAAATCCAGTCAAATATGTATTTTGGTCATTTCTGGTTTAAATTGAAATCACTTCCCTTTATAATTCACTTATCCTCTGCCATTCCCGTCAAGGGATATACTGACCCAATAGCACATCTTGAGAACTAGAGCCAATCAACAACGTTAAGCATCACTTTCATTCTCAGTGACCTAGAATCGGTAAAGTTTGGCTACATTTATTTCAGAAGCATTTTGGCTGTAGACCAAAGGAGGAGCTGACATATACTAGACTTGAACCTCTTCTAGCCTAGGAATCCAGTCATAATGCCAGGATGGGGCCAAGATGAGATTTCAAAGCTGTTCAAGGATAAAAATTAGAAGTAAATAAAAATACATGCCAAAGTGAGTTAGAAATTTCTAATATCCCTGGAGTGGGGAGCTTCGTTTCAACACAGCTTCAGCTAGTCTAAGTGCCCGTTTACACGGCCTTTATCCATCTTTACTAGTCAGGACTGTCTGCTAAGATTTCTGGCTGCAGAAAGGTCTCAGCCTACTCCATTTTCTGCAGCTGCTGCATGTTTGAGTTAGGATTGCACTGTCAGTGTGCAGGACTAACTCCCCCCCCCCCCCGCCAACTACAGAAGGTCTGTGCATGGAGCTACACAGCTGAAATCCCACAGGTTCTACAGTGATGAGGGTGAAAACAGTGGAGAGCTTCCAAAAGAAAAGACTCTGCCTTCAGGGAATAGATAAGCCAGCTATCTCCAAACTAGTGCCCTCTAGATGTATTAAACTACAAGTCCCATCACCCTCCAGCCAGCAATACACTATGCCACCCACCACATTTTGAAGGGCTTAGATACAGAAAACTTTATATAAGTGATGTATTTTTCTCAAAATTCTATGCCTGCATTTAAAAATTGGGTTACACATATGCTTTTACTAAATCCTCAAATAAGATAAGTATCTCTGGTGGTTAATTAGCAAGACTGAATTGAGGTGCTTGATTATTAGCCTTCATGCAAGTGATCTGGGGAGAGATTTCATAGGGATTCAGGGACAAAAATTAAAAATAAATAAAATCTAGGCCAGAACAGAGTAATTTAAGGAGTAACCACTTAGGTCTCACAAACTATACTGGGCTTTTCAATTTAGTACTTGGGCAAGAGTTTTAATAAAGAAAAGGCAAATGTTGTATCCATTTACACTGCCACTCATCACAGTCCTTTACCACCAGGATACATAATGATTTATCTTTTAGAAACAGCCTTAGTGTCCAAAGGGATGAATGTAGTGAATGAGAGTTGTTCTTCAGGTCTAGAGCACTGCAAGAAAAACGAAGGTACAGTACTCTTCTAAGAGTTCAGTGTTTCATGTTCTGGTCACCACTGAGTGATGAAATTTATGGGGTGATCCTGAGCTAATCCCCCCTCTCAGCATGCCCTCCCTCATAACAGTTGTTGTCATGATAAAATGATGTGGTGGAGAACCATGTATGTTGCCTTAAGCTTATTGGTGGGAATATGGGATTTTAATGAAATAAACAAATACTGTACACAAATATGTGTCAGTTTCTTCTAAACCTTGGTTAACTAGAGGAGGACACAACCATTGATTTAGTGGTTCATGCCAGTTCGTTTACCAGCTAAGCAGGTTTTAGGCACTTCAAGGCTTGACCTCCCCCAGTAGACGCCCACTCAAAGGTAGTGACTGGAGGAGGAGGTGGGCAGGAAGTCAGGCTGCTGCCTCCAAGTGGGCACCCACTGGAGGAAGTGGGGCTTTGAAGCGCTGAACACCTGTTCAGCCAATAAACAAACAGGCAGAAACTGCCAAACCAGCACTTTGTGTCTATCCCTACAGGTGTTCTTGGCCTGCAACTCCAAGAAGCTCCAGCCAGCACAGCTGGTGGTGAAAGCTTTGGGCAACTGCAGTCCAAGGACACTTCGGTTGGGAACCTCTGTCCTAAACCCTTACATTAATGAATCTGATGTAAAATACTAGTTCCACTAATTCACTCTTTGCTGTCAGTTTACTTGCTGAAGAGACAAGTGCCCAACCACAGAAAAAAAAAGGTTGGACTGGTCACCAGGTGTAGGACGTGGGCTCATACATTTCTTCTTCCTTTTTACTTCTTTCCTCATGTGCTCCAGCTTAATGGTTCATGACAAATCTAGTTCATAGCAAAGTCCAAATGAGGCAGAACTGTGATTACCACAGGCAACCAGTGGACTGGAAATCAGTTTCATGAAAGTCAGATTCACTTCAAGGTTTTCCTATTGGTCCACTTGTATAAACAATCTAGAGTCCATTGTTATATCTAAACGCAGAAGACATAGAAGTTAAAATACGTCACTTGGTATGACTGTTTTTCAAGTTTCCTACCTTGAGGCATTCCAGACATACTGGATTGCAATCCCCATCAGCCCTAGTCATTATGGCCAATTGTGAGGAAGGATGAGAGTCTTGGCCCAACAACATTTGCAGTTGGTGTCAGTGTTGTGCAATTGGTAGACTGCAGGACCAGTATTTGGGGGATCCTGGTTTTATCCCCAGCCCAGTTTTGAAGCTCTCTGGGTAATTTTGAATTCCTTTTTCTTTCTCTCCCTACCTCACAGGGTAGAATAATGTGTGAAGAAGAGCCATAGGTGTCAATTTAGCCATACTGGAGGAAAGGCAGGCTATCCGTGTAATTATAATAGAATAGCTCTACCTACCTTGGAGTTCTACCTACCTTGTAGGCACTTTTCAAATATGTGATGCATTTGGCAAAAAAAGAAGAAGCCGAAATTAGAAGGCTTTGAGGCTTAGCTAGGCCAAGCTAGGCTTCATGCTGCAGTGCTAGGTGGAAGCTTTCTTTCTGAGAAGGAAGTTTGGGCAGAGCTTAGCCTAGCTAAGCCTCTAAGCCTTCTGTTATAGGCTTTCTAGTTTGGAGAATTATGGTACTTATAGTCCAGAAAATCTGAAAATCCCATTCTTAAAATATATTTCCAGTTAAAACAAGTTGCACAAGGAGCACGAGCCTTGTTTTAAAGGAAGTCTGCACTTCATGTAAGTTTCCATAAGTACTGTATACATTTCTTCAAAACAAGTGCATACTCACTGCCCACCTTTCCATTTAGAAATATGTTTTAATTTGCCAGCAACATTACACTGCTCAATTTTGGGGTTATGTCTCCAAATTCAGTACTGTTGTAAAAATGGTTAACTACAGTCTGTCATTGTCCACCTGTTATAAATAGTGTATTTTATATTGTTAAAGCAGTAGAAATAGTTTTAAAATTTCCAGAAATGTGATATTGCCACATGTATGTAGCATATATGTGATATAGGAAATTATTTAATTGCACCACTTTTCTACGCTCAAAAAATATCAGTGGCCGAAACTAGCTTCAGAAAAGGCATATCTTTTTCTGTGTCCTATGGTCCTATATGCTTTCATTTAACAAGATGTTTGCTTTTTAAAACTTTCCCAGCTGTTTTGGAAGAAGTTTGATTTAATATATAAAGATGATGCATTGAACAGAATGAATGTTTCCACACTCTTTCTCCTCGTCCATGAAAATTATCAAAGTTACCAAATTTCTCTGAGTTTTGATATTTTCATGCTGACAAGGCAAGGTTGGTTTTTTATTTTATTTTATGGAATCAAGAAGGAGCTTCTGAACTTAAAACAGAATTACAGGCTAATTGGTCCAATATGCCAGTGAGTCCTTTTTGGCAGGAGTCTTGTCACTTTGTTCTTTTTGTCAGACCATAATTTCACTTACACGGTTTACATTATAATATTCAAAGAGAAGGACATTGTTTTACAAATGCATTTTTACAATAGTTATGCTAACTAACTGACCATGGGATTAGGTAGCTAAGGAGCTCAAAAGTTCCAGAAGTTACCTCTCTGTGTTTCAGACCCTTCTTTCTTTTGGGCAAAACACTTTTTGATTAAACCATTATTTTCGTGAAACAACTCATGATATCATGTGAATGATAAACTATAAAGCTATAAATGGTAAGGTATGATAGTCTAATTCAGGATTTGTGTTACCTGAAAGACAAATTATACATATACAGACAAGAAAATACAGTAATCTAAGCCACATATTTAAAAGTACTTTATGCAAGAATGGACTTATGGTTACAGATGTGCTGGGAAAATAATGTATGATATGGACATGCTAATTCAACAGCCAATTGTACAGAAGCCACATCTGCATAATTTTGCTCTCTCCAAGTTAACAGTATTGGTATTATTTATTAATAGAGATGGGGATATTTATATTCATATATAAATATGAATACCCCACTCAGCTGGACCTAGTAAGGATGTAGTCCCCAGGACTGGACTGTCCACCCACTTCCTGGGAGTGGCCACTCCAGGCAGTGGGCAGGAGGATGAGTCTCCCCGCACAGCTGTTGAGTAGCCAGCCGCGCAGGAAGAGAGTGGAGCTCCGGGTGCCATTGGCAGGATGAGTGGGATCAGTGCTGAGGCAGGACACACGACTGGACAATCCGGTCCCAGGGGCCAGACCCTTGTTAGGTCCAGCTGTGCGGGTATATACATTTGGAGAAAATCATCCTAAGGATAGTCATATATTAGAAGAAAAGGGGCTGGACATGTGTGACCTTCCAGCTATTTTTGGACTATAATGTCCTCCTAATCCCTCAACACTGTTTTTGTTAGGTCTTATGGGACTTGTTGTCTAATCTCTCAAATTCCAAATGTTCCTGACTCCTGAACTACTTGAGGAATTTCCATTGATCAAGTCCAGCTGAAAGATACAGAAAAGTAGAAAGGAAAATAGGAGCTGTAAATTGGCTAATAGCCATTTAACACCAGTAGAGTAGACTGTGCAGGTGCACAGGTCACCTTGCCATAGACTTCTCTATTATGGTGTGATGTATTATAGTGCTAATAATTACTTTTATGTTGACCTGTTTCTTAAGGAAGTACTATATGAGATTTTGTGCAAATCTTTTCAGTCTGTATTTTTTTTTTTTTGGTGACATATGCCCCAGTTTTGGTGATACCTAACTGGACTCCCAACACTTGGGAATTTAGGTTAAAAGCTTAATTTGTAATTTAAAATAAACGACACAGGCAATTTAAAATAAGTGCTGAAGCCTTTTGAATTAACGGTTATGTGAAGCACAAATTTCTGCAGAAATGAAAAGCCACAAAAAGTATTTGTTTAATCATTTACAACTGAATAGTCACAAACCCTTACAAATAGTTTTATAACACCTTAGGCAAAAGCTTGCAATAAAAATGGGCTCCTCTCTAATAACTCTTTGTGCAGAATATATTATACAGCACGGCAAAGAAAACCAGCATGGCTTTATCTTTTTGACAGAGTCTTTGGCAACTCTTGGGATTAGCATATTAAATAAGAATCCAAAAACAAGAAGTCAATCATGGATTAAAGCTGAAGAAGGGGCACCCGTGAGCAATTCAAGCTGAGTGCGCCTTCCACAACAGGGGGTTGAAATACCGAATAAACTGTCATCAGTGGCAATAGAAATTAGAGGTTGTAAATCAGATGAAGAGACATTTGGATACGTTTTGAAAGAGAGGCACACAGACGCATATAGCAGAGAAGCCTACTGCTCGGGCATTTCTGGATTAGGGTGACATGCAATTGCATAAACCAAAATTCACATTGCATGATTTTTCCTTTCTACTTGAAAATGGAAGAACTTGACAATTCATTTTAATGATCTAACTTAGGCTGTCCATCAAGCCAACACACCAGTAATTTTCTTCATGAATCTGCATGCTTCACAAACGAAGCCCTAAATGAGATGGGAGCTTTAGTAGTCTCTGTGCTTCATGCCATTTTGCCATAATCCTGGACTCACACTGGCTGAAATACTGTTGCCAAACGTTTTGAGTTCATCCCCTGCAAATGTCCCAAGGCTCCCCTGATACCCCTTTCATTGTGGGGAAGCCACTGGGATCCATAGGATAAGGGGAGGAGGTCTTTAATTTCTGATAATTGTTGCCAGTAGTAAAACCATCTTGCTGGCAGCAATTTTCAAAAGTTGAAGACTTACTCCCATCTTGTAGCTTCCAACAGCTTCCCCACGACAAAAGGGATCAAGGGAGCCTTGGCACCATCAGGAGCGGGAGTTGAAATTTTGTAATTTCTGAAAAGGTACCACAGCCAATGACATCACAGCCAATGACATCATTAGCCTTACATTGTTTAAGTTCTTCTACTAGATTTCAGATATTATTTTATTCGTTTTGCATGTGAACACTGTACTTTTAAAGAATGACTGCTAAATATCTTAATTAACCCAGATGAAACTGAATAAGAATGAAGATCTTAGCTGCAATGCTATATATACAATGATTCATTCATTTATAAATGCAACTAGGGATGTGAATGACAACATTTTGGGTGGTTCTTTTGCTATGCATTTTTAATTGTCTTTCACTTTTGTATTTTTCATGCATTTTTCAGGTCCTTTCATTTTACACAGAAGCTTGGGGGCTCATTTGCCTATACGCTATCTGTAATTATAATCCAGGCCTGTTGTAACCTAAGTGTCACTTGGTAAGCACTGAAAATTGCAAAGTTCACTCTTACTCATCTTGACATACGAATGGGCTACCTATGTAGGTAGGACAATAATTTTGTCCTATAACGTCTATCAGGCCCACCAAGCATAGCAAACAGGAAAGTACTGTGGAAAATGTAGTTAGTAATATTTGATGGCTAAAAGTTCTCCATCTTTCCTTTTAACATAAGACAAACTTTTCTTCTAGGTAAGATGTACTTGTTTAGCACAGATAAACTTATGTAAAAGAAGCTGACATTCTGTAATTTGACACTACAAAACCAAGGCTTCATATGGGTTCCTCATGTATCAATATAAAGCAAATGAGAAGCATGGAAATAAATTGTTCAAATGATTACTATGCAGGATTGGGGCTCTTTTTTCCTCTGTTCTTTCTGAAATGGAAAATACTGTATCTGCTTTGCTAGTTCGACAAAATAATCTACACAGGGTTTTGAATTCTTCATCCACACTCACATCACCACTTTTGATCTGGCCTGTTTTTCTGCTTTTCTTGTTGTGACACAGGAGAAATGTTTTAACATTCTTCCACACTTATATTCAGCTATACTTCGTGGCTCTTACTTCTAAGAGAAGCTTTATAGCACCTCCAGAGAGAAACGTTTCTGTTCAACAGATGTGGAGCAAATCTCTTGCTATAATAAAATGTGATAATAGAAGAATTACATGAAGTCTAACATAATGAAACACAAATAAATCAATGACTAGCACAGATGGATATCTGTAATGTTGTCCAGGGACAAAGTTAAATTTATCAGGAGCTAAATGAACTATAGAATGCTGCCTGAATCAAACTGTGAGCCTTCTCTACTGATGTATTTATCCAAGATTTCTCTGACAGTGGCTTTGGAAGCAGAGAAGAAGCAGAGAGAAGAGGAAGCATTTTAATTATTTTGCCCTTTTATTTTGCCTTGTTATTGTATTTTAAATGCTGTAAGCCGCCCAGAGACCCAGGGTAATGTGGGCAGCATATAAGTTAAATAAATAAATAAATAAATAAATAAATAAATAAATAAATAAATAAATAAATAAATAAATAAATAAATAAATAAATAAATAAATAAAATGTGCTTTACACCTCCTGTCTTTACTCATCCCCATATAAACTAAAAGATGGGAGAGATCAGTATACGACATCTACATTCAAACTTTGTACATTTCTCCGCTCAGAAGCAAGATGTAAATGTTTTATTATTTTCCACAAGATCTACAACATTCTTAATAAACAGTGTAACCCCTCCAGCTCCTTTAAATGAAAGCATTTTCAGTGAGGCAACTACTGTGTTTTTAACTATAAGGGGAACTTTAAATATGTCCATCATAAAGGTATTCATTGGAGTAATGGAGTTTCTCCACATTTGTGTGAAGGTATATATAATATCTGGGAAAGTATGAAGGCAAGAGGAGAAGGGGACAACAGAGGACAAGATGGTTGGACAATTTCACTGGAGCTACCAACATGAATTTGACCAAACTTCGAGAGGCAGTGGAAGACAGGAGGGCCTGACATGCTCTGGTCCATGGGGTCACGAAGAGTCGGACATGATTTAACGACTAAACAACAACAACCTTCTTAGTTAGCAACAATTCACTAATACAATTTCTGGCCACAGTTGCACATAAAATATTCTATGTGTCCATATTTAATACCATAAAGCTGCCCAGAGTAGACTTTGGTCTAGATGGGTGGGGAATAAATAAATAAATAAATAAATAAATAAATAAATAAATAAATAAATAAATAAATAAATAAATAAATAAATAAATAAATAAATAAATAAAGGTATCATACTATACTCAGAATCCTAGTGGAGACTTAAACTGGAATTAAGTGTAATCACATAAATCACAGTAGCAGGTTTCCATTAATTAAGTTGTTGCTTGCACTCCTAATTACATCTCAGGTATATGGTGATGATACATGAGTGGCAGCTTCTTTATTATTGGCAAGTAACTGCTACAATGTATGCAATTACATCTACTCTAGAATCAATCCCCAATAGGATTCTGTTCCAGGTGATGTAGGTTCCATATTGATTCTATACTATTGTTTTTCCTGTGTAACTCTCACCCTCTTTCTTGCTTACTGTGCTCCCACAGTGGTGGTGATCCTCCTACTTGAGGGACTACCATCCCCTACCCACCCCCAGTGCATCCAAGGAAGTATGGGAAGTACAGCTTTCTGTATCAGAATGTCTGTAAGTAACATAGCTCCATGACTATTGCCATAGGAGAAAGCATAAAAAAAGAAGACTCTTCTGACTGATTCTGTCTCATAGTGCTAAAAATGGTCCCAGAGTTAGCACCAGCAGAAATCAGTTGCTTCCTCAGGTTGGTGCCAAGATTAATAGCGATTTTTGCTCCATCATAACAAAAGGGTATGCCACTTAACTTTTGCTTCTGTTTCTGACTTGGTAACCACTTTGAATTATAAACCAGAGCCACTGAACCAGCAAAAATGCTGTTGTTTTGAATGAAATATAGATATTCCCAGTGTGGTGTAGTGGATTGAGTGACGGACTAGGAACTCTGGAAAACAGGGTCTGAATCTCCGCTCAGCCATGGAAACTGACTGTAGGGGAATGGAACTGGTAAAACCAACCCTTAAATATTTTACCTACCATGAAAGCCTCATTAAAAAGGTAAAGGTTCCCCTTGACAATTTCTTGTCCAGTCGTGTTCGACTCTAGGGGACGGTGCTCATCCCCATTTCCAAGCCATAGAGTCAGCATTTTGTCCGAAGACAATCTTCCGTGGTCACATGGCCAGTACGACTTAGACACAGAACGCTGTTACCTTCCCACCGAGGTGGTCCCTATTAATCTACTCGCATTTACATGCTTTTGAACCGCTAGGTTGGCGGGAGCTGGGACAAGTGACAGGCACTCACTCCGTCGCGTGGATTCGATCTTACGACTGCTTGGTCTTCTGACCCTGCAGCACAGGCTTCTGCGGTTTAGCCCACAGCGCCACCACATCCCTATTTGAAAGCCTCATTAGGTCGCTATAAATTCTGACTTGATGGCATGTAAAACACACTATATTCCAGGATACTACTTTTCTCAAATTAAAGTGTATTCCTTATCAGGCTTTATATATCATGTCATCTACGAAATCATGAGATCCAGACCATAATCAAGGAAGATTATTTTGCTCACAACAACAGGGGGGAAGAAAGAGTATAACATAATAACTAGAAATGCACTGGAAACTTTAGCAGATTTGAAAATATTAATGCTGAACTACAAAATATACAGGCCTCACAAGTACTTATCATGACTTGCTATAAGTTGTCGTTCTAGTACAAGCATTTACATTTTTAGTGGCTTTAGAAATATGCTGAAATATGACCTTGGAGATCCCAAGAGGAGGGGGCATAGGGCACTAGATTTCCCTCCCTCAGACATTTCCTCATTGTTTATTTAACCCAACCTTGTTCCCTTTCTAAAAGTAGCCCTCTGTAACTTCTAAGTCTGGCTATCCTCAAACTCCATCATTCAGAACAATCTCCTCCTTTACTAAGAAGAATTTTAAAAAGAAATGATCAGCCTCAAGAATGGCAGCCCTGTAAGGCTCAGTTACACATGGGTCACTACAACGATTCTTCAGACAAGAGGAAACCTCCAGTGGAATTTCCAGTGAAATTAAGCAGAAATGTGCAGGATAGGTCATAACAAACGTAGACAGATAGGGAAAACCAGACGTTCAGTGATGTTACCTGCTCTGCATGCAGAAAATACCAGGTTAAAACACTGGCATCTCCAAACAGGAGACAACATTGTGGCCCTGTTCCTTCCTAGAGGACGTCTGAATCTGGCATAACTCAGTTGTTTTCTTCCTTTCCTACCATTTCTCTACACCCCTTCCTGTTCTTCTGCTGGTAAACCTTAGCCAGCAGAGCAGTTAAGTTAGGAGAATAATCTGTGGACAAATTTCTGAAATCTTCTAGCAGGAAATATTCTGCCAGCTGTTTTGGTTTGATGTTTTAAACTTTGCAAAACACTGTCTATTCAGACCTATGGCGGTACAGAAATCGCAATCTCTCATTTTCAGAACGGCTTAAGTTAAAGACAGGGAAGTCTTGTCGGTTTTGTACTTGAATTTCTTTGAACCTCATGATTCTTCCTTCCTGACCATGAAGAAATCTGTAAATGTTGGTAAACCCTCTTAAAAACAACAAATGAACATTAATTTATCCCCCTATTTGCACTGGCTAAATTCAGTAGATACAGTTACAGTATTTGGAGCACAGAGTGGACCATATCATAGTTGCTTACTATAGAGGTATTAAAAGATGAGGAGCCTTGTGGAAAAAAAATTGTGACAACGTTAATTCATGATCACAAACATAATTGAATACACAAAGATTCATACAGTAACATTTAACAGTTAATAACTCAAAACACTGGTTATTAATCTATGAATCTGTTAGATAGTTAAACCTATATGGCTACTCTCATGCTAGCTGGGAGGATTCTGCAAATTGCAGTTAAAAAACAACACTTTTCTAAGCTGGTCCCAAGAGTTAGCTGGCTGTATATTTTTTAAAATGGCACAAGTAATATTAATCGCCAGAATTCTATTACTTGTGTCCACCGACTTAAGTACAATGGCAAACTGCTGCCAGTTATGAAATTAACAATAGTATTCCTTGTTATAGGCAAGTTGTGTGAGTTGTGTGACAAGGAATATAAGCATCCATTTCTTAACTAGTAACAATTTTCCAATGCAGTTTATTCCACATATTTAAGTAACAGGATTCTGGCAACATCCATTCATAACAACCAACTGAGGTTCAAACAAGAAACAAATGCTTACCTCAATAATATACAGAACCACATTCTTGTAAAAACAGTACAATATGCATTTTGTCACTCGATTGTAACTCCAGGCTCCATGGACGAGTAATAGCTTTTCCAGGTAGGAAAACTGGAGAAAGAAAAATGATTAAATTAGATCTCTTTATATTTACAGCAAAAGTAACTGAGGATGCCTAGTTATTCAAACAGCTGTTTTTATATAATGTGTGTTTTGGATGACATGCAGTCAGGATGAATTCAGATTATTACATTTGGCCCTCTCCCACTGCAAATATTTGCATTCACCACAGGGGGCAGCCTACTTGGAGCACTAAGCAGAGAGGAGGTGTTGAAGACCATCAGCGGCCACTGCTTGTAGACATCCCAGAGGCATTCGTTTGGCCTTTATGCGAACAGAGAGCTGAACCAGAATAGGCTTTTGGCTTGATCCAGCAGGGCTTCTGTTCCTCAGATTTGGGAGGGCAAATCTGGAAAACTTTTCCCAGTTCTACCAAAATTTACTTCTTTTGAACTACAGCTGTCAGAATACTCCAGCCAGTATGCTGAGAGGAGTATGCAGGTATATTGGCAATTGCTCAAAAAACAGTTTTCCATCTCCTTGTGCCTTCTGGGCACCTAGTGTTTGCAGCAACATCCTGTAACATGACTCTTCTTAATGCTTGGGCTAAGAGCAGTCTCAGTTCCTCAGTTTTCTTGGATAGAGTGGCATGCAGGGAATCTATTCTGTGTGGAAATTACTACCTCAAAGTCACTGAACGATGCTAAAGGAAGTTAGGTGAAAAACCTCTTACTTGAATGCACCAGTAAGAATCGAATATTCTTAATCTAAATTGAATACAAGGGAATTAAACAGGGATTACTTCTAATAATCGCATGAACTGAATTATTGTCCAAGAAACACAATCCTCTGTGCATAACCTCAAACATAAAAGGCCTATGCTATTCAGTGGCCAGAATCCTGCTGGCCTGCATCTGCATGCATAAGAAAAGTGTGATACTTAAATACCACTCCATAGCGCCTAAAGCACTCTCTGGGCAGTTTACAAATTAATCATGCAGACTACACACTGCTTCCCCCCCCCCCCCCGCCATTAGCTGGGTACTCAATTTACCAATTTCAGAAGGATGGAAAGCTGAGTGAACCTTGGGCCAGCTACCTGGGATTGAACCCCAGGTTGTGAGCAGAGTTTTTCACTGCAGTACAGCAATTTAACCACTGTGCCGCAAAGACTCCTCCTATAAAGAAGAGGAGGACTGATCATGGCATTTAATCTTTAATCGAAAGTTTCTTATTCTCCTCCCCTTCAGTTTTTGAGGCTTCCTGGGAATCCCCTTTGAACTGGGGAAACCTTTGGAGGCCTCAGAATAGAAGGAGGAGGGCATTTAAGGTCCCGAAATCACCACCACCATCCCCACAAACGGGATTCTGGCCATTATCTCTTATTTCTGGATAAGCCTCTATATAATGGCATCCTTAGTCATTGCGATCTATGCAATGTGATCACAATGGGAGACAAAACATAGATAAAAACTAAATATAAAAGGGAAACAGGGAAAGAGGCATGCCTCAAACTGGTACTGAAAACTGTAGGGAACTTTAATGCAATAGTAATGAGAAGTCCAGAGAGATGTCACTTTACTACTATAATTTGCATTTTTATACTACTGAAATGCACTGGGCAGTTTATAATCACACTGAAGTTCCCTGTGTTTCTCAGTACCCGTTTGAGGCATGCCTCTTTATTAGAGGTGCGAGTGGCCTATAAAACCATTATTCTTTTATTTAGCAGACCCTTTGCCAAAGGAGCCCGTACAGTGGTATATGTGGAACCCCATCCTTTAATCTGCACCACATGCCTCTAATGTATGTTAGACTAATGAATAATGACTTCTCAAGGGCCATTCAGTGAGCTCCACAACCAATTGACGATTCTGAACATAGGCTTCCATAATAAAATCCTAATATTTTATCCACAGCACCGCCATGGCTCTCAGAGTATTTTTCTTCACTCAAGAAGAAAGTTTTGGGAGAAAAAAGCCACCATTTGAAAGTTTTCTTTCTTTCTTTCCTCCTTTTTTGGAATGACAGCTCACAGAATCCCAGGGGATTCTGGGCACCATAGTCCAAAAAAGGAGATTTTCCAAGTTCTGGAAAATTCATCCCAAAGACTCAGATGTCTAGAAGTGGACCTTTCCACATGCTGAATTGTTTAGCATCAACTCAGGAGAAGACAGAGGTCTGGACTTTGGCAGAGCCTGAGACAGAATGTGACCCAATCAGGGGAAGCAGCTGCAGAAGAAGTCAGATGCAGGCATCAGTTGAGACTCTGCTATTTATCTGTTTGCAGTCTTCATGCACTCACTGCTAAGCAATCTTGCATTCGCCTCCTAACAAGAAGAAACAATACAATCTGAAGTTTTCCCCCCTTTCACTCACATGCACACACATATCTTTACAGCATGAACTAATGTGTGTATATAAAAGGGTAAATTGGGATTTGCGTGTGAATCAACCCTGTGGTGCTTGTCACCTTGCAGAATCAATCAAACAGCAGTGAGGACTGTGAGGTGGCGGCCAGTCTGGGCTCGCCTCAGGCACCCCAAAGACTGCCAGCACTCATTATCTCAGTGAAATGCACAATGTGAACGACAGAAAAGAAATATAATCTAGTCTTCTCTAGGAAACATGAGGCCAATCTCCATTTAATAAGAACTTCTATAAGCAATTATATAACCAGGGCAATATGTGAACATAATAGATTTCTTCTCCGGATAACAAAACAATTGATATCTAATATCCAAAATGCCTTCTCAAATACGTCCATGCTTTGATTCTGGAGTCTCTGAAAACAAATAGGAAGGATGATATTACCAGCAGTGACTATTTTTTATAATTAAAGACTCCACCATCACCACCCAGCTGCCATGGCTTCCTGACAATGAAAGGGATTACATGGAAGTCATGAGAGCCCCAGGACAGAAGCAGAAATATCCAAAGAGTCTTTAATATCCAAATCTTCACCCCTGATGATGGCATCATCAGCCTTTGACAGGTATCATTATGCCAAAAGCATTTCAGCCTCTGCCTGATTATTTGCTACCAGGTCTATTCCTGTTACTCTGAGGAAGCAGAGGGTTCAGAGGTTCTGTCCTTGCTTTTTCCTAGTTCCAAAGACATCCAGTAATGTTTCAGTAATCCCTGATTCAGCCTGGACCGGAACAGGTCACAGCAGTTGGTACCTGGGAAGGTTGTTTTTAAACCTGGTAAGTTGAGACATATATGCTGCTCAAGGCCCTGGTTTAGGCACCAGTGTACTTTGAGAGGCTGCTGCCTCACTAAATGGTTCAACTTTTGTTTTGTGTCTCATGCCACTGCATTTTGCCTTTTAAATAATAAAAAGTAACTATTTCAGTTATATTCCTAGAAATTGTACTAATAACAGTAGCTATTTTGGGAGATTTTTGACTATAATTACAACTTATAATTACAAAGAAGCTCCCTTCAAGTGTCAGTGTTTGATTTCAAACACATGGAAACCTGGGCAGTTAACTCCATGGGTGAAAATAAAGTCCAGGAACACCAGCTGAAAAGAGTTCAGTTGGAGCTCCTACAATGCTCATCACTACTGTTTAGCATCTGCTTAAATTATAAGAACGTCTGTCTCTCCTCAGGAGGTAAGACTGCTGCTTCCAATGCCGACAGAAAGCCAAGATATTAAAGCAAAAACTTTTCATATTAAATAGCATAAACTACTGAGCCTTCTAAATGATTGGTATGATGGCTATGTTTCTCCATGCAGATATTATAATGATCTAATGATGGTATTGTATATTAGGGCATAACCTCCAAGTTCTTTTTAATGGAAAGACAAGGCAATATGTGCTCATTGCCTTGTAAAATGTCACAGGAGCTTAGAATCACAGGAGAGAACAACTTGTTGGCTGAAATCTTGTTGTGCACAGCAGGGATGATGTCATCAGCATTGGCCAATTGCTACTGATTTAAGGCTTCCTTGTATGATTTGGGGTGCATGCAAATTCATTGCACTGTGTATGAGCTGAAGGCAGCTCAAAATCACCTTTAATCAGTAGTGATTTGCCTTTAGTCATCAGCAATTTGCTACTGATGGTGACATCGTCATTGCTGTGCACAACACGATTTTGGCTATTGATTGGGTGTAGAAAAGTTGTTTTTTTGGACTACAATGGCCCCACTAATTGCAGGCACCTGAGCACTGCAGTTCAAAATGGAGACTTCCAAGCTCTATTGACTCTTTCCTTTTTCAAACTGCAGGATTGTTCACCAGGCTGCTGATCACCCTTTTCTCCTTCCAATGGGCTACAAATGAGGAACCAAAATAGCAGTCAGTAGCTGCCCTTCATATCTTTCTCACTGCAATATGCACCAGAGTACTAGTTACTAGTCATACAGTGGAATTTTCTCTACCAACAGATGTCCAGATCAAGAGCTGAAAAAATTATAATTAGCTGGGCTTTGACAGGTGTAATGAGCAGCCCCTCTTTTTAGTTATTCAGGACTGAAGCATGATGACAAGGAAAGAGAAACCTAAACCTTCAGCAGAGGATGGCTCATGGCCCAGCATCATGGAAAGGATCCCAAGCACTTATGTGACATGTCTGTTTTAAGACAGCAGACTTCAAGGAAAGAGAGAGGAAAATTGCTTGGCCTTCGGATCAGCAATGAGGTGTTGATCCTGCCCATTGAGCCAATACCTCTTTCAACAGGATATGGCAGCTGTTCCCTTGAGGGACTCTAACCTGTGCTATCGCGTAATCAGAGGAGTTGGTTGCTTGCATGCCTTCATTGCCGCTTATCCCCACTCCGACATGAGCTGTCTGGATCATTCCCACATCATTGGCACCATCCCCGATGGCCAGGGTGATGGCGTTCACATGCTTCTTGACCATGTCGACTATTTCAGACTTCTGCAGAGGAGAAACCCTAGGAAGGAGAGGAGAAAAAAAAACCTACATCAGCTTCCCACACACTAAACTTTGAATGACTTTGTAGAAGGACAGCTGTAATCTAGATTTAGATGTACTGTATAAAAAGGGTAGTTATTGGAAAGTTTCCTAGTCTAACACTTCAGGCTTTAGAATCTATGCCAAATCTTCCATATGCATATATACACAGAAAAGAAAATAAATATGGTAAACAAAGTAAGTGCAGATTACAGCAAGAATGCATTCTAATTAAGAGCTTCAAATGCCTTCAAGTGAGTGGCTATATTGAAGTGTGTGTGAAGAACACTACTCAGAAATGTCAGATAATTTGATTACTGAAAGGTGTTTTAATTCTTTTTAAGACTGTTATTTATTTAATTTGTATCCAACTTTTCTCATAACATGGTGGCTCATAACATAAGTTAAAAAAAACAGCCATAGTTTAGAAGCATACTAATTTAGAATATAAATATATTATTATAATAATTATTATTATTATATTAAAACTGCATAACTAATACACTTAAATGCCCCTTGTAAAAAATCTGACAAAAAGCAGCACCTACCAATAAAGAGATTTTTATCATCACCTGATCAGTAGCCAAAAGCCTACTAAATTATTTTCCTGCTGGTGAAAGGACAATCCAGAGGGAACCACTCAAGCCTCCCTCAGAAAAGAGTTTCATAGCCTGGGAGTAGCCACTATGAAGGCCCTACATCACGTGTGTCAAACTCAAGGCCCACAGGCTGTATCCAGCCCACCTGGCCATTTCATGTGGCCTTCGCAGTATTGCCTGCTACTGTGCAGTATACAATATGCAGGCGCTTACTCGGTCAAGATAATGCTCCACAAGGATCCTGGGAATCAGCCCAGTGGGATTTCTAATCCCAGCATTCCAAGCAGCAAAGAGTCAGAAAGTGATAATAGAATTAGGAGGATTATATTTAATATGATAAAGAGTAGATACATTTATACAGTCTTACAGATTCAACCAGCCCTTTGAGGGCAACCATAATGTCAACACAGCCCAAGATGAAACTGAGTTTTACACCTCTGCCCTATATCATACATGTCTGTATACCAGACATGTCTGTAAGGAACGTGGGACCGAAAAGAAGACCTATGGCCCTAGGTGATCTGTTCAATTCCAAATGCTCCCAGTCACCACAATGAAGGTCCTCACCCTTTAGGATGGTTTAGATTAGAGATGAAATTGTGACTCAATTCATCTTTGCTTGGTGAAAGAGAAAACCTTCAAATTTTCTCTTCTCCAACAGAAGCCACTGTTTCTCTGGCCAGAATCCAACCAAATATTATACCAGTATAAGTATTTTGGCATAACTCAGAATTGCACATTTGTTTTATTTATAGGCCTTCTTTCTCCTGATAAGGGGACACAAGGTGGATCATAATATCTAGACATAGTCATGTTACTGCAATCCATGGGACAAGTGTCAGCCTGACTACTTTAAGTCCCATGGATTTCAATAGGTCAGATCTAAACACGATTAATTTGGATACAACTTTATGCCTTTTGTATTCAGGCTCACATTTTTTTAAAGGAACAAGCCCCTCCCCACAAATTTCACAAATCCAAGGTCTGATTGCCCTGTTCTAAAGGAGAGAAGTTTAAAGTTTTCCATACAATATGTTGGCCAAAGGATGTCGGACCATAGATCAGAGAGGAAGTTAAAATGCTTTGCACAGGAGAGGTAATTTGTTTCATCTCTGCGCAATACAACTCTAGCAGCATAGCCGAGAAAGTCTCTTCGAGGCCCTGGAAAGCTAGTCTTTAGAAGGCCTAGATTAGAACAGAGTTTAGAAAAATATTTTTTTGGATTATTATTACCAGAATTCTCCAGCCCGCATGGTCTGTGGCTTGGAGACTCCAGCCACTGTAGTCTCCAAAAAGTAACTTTCCCAAACTTTGGGCAAGATGTCCAGTGATCTGATCTGGTTGATACTCATTTGTCAACTATCACCCGAGCTATTATATTATCAAGTTTAGTTCCTTACATTGTACACCCCCTCATACTAAAGCACGTTCTCCAGCCTGATGTCAACAACACCAAACAGAATGGCCATAGCTGGGAGAAATATGTATTGAAGTTCTGCATCTTAAGGTTTTCTTGTCTGTAAAGAACAGAGGCTCAGAGTATTCTAGACCTACATTTAATTAACTGGAGAGCCGTACCATCAGTCTTTCTGTGCTCACTTTCATCTCTGGAAAGGCTTTTACTGACTGATATACCATGTTACTAATCATCCTATAGAGATGTCAATTTACAAGTGAAACTAAAGCAACACAGAAGCTCATTAGTTTTAAATTCTAACATTTATGGGTTCTGATGACAGAAAATACTGACAAAAGTACAGCATAGTTTAACTTCGACCCATAAAGTAAAAATTCCAGCCTGAATTGTAGCCAAAACAGGGGGTTGCATAAGTGAAATACATCAATTATTATGTGCATCAGATGGTCTTTTGGTGAACAAAGAAGGAACCAACCAACTATTTTTATCCATCTCAGCAATGGTAATTATTTTACTATCAAGCATTTTTCTCCTCATTGTTTTGCTTCATTTGTTTAGGAAAAGTGGTACTAATAATTTTCGGATTTCAATGGTTGCACCTTTTCAGACAATACTGAACTTGGTTTATTAAAAAAAACATTTTAATAGGCATGACCAATTTGTTTTCCACTGAATTTTGCCCTCTTGTATTCAAGGTTATTTCTGTAACCACAGTGTTCTGTAAAGATTCAGAGGATTGGGATGAAAGAGTAAAGTTAACAACAAGCTCAACAAATATGGGAAGTAATGGAAAACCTACAGGAGCAAGCAACATCAGCTGGGTAAAAATGTAAGCAAAATCCATTTATAATTTCTGAACATTAGGACCAAAGACTGAGTGCTTTGTTAGCCCTCAGGTGAAGATGAGATCGGAGGGAGACTGGAAAGAGCTACTGTTCTCCAAAGGAGCCACCCTATGTCCGCCCACTAAGCTC
The DNA here is from genome assembly GCF_051106095.1 of Pogona vitticeps. Lineage (NCBI taxonomy): Eukaryota > Metazoa > Chordata > Lepidosauria > Squamata > Agamidae > Pogona > Pogona vitticeps. Next base: position 241,474,282 of record NC_135785.1, on the reverse strand, counting down.
CAAGGACACAGTCTTTGAGTTGAGAGTAAAGTTTGAAGCTGGTGATACTTTTTTGTAGTTTACACAAATATGTCCCTCAGGCCAAACTAGATAATACAGTTAACATATCATTAGAAATAGAGCTCTCTGAAGGGGCAAAAGATATCAGAATACTCTAGCAGGCATTTACCTCACTCTGCATTTTACAAGTTTGTTTGCTTTCCTTTTATGATAGGTTATAAGAAGGTAAACAGAAGCTTCATTTGCAAGTCTGATCATGTTTTGAAGGAACAATGGCTCGAGGTAAAATATTGTAGTTAATTCAAGAGTCAGCCAGAGCTCATACAGATCCAAGACAGAATGCAATTTGTAAAAAAATAAAAAATAAAGAAAAAATCATTCAATTTTGTTTTGAATTTGGAAGCACACCTTTAATTTTTAGGGATACTGAAGACAACAAGTTTAGAGGCTCTAAAAATCCATTTCTGTGGAACTCCAGGTATCTTCAAGGACTTTTTAGGAAACAAGAAATACAGCTGTCATTAAGAATTACTCTCCTGTAGTGAAAAGCTGCGCAAAACAACTGCAGGTCTTCATAGAGGAAGGTGAATATTGGAAGAAAGACACAGGATAAAGATTGTGTAATTTCCCAGGCACATACGTTTTTCCAGGCTGTGGAGCAAAATTCCACACTGGTGTATCACCACAATTCATATACTTAGCATGTGTCATTAGATAAACTGCTTATTTAGGACTCAGGGGGGCTCCTTCCCATGCATACCCATGATAACCTATGAACATCAGGTGGAGGCCAGATGATTGAAGTCATATGTCATATTTATCTGAAACTTAATGGGAACATTACCTTTTCTGCAAGAAGTAAAAAAAAACTAGGGATGAGCAAGACTCAACTGATAAAAGCTTTGTTCTATACCTATTATACATCTATTTTTGGTTATCTGTAGTCCCAAAACGTAACTTTTCCTAGCTATGAGAAGAACCAAAAGCTCATCTGTGTAATAATTTCTTTGGATAACTTCAAGAACAACTCTCTTTCATTATATATATGGTGGACAAATACACACAAATAAACACACTAAAAATTGGACATCTATTATAGTTTGATAAGGTAATGGTAAGCTATTTCTGAATACTCTATATGTAGAATACCCTGGAAAGGGCTGCCATAAGTCAGAATTGACTTGACAGTACATTATTATTATTGTTATTATTAGAGTTCAACTTCTCCCACCATTCTTTATGCTGTAACCTCCACACCACCATCCACCGTTAACACAGTAGAGTTAATAGCCAAGTTCCTCTATGGAAAAGTGACAGTCACCAGTCATGAACACATATCTTTAACTAACATGCAGTAAACAAGAGACATGGTTAAAAATATGGGGTGGGAGTGAGTAGAACCAATGTCAGAGCTCTCTGCAGCAGCAGCTAGGATTGCCCTTGAAATTTGTAAATGTTCATATTCTATGTTTAAATAACAGTTTGAAATCACATGGAAGAATTTTGCTTTTGAATTTAAGCTGCAACAATCCTATCATGCTTTAATTGGGAGATTGCTTAAGAACTGAACAAAAATTATGGTGGTCTCATCTCCATGAAGAGAAAAGAGAAGGAGAAGAATGATAATGTTAACCTTTCACTGTTCTTCATATTTTTCTAATGACTGGCATGCTTCCATAGCAAGTCAGGATATTGACCTACCCTAAGATATCAAGATAAAATCACACATTAAGGGGAATTCATATTTCCTGCACATATAAAATTGTTCCTCCAGGTACACCATTTCTTCAAAGCTTCATGAGCCCATGTTTACATTCTGATGATCAGTTACAAAGCAAAAAACGGTTTGCTACATGTGGAGTGAGGAAAGCTTGTGCTATGATAAATGGACATCTTCTCCATTTTAAGGGAGCACCACTTCTAATTATGAGCTAATTGTATAAAGCAAAAAAGGAGGCAAAAGTGATAAAACAGGCTGTTGCACTTTGGGCACAACCTGAGAAGGCAAGATTCTCTGAAAAAGACAAAAATGTCAGGAGAAGCTGAAGGCAGCAGGAAAAGAAGATCAAACATGAGATGAATTGACTCCAGCATGCAAGCCATAGTCTTGAGTATACAAGAGCTGAGCAGGGCTGTTGAGGACAGCATGTTTTGGAGTTCACTCATTCATAGGGTTGCCATAAGTCAGAGGTGTCTTGACAGCACATAACAACTGCAGTGATTACTGCTTCTTTAGAAAAACATCTGAATATTACAAGTACAATGGTGCCCCGCATAGCGAGGTTAATCCGTTCCGGATTAACCTTCGCTATGGGGAAACATTGCTAAACGGAACGGAAAAGCCCATTGGGCCCAAAACTCACCATTCTGCGATGTTTCCCCATGTTCCGGCGGCCATTTCGGGTGTTCCGGCAGCCATTTCGGGTGTTCCGGCGACCATTTGGGGTGTTCTGACGGCCGTTTTGGAACCTCCGAACAGCTGTTCCCCCATTGCAATGTGATAAAACATCGGTATGCGATCGCATTAGCGATCGCAAAATCCGCATCGCTATGCGGATTCATCGTTAAACGGTGCGCTCGTTATGCGAGGCACCACTGTAGCTGGTTTATGATACAAAACACATCCTTCTGCCATTCACTTTATTTTTGCTACAACAACCAGAAGGCAGTGTTAAACAACAGCCGAAGGCACTGCACAAGCCACACTTGAACCATGTGGTATTCCTTCTCAGCATTTAGTAAGGCCATGCCAGTGTAACTATCAGAGCAATTCAAAAGTTACAATTAGACAGGAGAAAGGATGAAGATACGTCTCGTTAAGTTATAAACATCATATATCAGATTTACTACACTGTCAACTTTTGTGGATTACAATCTACTTCCTCATCATTTCTGTTTCAGCAAGTGGATTGGAATCCATAAAAACGAACACAGGAATAAAATGATCAGTCTTTAATCTGCCCCAATATTTTGGGTTTTTCACTTTGTTTTTCCTCTGTATGTTGAAGCACTGCTACTCTTCAAAAACTCTCTGATAATCTGGTTATTCCAACTGTTGTTGGTGATTCCAACTGGTACTCCAAAGTACTTCTTTGTATCAAATGGGTAGTAAGAAAATAGTTGAACAAAATCAAAGCTCCAGAGTGATTTACATGCTGTTTCTTTCTTCATGAAATCTTATTACGGAATGTTTTCTCCCCTGCTGTGTGATTTTTAAAAGTACGTTTGGAAAAAGGAAGGTGAGAGGGGAAGCTTGCTTTAAACAGATGCTACTATAATATCCTCCTGTTTCTATGCTGCAACAGGGATTAACATAATAACTTTAAATACCCTAATGCATTTAACACAAAACATGTTAATTTGATACCTCGTTTCCTTGAGAGCTTTTGTTAAGGCATGTAACATTCTCTACGGGTTAGTCTTCCTTGAAGTTTGCATACATATTATGCGATTCTGCTATAAAACACACCAATGTTTTAAAATTGTGTGCCTGACCTCATCAACTGGGAGTGGGGAGTGGGAAACAATCCCAAAAGAAACCTGAAACTTGAACAGGTTTCTCTGACTGTTAAGAGTGTTCACTGTTCTCACAAGAAGCACGACAACTGCACAAATGCATCACAGAAAGCAAGATTCAGAAATGGCCTTTTGAGCCACCCTACCAGAGCACTGCAATAATGTTACAGTTTTCTAATCAGTTATAGGATTTCACTGCGTGATTCAGATGTGGAAACAAACTTCCAGCAGATTTTCAAGAACGGCAGGTTACTCACCTGTAATTGTAGTTTTTCGAGTGGACCTCTGTGATTCATGCTGTGGGTGATCCGCACCTGCGCGGAGCCTCTTCGGAATATTCTAGAGCTTCTGCAGTAGCAAAAAACACATTAGAATAGACCCCTCCCCCTCTGTATAAGTACCTTGGCACCAGGACTCTCTCTTCAGTTGTGTCAACCACCGCAAGGAGAAAAATACTGCATGGCATGACAGAGGGGAGGTCGGGTGGGATGTGTGAATCACAGAGGTCCACTCAAAGAACTACAGTTACAGGTGAGTAACCTGCTGTTCTTCTTCATGGCCTCTGTGAATCACACTGGGTGACTAGCAAGCTGTCTTACCCGGAGGCAGGGTGTCACATCAAGGCGGAAGCCAAAACAGCACATCCGAATGCCGCATCAGACTTTTGTCAAACATCTAGTCTATAATGTCGGATGAAGGTAGAGGGTTGTGCCCACGTAGCCGAGGCACAGATGTCGGAGAGAGGCACACCGCATGGAAATGCTGTAGAGGCCGCCAATGCCCTGGTGGAATGAGGGCGAATAGCTTGAGGGACCGGCTGTCAAGCAAACTGGTATGCAAGCCAAATAGTAGAGGCAATGCAGTGGGAGATCGTCTGGGAGGTAACTTGTAGGCCTTTGTTAGGGAGTTGATAACTGATAAAAAGGCATGGGGAACATTGAAAGGGTTGCGTTCGTGACAAATAAAAGGAGGGGGCCCTCCTGACGTCCAAAGTATGAAGAAGTCATTCATGGGTTGTGGATGGTGACGGGAGGATAAGAGAGAGATGAAACTGAGACACCACTTTAGGGAGGAAGGAGACATGGAGGAACAGCTTTATTTTATCAGTATAGAATTGTATATAAAGATAATCGTGGCGTAGGGCCGCAAGGTTGCTTGCTTGGCGAGCTGAAGCAATTGCAACGAGAAAGGCCGTTTTGAAGGAAAGTAGGCAGACTTCTGCTGAGGCTAGCAGTTCAAATGGAGGTTTAGTGAGTTGTCGCAAGACTAAGGTCAAGGACCATTGTGGCAAGTAAATGTCTGGGTAAGCGTTCCTTTAAGAAAGTGCTTGAGCGGGGATGTCTGAAAAATCAAGCCGCCGGAGAGATTGGTACGAGATGATTGTCAAGAGACTCTGATAGAGAGAGAGAAATGCCAGAAGATTTGAGATGGAACAAATATCGGAGACCAGGATGGATATTGAGGGTCGTCAGTATCGGAACCAGTGTCTCTGTGGTGCCGAAAAGGCGGCTGAGGCCCATTCGGTGAACGCATAGGTAGGTCTATAGAGTAAATCGAGGCTGGGGATGCCAATCGAAAGGAGTGATTTCCATCATTTTGAGCTGGAAAATATGTAGTCACAGGGGCTGCAAATGCTTCGCGGGTGGAAGCGTGTTTCTCAACTGCCCTGATTTTCACTGGTGGTTGATAAAGAATCATATGATGGCTGCATGCCTCTAAGTGATAAGACCTCTTCGACACGGAAAGTCATAGAGATGGAGGTTTGTGACGCAATGCTAATATCGGACCGGAGAGCGCAGCCAGTCGAGCATCTGCAGCTGGCAGGTTAGAGAAGCACTGATCAGGGCAAATGTCTAACCGATGAGAGTGCTGTGCATGGGATTGATCAACACGTGCTTGTGGAATTGCCTCATATGATGGATGCGCCGGTGGCCCAATGACATAGAATAGGGCACTGTGTCCAGCTGAGGCTCAGGTTCCTATCTCTCTGGTGAGCTGTCAGTGGATGGATTAGGAGGAGAGACAGAGTGCTGGGGACTATTAGGTGAGGAAGTAAGATGGTCTACTTGCTCGTCCCATGTCAGTGACTGAGGAACCGGTTGATGAGATGGAAGTCCCTCATCATCAGAGGATGAAGTTACAGAAATGAAATCATTGAATTCAGAAACCTGCTGTGAAGGGACTGTCAAGGTCTTTGATTTGGTTTATTTAGATCGTTTCAGTTGCGGGGGACCAGAAACTGGATCGGAAGGAGGCTTTCACTTTTCGGAAAGCTTCAATGTCGAAGTTTTCAATGCTGGCTGGTTAGATTTGTGTGTCTTAGAAGTTTTCGATGAAGTGGAAGGCACATCAGAGTGAGAGGAGTAGCGGAGGAACAAAGTTTCGATGATTCTGCAATGGCTTTGGCTGTGAGGTGGTTTTACACGCAGTTTGAGCCATAGGTTTCGCTGGTTGCAAAGACTGTTCCAAGAGGCAGTGTTTAAGTTGAGATAGGTGGGAACGGAGGACTCCTCGTTTGAAATTTTTACAATGAGGGCACGAGGAGGTTTGAGGAACCTCACCTAAACAAAAAAGGCACTTTGCGCAACCATCCGATAGTGGGATCTTGTTATCTCAAATCACACAGTGCTTGATTGGGCCCAAAGGGGCCATGAACGATAAAGAGAAGAAAAAAATGGAGGGAGGGAGGGTGAGGGTTGTATGTGACGGCCGGAGGCCGAGGCACGGAGGAGAAAAACTAAAAACAGTATATGTAACTTTGATTGCTAAGAAAGAGAGAAAGATTCTTGTAAGTTCAGCAGTAAAAATTGACTTGTTTCACTTTCAGACTCACAGAAGATAGACGTATGAGGCTCTTCAATGCGGTGGTTGAAAGAAACTGAGGGAGAGTCCTGGCACCAAGGTACTTATACCGAGGGGGGAGGGGTCTATTCTAATGAGTTTTTTTACTACCACAGAAGCTCTAGAATATTCCAAAGAGACTCCACACAGGTGCGGATCACCCACAGTGTGATTTACAGAGGCCACAAAGAAGAACCAGAAAAGACAAAGTCTGTTTTAGGGAAATCTACCTTGGTGTAAAAATCAGGATGTCTTTCTGTTACCTTGGATACCCCTCATTATCACAGTAATTCTATGTAACACAAAACCCTCCAAATTCCAATATGATTAGAAGTGAGTGCATGAAAAGACAATGCATTTCTATTTGGCCCTGATCAATAAGGCAGTGATACCATAGTGCTTATTAATTTCTGAAGGAATGATACTAGATTTAAGTGAGTTTAAAATGTGTACTGCTCCAGAATGAATATCATCAGAAGCTAAAAATGCATTCCTTATGAACAACAGCATGATTTTGTTGTTTTGGGAAATAAAACCATATCTACTAAACATAACATAATTATTATAGAAGGAAAACATATACGAAAATCTCTCTTTTCATGTAACCCCCAGTATTTTGACATTTCAATTACCCAGACCAACTGTTTTGTTACTACTACTAGATTTATGACACAATTTCATCCAAGGGCAAAACTAACCATAACTTGGTAGATCTGTGATAAAAGCCTTAATCAATCTTGTGCAAAGCTTAAATATCTATTTATGAAAACTATATTCCCCAAGAAGCATACCATGCAGAACATTCCCACCTCATTTTTTATCACAGCAGCAACATGATGTAAGTCAAGTTGAGAGAAAGTATCTGATCTCTGTGTCTGGAACAATTACTGGTTTGAACTACAGCACTCAGAATATCACAGCCAGCCTGGCTAATAAGGGCGTCTAGGAACTGTAGCAAGAAGAAATAACTTTTCCAATCTCTGACTAACTAACAGTCCTCTAGTAAGCCTCATGACTGGGTAGGAATTTGAATTCACATCTCTGACATGCCTCATGGCACAGTGGTTAACCTGCAGTACCACAGCCGAAACTCTGCTCATGACCTGGGTTCAATCCCAGGTAGGTGGCTCAAGGTTCACTCAGCCTTCCGCCCTTCCAAGGATGGTAAATTGAGTACACAGTTTGCTGGATGTGGGGGCAATGTGTACCCTGCATAATTAAATTGTAAACCACCCAGAGCATGTTTTAAGTGCAATGGGACAGTATATAAGCAGCACATTTTGCTTTTAGCTTTCAGATTTGGCTAAAAGAAGGGGCCTGCTAGGTGTGTACCAAAGACCTATCTAATCCAATACAGTGGTGCCTCGCATAACGATGTTAATTGGTTCCATTAAAAACATTGTTATGTGAAAACATCGTTAAGCGAAACACCATTTCCCATAGGAATGCATTGAAAACCGGTTAATCCGTTCCAATAGGAGCCTATTCAATACATTTCAATGGTGAAAAAAAATCACCAAAAATTCAAAAAGACTCAGAACAAAGCCAAATTACTTTAACAAAGGTTTTATTAGGTGCACTAACGATTCCAAGCATTTTAAACATTTTTAAACATTTTAGAATATTTTTAAAATAGCGAAAACAGGGCTGTCAAAAAAAAAACGTTAAGCGAAACAGGGGACCTAAAACTGTCATCGTTAAGTGAAGCAAGGTCCCAAACATTGTTATGCGAAAATCCCCCATAGGAACCATCATTAGGCGAGGCAGCAAAATTTCCAGCAAAGGCCATTGTTATGCGAATTCATCGTTGAGCGAGGCACTCGTTAAGCGAGGCACCACTGTATTTTCATTTGTCACACTTGCTGACAGATGACTCTAAGATGATCAAATGCCATAGGTCGGGTTTCAGTTTGAGAATATTCTATGACTCTATGTTGGCTCTTCACTCTCAGGTGATAGAAGGAGCAACGGGGGTGCTTTTGTACAACTCCACTTACTGTGCTGTTAGTTATGACCTTTCCTAAGTCAGCCTGATGGAGAAAGTCATGCAAGCCTTAGTTACATCTTGTCTCCAACTACAGAAACATGCTGTATATGGGGCTAACCTTGAAGAGTCTCTAAGAACTTCCTTGGGTGTAACATACTGTAGTTAAGCTGTTATCAAGGTCTCATGGCACCAAGTAGAGATGGGGATATTTCTATTTGTTTAAGAATACGAATACCCCGATCCCAGCTGCAACTAATATGGGTCCAGCCCCTGGAACTGGCCCGTCTAGTCACACACCTCATCATCCCGCCCCCTGCCTGGAGTGGCCAGCTAAGCAGGGATATGGAGGAGCTACTTCCATGATTGGTGGGAAGAACGGGATGCTGGTGGCACAGCAGCACGTGAGCAGATGCGCTGCTTCCGGGGGCCAAAACATTAGTTGTAGCTAATATTTGTGTTCATAAAAAATATTGTGTTCGTAAAAAATATGAATATCCCCATCTCTAATGTATCCTTATTACCAACAGCCTTTTGGCTATTGTTGGTTTTTAACTAATAAAACTCTAAATGGTTTGGGGTCCAGCTATCTAAAGAGGCATCCGTCTGACAGTGAAGCTACCCAGACATTAAGATCTTCAGAAGAGGATTTCCTCTTGAGTATACTATCATCTATAGAAATCAATTTGATAGGCACAAAGGAGAGCATTTTCTATTGTATGGTTCTTGGGTTCCCAAGTTTTAGTCCAAGAATACTTGGACTAAAACTTCCAAAAATATTCACCACTATATGTGCTGGTCAGGATTTCTGGGTGTTGTAGTCTAATATCATCTGGGGACCCTAGACTGTGGAATGCATTACTCTGAGTCAATGTTGGTTCCCACTTTTGCTGCTTTTAGGAAAGCTGTGAACATACATCTCTTAAAACTGATCTCTTAAAACTCTTTTGTTGCTTATTTATTATTGTGATTCTTTTAATAGTGCTGATTGCCATTATAGTTTTAATGGTTCTTTTAATAGTGCTGATTGCCATTATAGTTTTAATGGTTTTATTGTTTGCTTTTGTAAAAATGCAAAAACGTTTTTAATGAAATTTGTCATTAAACAAAGAGAAAAACAATTGCCTTAAATTGTGTTTGTAGCATTTAAGGAAGAATAATCAATGTAACAATCACCATCATCATTGTCATCCCCACCACCAACATTACATAGCTTCCCTGGCTGGAAAACTGTATTTTCTAATGTCAAGACTTACATACTCTGACACTCTTGTGACAATTTTTGCAGCAACCCAATTAAGTCCCATTGGCACTAATGCAGCTGGTAGACAAGAATATTTAAAGAGGAAAGAAGGCAGAGGTTGTCAGGGTACATTTTTAAGGGAGCTAACCTTTTCCTGTAGGCAGAGGGGAGGACATTGCCTGGAGGACCCTGTTTCCCAAAGAGAAACAAGCTTTGAAAAGTTTTGGCAGCCAGCATGGTAATGAGCCAATTTCTATTGACATGTTATCTTCAAAGGTGAACTCTTGGGCAGCAAAGAGGCAGCATTCAGTGCCAGCCTCTTACACAGAGAAAATACCTTCCTTGTCCATTTTTATGCCAGCATGATATACATACATATGAGACAGTTTGAATCATTACTGTTTCGGTGGCTTAACATTCCAAGGTACTGTGATCAAGGTAATTTACAAGACAGCTTATCCCCCTTTGCAACCACAAACTATTTAAACATATTTACCAGTTAAAACTCATGGCATAAAGAACTGGAAAGAGCAAAGCCATGTGAGCTTGCTCCTTGGAAGCCTCAATGTTTAACAGGAGTGACACCAAGATGTTTCATTAACTACATCAAGTCCCTAATTATGCTTGCTATGTAGATATGTAGATGTCTGAATTTAATGGTTATGAATCAGCAGGGGCAAAGGGCTAAAGCTCTATGGCCTCCAAGGTTAAGGTCATGATTTGTATCAGGACCCGTTCACTCCTCTGAGGCAGTGGTCCCCAACCTTGGGCCTCCAGATGTTCTTGGGCTTCAACTCCCAGAAATCCTGGCCAGCAGAGGTGGTGGGTGAAGGCTTCTGGGAGTTGTAGTCCAAGAACATCTGGAGGACCAAGGTTGGGGAACCACTGGTCTAAGGCACAGCTTGAACTGCAGCTCCCAGGCAGCATTTATTTTTAACTTGTTTTTAAATTACATTTGTAAGCCACCTTGAACACTATTCCTTATTGGTAAAGTACAGAAATGGAATAAACAAAGAAACATCAAAATATAAATTGGCCAAGCTCTGCCAGGAAAAAAAAGAGAAAAATATGCAGCTGCTATCCAAGGCCAAAATCCTACGGTGAAAACCAGGGACATAAAGTGAATTGTGCAAGTGGTTTTCAATCTCCCTGCCTGGCTGCCACATGCCTAACTGCACAGTCAAGGGAATGACTGGGTACACAACAGATAGCTCACAAAATATCAGCCATTGCTTCTACAACTGTCCTAATACGGTTTCCTAAGTCAACAGGACTCTGACCAAAGTATCTAAAGTACCATTTTTAGGTCTTTGTTGTGATTTAAAATTCTAATAATTTCGTCTCTGTCCTGGCTGAACATATAGATTTCACACATTTTTGTCAAACAAGTGACTTGTAGATAAAGAGAAGGGTGAGACTCAATTGTGGATAGTCATGTGAGGTTCACTGTTTCAAAAAAATTAGAATCCTAGCTGAAAGGTGACATAAAACGTGGACCTATAAAGAGAAATCCATTCCTAGTTATCCTGAGCATTCTTCACTTCAGCAGAACAATTTCAGCAGCAGAATTTGTGGCCAGCAAGGTAGACGAAAGGACGTATTGTTATGTGCTCATACTGTCACTAACTGCTAGCAAAAACCTGACCTACCCTAAGGTAAAGGTAAAGGTTCCCCTTGACAATTTTTGTCCAGTCGTGTTCGACTCTAGGGGGCGGTGCTCATCCCCGTTTCCAAGCCATAGAGCCAGTGTTTGTCCGAAGACAATCTTCCATGGTCACATGGCCAGTGCGACTTAGACACAGAACGCCATTACCTTCCCACCGAGGTGGTACCTATTTATCTACTCGCATTTGCATGCTTTTGAACCGCTAGGTTGGTGGGAGCTGGGACAAGCGACGGGCGCTCACTCCGTCGCGTGGATTCAATCTTATGACTGCTTGGTCTTCTGACCCTGCAGCACAGGCTTCTGCGGTTTAGCCCGCAGTGCCACCACGTCCCTACCCTACAGCGGATCAAACAGCAGGACAATTACCCATGTTATCACTCTCTCTGTTAGTGTTTCAGAGATTGAATTCCAGCAGACTGTCACGACTGAATAACCATACAGTACTTACAAATGAAGCTTGTCTTTACCTAACAATGAGAAGTCACAAAATAAATCAAAATTTGCAAATATAGAAGGTACAAATTCTCTTTTCTATTAAAGGGCTGTCTGTAATGTATGGTATGAACCAATAAGGGGACTTGAATGCAGCCTTCGTCTGTATTTGGAGAACCACACTTCCAACTCAAATACAGGATGTATCTCCAATCTGCTGTTGCATATCAGCTGAATTTTACAGACCTTCTGCTTTAATTTGGCTCAGTCAAAGTCTTACAAGTTCGTATGATTAACTCCACAAAAGCCTTCTGCTTAGAGGAAGGTACTGTAAAGTCCTTCTGCTTTGAGGAAGGTAGTGTTGCTTAGTGGCACGGCACAGCTTTTGTGTTCAGAAGGCAATCCCCAACATCTCCATTTAAAATAATTCAGCAGGAGGTGAAGAGGTGATCTCTCTCTGAAAGTTTGTTGAATCAAAATAGAGAACAGTGGCTAGCAGGAACAGAGGTCACACCTGGTCTTAGCCAGTTTCCTGTGTTTCTACTCAGCCTCTGGAAAAATTGATTTTTGTGCTATAATTTCCGGAACCCCCAGCCAGCAGTCATTGGCCATGTTTGCTGGGAGATTCCAACAGCTGTAACAGAATATATTTTTTTTAAAAAAAAAAGGTTTTCCAAGCTCTGCTACTCTAAGTAAAGAAATACATTGAAATCAAGGGAAGTTCTTAAAAATACAAAGTGCCTGGCAAGTATTCTGCATTGCCAGTTCTCCCTTTGAGAAGCTCTCCAATTCCAGCTTGATTAACTAGTTGGCACCACAATTGTTTCTATAGCTTGTCATTTCCTCCTTAACGTCAACTTGCACTTTAATGTTTACTCTCCTGGGACTCTTAATCTGAATTGAACTTGGCAGACTTACATGGCTGTTGTGACAGGATAATTAGATATTTGTCACAGTTTCAATTTTATCTTAACAGCTGTTTGTAAAAGCAAATGTAGTATTATTATGATAATTGCTCCTCTCCAGAGCCAAAAGCAACTCTGAAGAATGAGAGAGAGAGAGAGAGAGAGAGAGAGAGAGAGGGAGGGAGGGAGAGAGAGAGATGTACAGGTTACAGCCATATCTACTGGCTGCATCCTGTAGCAAGTACTGCTTAAAGTACTACTTATCCTTCTAAGGAAGAAAATGAAAGGGAGAATCTTTAGGGAAGAGATGGTGAATGTATGTTCTGCCAACCTGTTGGATTTCAGCTCCCATTAGACTGAGGTTGTATACTCAAATGGTGAGGGATGATAGGGGTTGTAATCCAACATCTGGAAAGCCACATAGTCCCCACTCCACCTTTAAAGCTGCTAAAGACATACTTTATGCTTATTTATTGTAATACATCTGTACTTTTATAGCAGTGCTGTGTCTTGGCCCTTCAATTCTTTTGACTGAAACTAGGATGAAAGGTCTTAGAGTGCCAGATGGAGTCTCCAGGTCCAGCCATTTTAAGCACCCGGCAACCATTTTGAAAACCCGACAATCAGCTGTTTTTGATCGTCGTAAAGCAAAAATCATCTCTAAGCGAAATTCCCCCATTAGACCATTGTTTTGTGATCACAATTGTGATCGCAAAAAGATCGCCGTAAAGCGGATTTGTCGTAATGTGGGGCAATCATTAAGTGAGGCACCACTGTACATCAAAAAGCCAGGAGTGAAGGGATGTAACTTCAGGAGCGAGCCCATGGATATGTGTACATTGTACCACTTGGAGCAGGGTATGAATGCAACATCAGCTTTGGAATTCATGAAACCTCTTATTGCACAGCCCTCAGAGCAGTAGCACAGAGATGTGGGCTGTCGGTGAGCTTTCCACAAGCCCTCGCAGCAGCATAGAGCCTTAAAAATGTACTCATGCCATGTATGCTGTAGGTAAAGCAATATAGGACCCAAGACCTAGTGAGAATGGCAGCTACGGCTCCATCTGAAATAAGTTATTTTCTCCAGCTCTAGGTTGTCATATTACCAGGTTAACTTTACCCAATTTGAGACCCAATCCAATTTTTTTGCCTATCCTGCCTCTTTGACATCACAGTGTCCCATCCCTGTGACATCATAAGGACTGTCCCTATGGTATTGTGAGTAGAAAATTGCTGAGAGTTTGACTTCTTCACTAAAGGAAAAAGGGAGTAAAGGGCTATTGGTGCATAGCTTGTAAATTAATTTCCAGAAGCTGAGTGATGAGAATTTAACTCCTTCGCTAAGGAGTGTGTGTGTTATAATTAAATTCCTGAGTAACCTGGGCCGATAAGATATAGCTGACAGGGTAAAAACAAAGTGCAAACTCCGTAAAAGCGAGGCTGCGCAGTAGAAATAGAATGTTTTTGTAACTTAATGAAATTGTAGTAAGTTTGTGAGCCGTAACGGACCGCCCGGACGGACAGCCTATATAATGTGTACTCTTCTTTCGTTCCTCAGAGAAACCAACGCCTTGCATGGCTTGGCTTGTTTTCTCTCCGCTTTCTGCAGCAAGCGAATAATAAAGAGCCTCCACTTTGTAGCCTTCGTGTCTCTGTCCATTTCTGTTGGGGGAATTCATAAGGGTCTTGAATTCCAATTAACAGATTGGTACCAGAAGTGGGGTAATAGAAGCCCCTATTGGGGCCGGGCTCAAGTCCGTTGAGGCTGTGGAGAACGGCGGCAGCCTTGCGGAGAACCGGAGGGCCCCCGTCTTGTTTTCGACGGCCGTTTCCCGCCTGGCGTCCCGGCTACACAGTCTCAAGAACTCACAGTGAGACACGAACGTGAGGAGGACGGGTGAGACAGCGCCTGGGTAATCGTGGTGAGTATTGAAATATTGAACTGTGGTTATTGGGGCGGGCGTTGTCAGAGTGATTGTGAATGAGTGGTTGAGCCTGCAGTTCTTCGTGGTGACCGTTGGAAGTTCCGGCGCCCGGAGTCAGGCTGCGTGTTTGAAGTCTGAAACCTTTTTTGTGTCTGTGTTGAAAGGACCCCTTACCTTTCACACACCTCCCTGATCCCTTTGTGTTTTGTTTTCCCGCGGGATGGGCAATCAGACGTCTAAGAAACGGTCCAGTGGGGGCCAAAAGGAAAAGGGGGATTCCGTTGGGGACGCCCAGACTTGTCGAGGGAAAGATGAGTTAGGAATCCCGGGGAACAGTCCGTTGGCGAGACTGCTCCTCCATTGGGAACAGGTAAAGGTGCAAGATTTTCAAACCCCGGGTGAGATGGTTAGAATGTGCACAGAGATTTGGCCCCAGCTTGACATCGACCCGAGGTGGCCAAAATTCGGGTCATGCATGTTTGAAGATATTAAAAGAGTGGATGATGAGTATGTAAAACATCCCCCGCGTTCCGCGTATGTGGATTCGTGGATGTGGTTTGTCATTAAAACTTGTGGTGGGGTTCGATTGGCCGTAAGAAGAACACTAGAAGAAGAAAAGCTTCAGGGCAGCGAGATGTCGAAGTTCAACCCCCTTGAGTTTTTGAGTCAGCCTCCACCGACCGCCCCACCCTTAGCGCCAGCCCAAGGTCCTTTAGATCCCCCTCCAAGATACGAGGATCGGGATGATGGGACGGTTGGTGAACGACGGGAGGGTGGAGAGAGAGGGTTAGGCGATGAAGAAAAACGACTATCCGAGGCCAGTACAGTCGCTTACCCGAGCCCCTCAAGGGTACTTGCGCCCTCTTTCAAAGGGGTAGAAGATAGGATAGATAGGCCGAATAAAGAGCTAAGAGAATTACTAAAAGATCAGGAAAGATGGGGATCGGCTAGCACTCAAAAGAAAAATCCTGAAGCTGAAGGGGGAGGGGGTGCTACTAAAATGTTACCCCTCCGACAGGTCCCTATGGGGGACGGAATTGGCTACGTGGAGGTTCCCCTGACTAGCACTGACCTAAGAATAATTAAACAACAGCTACCCCAATTGAGTGAGGACCCCTTGGGATTTGTTCAAGGAATGGGAGATGCCTTAGGGCCGTCTGTTTATACCCCGTCAGAATTCTTGCATATTTGCCAACAATTGGCCGGGGTAACATATACCAACCAAGCTTTGATCAAAGCTCGGCAACTGTGGAAGGACGGAAATGGGCAGCGGACAGACGCTGAAGCGACAGCCGCGTTCCCTGAGCGGACCCCCGCGGATTGGAATATCCAGACGCTAGAAGGAAGGGAAAAATGTGACGAATTTAGGAAATATATGTTATTGGCATTTGAGAATATAGTTCCTAAAAATATAAGCGTCACCAAAGCATTTGGGCAGCCTCAGGGCAAAGATGAGAGCCCTGTAGAATATTTGGAAAGGTTACGGAAAAACATGCGACAATATACCGGGCTAGACCCAGACCAACCCAACAATGAACAAATCTTAAAGCTCCAGTTTGTAGCTGGAAGTTGCCCTGACATTAAAATAAAGCTACAAAAGTTTGATGGTATGCTGGTAAAGCCCATAGGGGAACTATTGACGGAAGCTCAGAGAGTGGTGCTGAGGCGAGAGGATGAGAAAGAGAAAAAGAAGGTGAAATTGATGGTCCAAACGGTCAACCAAGTGTTGACCCAGAAGGAACAGGGAAGGAGTTCCTCCAGACCACCATGGTCTGGACAAGGACAAGGTGGCTGGAGAGGCAGTAGGGCTAGAGGAAGAGGAGGATATGGAAATCAGGGAGACAGGCAGGCAAACTGGGGAGCTAAGGGAAGAGGGGCAAGCCAACAGGGGCAGAGGAGACCCCTGCCCCGGGATGTCTGCGCGGCCTGTGGCCAGTCCGGCCACTGGAAGAGAGAATGCCCACAGAGGAAAGGGAAGGAAACTGAGGAACTTGTACGCATGGCAGCATGTTATGAGGATAGCGAATAGGGAGGTCAGGGCTGTCTGGTAGAAAGACCCACTTTTTCCGAGCCCATGTTAACCCTAAAAGTGGGCACCCCTCCACACGAAGTACATTTTCTTGTAGATTCAGGGGCAACTCGCTCGAGTCTTGCATGTCCGGCTTGGACCGGACCGTGCCCCCTCTCTGGGGCCTTTATTAGCATTATAGGTGTAGAAAATTGTGCCGCTCAGGTGCCCATACTTAAGCCCCTATCAGTTGAGAAGCCAGGCGAATCTGGACAACTGATGCATGATTTTTTGTGGACCCCCGAGTCAGGAATAAATTTGTTAGGACGGGACTTAATGGGAAAAATGGGCCTAGTGATCACTTTAAAGGACCAAGTGTGTAAGGTTACCCTAGCAGCTCTCCGGGAGGCAGATGAACGAGAAGTAAATTCAATAGTGTGGGCCAAGCCAGGTAATCCAGGGTTGATGAAAGTCACCCCCGTGAAAATGAATTTAAAAACCGAAGTGCCCGTGTATCGTCCTCAGTATCCCATCCGGCCCGAAGCTGAGGAAGGTCTTAGGCCAGTAGTGAAAGAGTTATTGGATGACGGTCTAATAGAACCCAGTGATTCCCCTTATTGCACCCCCATCCTGCCAGTAAGAAAACCAAACGGGACTTGGAGAATGGTGCAGGATTTGAGGGAAGTGAACAAAGTGGTTATCCCCAGGGCCCCCATTGTCCCAGATCCACATACCATATTGAAAAGGATCCCTGATTCGCACACCTGGTATACCGTAATTGATTTAAAATCAGCGTTCTTTTGTGTGCCGGTTGATCCAGTATCCCGGCCGATATTTGCATTCCAATGGCCACACCCAGATACAGGAAAACTCACGAGGTGGCAGTGGCGAGTCCTCGCGCAAGGTTATGTAGAATCTCCAACGATTTTTGGGGAAATCCTGGAAGAAATACTCCAAAACTGGGCACCACCTCCTGGAGTGTTGCTTACCCAATATGTGGATGATCTGTTATTGAGCGCATCAGAAGGAAAGTTGGTAAGGAAAGCTAGCGTTGGTTTGCTCAATTTCCTAGGGCAACAAGGCCTTAGAGTGTCAAAGGAGAAACTTCAGTTTTGTGAGGCAGAAGTAAAGTATCTGGGATTGATATTGAAAGGAGGGAAGAAATACATTAACCCCAAGAGAATTGAAGGCATCCAAGCCCTGGAGATGCCCAAAACCAAGAGACAACTGCGAAGCCTATTGGGGACACTAAATTTCTGTAGACAATGGATAGAGGGATTTTCAGAGTTAGTTCAACCATTCTTGAAGAAATTAACAGGGGATCAACCGGAGGTGTTGGTCCTAGAAAGGCCTGATTATCAGCTATTGGAAAAACTGAAGAGAATTTTGGCCTCGGCCCCAGCACTAGGTCTATCAGACCCCAAGAAGCCGAGTCACCTGTTTGTCACCATAGGAAGTGGTGTGGCGAAGGGGGTATTGGCCCAAAAGAAGGCTGGGAGATACCAAGCGATTGGGTACTTTTCTAAGCATCTGGACCCGGTGGTCCTGGGGTGGCCAGCTTGCTTGCAAGCCTGTGCCGCTGCCGCCTCAATGGTAAAGGTGGTGCGCAAATTATACCCCTTTGAGGTAATCATACTCCATTCACCACACCAGCTTAGGACAATCTTGACTCATACAGCAAGGCGGTGGATGACCGACAGTAGACTTATGCAGATAGAAGCTATTTTGTTAGAAAAACCAGATCTACTGTTGACCACCACCGATCATTGCAGTCCTGCCGAGGGCCTTTCAGAAAAAGTTTGTTTGGAATTCAAAGGAGAACATGACTGCGTGGCAGTTACAGACCTCCAAACCAAGTACAGAGAAGACTTACAGGAAGAACCTATTGAGGGAGGTAGAAACCTGTATACGGATGGGTCCTCCAGGGTGATGGATGGGAAAAGGAAAACTGGGTATGCAATAGTGGAGGATGGAGGGTTGGAAGTGGAATCGGGCCCCCTCCCTCCCGGTATGTCAGCACAGACAGCTGAGCTATATGCAGTAAAAAGAGCCCTAGAGATTTCAAAAGATGAGACGGTAAATATTTGGACGGATTCAAAATATGCTAGTGGAGTGGCACATGTATATGGAAAACTGTGGTGTGAAAGAGGATTGTTAACTTCACAAGGGAAGAACCTAGCCCATCATAAGCTTGTAGCGGAAACTTTAGAGGCTCTGAGTCTTCCCGCCCAGGTGGCCATAATACATGTGGCGGGCCATCAGAAGGGAAACAGCCCTGAAGCAGTAGGGAATAGGTTGGCAGATGAACTGGCGAAAAAGGCAGCCGATAAAGAACTGCAAGCAGCTTTACAGGCAGCACTAATTCCGCTGGGGCAAGAACCGGCACCCCCTTATAGATACAACCAGAAGGAGTTGGAACTAGCGGAGCAGCAAGGAGCAGTGATGAAAAACGGAGTGTTAACCTTGAAGGATGGCAGACAGTGGCTCCCCGAAGGGGTTGTAAGAGAAGTATTGAAAGCCCTACATGAGGGGGGACATTGGGGAACTAAAGCCATGACTAGTGCATTCTTACAGCGATATGTGGGGAAGAAAGTCTGGTCTCACGCAAACACCATCCTAGCACACTGCATTCCATGTCAACGAGTTAACAAGAATAACCCAAGAAAGGGCGAGTGGGGGGGGAAACCTTTGGCAGTTCACCCATTCGAAAGCATTCAGTGTGATTTTATCGACATGCCAAGAATGGGAACCTTGAAACACTGTTTGGTCATTACGGACCAACTTACAGGATGGGTAGAGGCATACCCTACTTCCAGAGCAACAGCAAATGTTGTCTGCAAGTTAATATTGGAACAAATTATCCCTAGATATGGGATTATAGGGTCCATAGATAGTGATAGGGGGTCCCACTTCACCCAAAAGGTACTGCAACAGGTGATGGAGACATTGGGGATTAAGTGGAAATTACATACCCCCTGGCACCCGCAAAGTTCAGGAAAAACGGAAAGAATGAATCAAAGTCTAAAGAATCAGGTTATAAAACTAATGCAGCAAACTCAGTTGCCCTGGACGAAGGTGTTGCCTCTGGCCTTGTATTCTCTCAGAACTAAGCCTAGCCAAGTAACTGGGTTATCTCCCTTCGAGAGTTTGTATGGGATGAGCATATGGGATGTAAGTCCTAGGAGAATAGACCCTAATTTGGATATGTTCAAAGATGCTTTTATTAGAAAACACTTGCTGGCACTATTCTCCATTTTATCAACCAACAGAGAGAAAGGCATTTCTACCCAAAGGACACCCTTGGAGACCCCGGTGCATTCATTCCAACCCGGTGACTGGGCCTACATTAAAGCATGGAAAACTGAACCGTTAACTCCCAAGTGGTCTGGACCATATCAGATACTGTTGACAACAGAGACTGCCATCCGAACTGAGGAAGCTGGTTGGACGCACCACACTAGGGCAAAACACTCTGCAAATCCCGAAGGACAGTGGGAAGCTGTGGCATCGGGAGAGAGACTAAAATTGGTGTTAAAAAGAAAAGTGTAAACTATTATGTCTTTGAGAATAATCTGTGACAAACCATGTCCTTTCTTTGAGATCCAGCTGACACGTAGATCATTAAGCAGGGACGTGGATAAGTGGGATGTGGGTTTAGATGTTGACACTAATATAGATTGGGTTGTGTTTTCGGGGTTTTCTATCAAGAACGAGGCTGTGCTGGTAGAAACAGGACCTGAAGGAACTGTAAAGGGGTTTGTTCACAAGGAGGTAGAGAGCTTGTGGGACCCCCGCTGGTGGCACACTAAATTTTGCAGAGGCTGCCCATTAACCACAAAACGAGCCCCTGAGTATTTGGAACCTGAATTAGAGGAAGGGGAAGAAACTGATTCCCACCGTGGTAGAAGCAACAGTGGATTCGACTCAGATAGTGAGGGCCCCGAAGAATACTTTGAAAACCCTAATCCTTTCTACCCTGGTGGCACCCTAAACAGTGGGAACGATATAAGAAACTTGAGAGATCCCCTGCTTAGACTAGACCCATTTGAACCCCTTTGTCTACTACACTGTCATTTTTGCCCTTTCAACTGGTGTGCTCGACTTAGCAAATTTGACGAGGACCCTGACACTAGGTGGTACATACTGTATACGGGATACCAAACTGGACTGTGGGTGGAGAGCTTGTGGGCTGTAGACGCCAAGGCAGCGAGTTATTGGTGGAAACCGTGCCAAACAGAACCTGCAGGAGCAGTGACCATCCCCAGAGAATGGATCCGCAACGCATCTTCGGTGCACCACGAGACGTGCTGGAAGTGTCGGAAGGTAAGCCCTTGCTGTCCACCCGAGCCCGATCCAGCCGAAGAGGATTGGAATCCTCTGTACCAGTGAAAACCGTGCCCCTAGTGTCATGGAGAGGTATCATTGGAAGACTGGTCGGGAGAACCAAGGGAAAGGGTAAACTAATCCCCATCATAATCACATTGTTAGGTGTTATTACCCAGGTTAGCGGAACTACCTGCCCGTGCATCACACAAACCCGACAAGGAAGGAAGGAGACACAGACTCTTGAGTATAAATCAGCCTACCAGTGTCTCGGAAATATCAAAGAGTGCAGCTTCAACAATATAAATTACAAGGTGTGCTACGAAAAGGACAAACCTCCTATTTGCTATGACCCCACAAAAGAGCCAGAAAGGATATGGATAGAGATGAGGGCAGGGAAATCAGGATATGGAAGCATCATTGACAGGCAAATGCGCAAGTCTAATGGCCCGGTTTCTCTTACATTTGATGCCTGCAAACTGTTGTCCTATGATTATTGGGGAAATTGTGGGAACCTGGGCTGGGAAAGAACCTACCAAAAGAATGATAAGTACATTGGGTATGGAATCCCACAACAGAGGGTAAGGGCTTGGAGTTGTAACAAGGAACAATATTACTTGTCCCATTGGTCATGTGTAGTGTGGGCTACTTGGCCTGGAAAGTTTGACCCCTCAGCTGTACTTAAAAGCGGGAAAGGGTCGAATTCTTGTAAACGAGGGGAGTGTAATCCGGTTAACTTCACCATATTGAAACCAAAGGAATGGGATACAAAGGATCTATGGTCTAAAGTTTTTGGATTGCGGATCAATGGGAAAGGAAAGGACCCAGGGGGATATTTTGTATTAAAACAAGTCAGAGAAGGCATAGTAGGAGAGGATATGAGAACTTATAAGACATTTTGGAAAGAGTTGGAATCTGACCCCTGGGAACAATCCGTCACCACAAAAACAATAAATTTGTTCGTAGAGTTGGCCCAGACAGTAGCCACTACCATGAACGTCTCTAATTGTTACATCTGTGGGGGGACTCTGACAGGGGACCAATGGCCTTGGGAGGTCATAGGATGGAATCAGACAGCCCCCTATAACACATCAACATATCCAACTCATAAAGTATCCTCTAGATGGGAGTTAGCAAGTGAGTTGATAGGAGAAAGCTGTGTTCAACGAACAGAACAAGATATAGAATACCCTTCATTTCTCGGGGATTCTACATGTAAATTCATCAAAGTATTTAATGGGAGTAAGGTTAGTACATGGGGAAACTCTACTCTGGGGTTTGATTTAAGGAACCCCTGGGAAAATTTAACTGAGGTGGCAAGGATCATTTGGCACAATGGTACAGTTGTAGATGGCGGGGTTGCACCTGCTGGTTTGTATTGGGTTTGTGGGACCATGGCCTACTCTCATTTGAGGACAGATTGGACAGGGACTTGTTACTTGGGACATCTGCGACCCTCATTTTTCATGATTCCCTTGTCCAGGGGAATGAGACTAGGACAACCTGCTCAAAACCAGAGGAAGAAGAGAGAGTTGAAAATAGGCTCATGGAAAGATGATGAATGGCCGCCTGAAAGAATCATAGCATATTATGACCCAGCATCCTGGGCCCAGGATGGTTCCTATGGATATAGGACCCCTATCTATTTACTAAATAGGCTCATTAGACTGCAAGCCGTGGTAGAACTCCTCACTCGAGAGAATGAATTGGCTCTGGAGGTGTTAGCCAAACAAAACACAAAGATTAAAAATGCTATTTATCAAAATCGACTGGCGCTCGATTACCTTCTGGCGACAGACGGCGGGGTTTGTGGAAAGTTCAATCTTACCAACTGTTGCCTTGAGATAGGAGATACTCAAGAGGTGATTGCAGAGATTACTGGCCGAATGAGAGAACTAGCCCATGTACCAGTCCAAACTTGGACTGGAATGTTAGATTCAACAGGCTGGCTGGGGGGGATCTTTAACAATTGGAAACAAGCCTTATTCTTTCTCTGCATGATACTGCTTGGCATGATGCTCCTACCTTGTCTCATTCCTCTAGTCCGCAATATGATAAACTCTGCGGTGCAGGCAGCTATGCCTAAAACTGTGCCAATGATGGTGATTAGAGCCCCGGAAGTACAGTACAAGATACTCCCCATCCAGGAGGGAGAGTCAGGTGAATAAGTCAAAATTAGTAAGAAAAGAAAAAGGGGGAATTGTGAGTAGAAAATTGCTGAGAGTTTGACTTCTTCACTAAAGGAAAAAGGGAGTAAAGGGCTATTGGTGCATAGCTTGTAAATTAATTTCCAGAAGCTGAGTGATGAGAATTTAACTCCTTCGCTAAGGAGTGTGTGTGTTATAATTAAATTCCTGAGTAACCTGGGCCGATAAGATATAGCTGACAGGGTAAAAACAAAGTGCAAACTCCGTAAAAGCGAGGCTGCGCAGTAGAAATAGAATGTTTTTGTAACTTAATGAAATTGTAGTAAGTTTGTGAGCCGTAACGGACCGCCCGGACGGACAGCCTATATAATGTGTACTCTTCTTTCGTTCCTCAGAGAAACCAACGCCTTGCATGGCTTGGCTTGTTTTCTCTCCGCTTTCTGCAGCAAGCGAATAATAAAGAGCCTCCACTTTGTAGCCTTCGTGTCTCTGTCCATTTCTGTTGGGGGAATTCATAAGGGTCTTGAATTCCAATTAACAGTATCACAAGAGTCCACCCCACAAGTCTCAAGTTTGGTACTGAAATCTCAAGGAATATGATGCTGTTGAGTTGACAACTCTGCCTTTAACCACCTATTAGGAGGTTTTGTGAGAACTGTAGGCCAAAATACCTGAATTGTTAAAGCTCCATCTGCCTTATAGGATTCCCTGCCATCATTTCTCCTCTTCCAGATTACTCTTCTGCCCTATTTATTGACATCATATGATGCTTAACCACCAATGACTTCCAGGTCACTAATACTACAAAATAAAAAGCATAAAAACAACCAAGAGCGGTCCTAAAAATAGAGCAGAATAAAAACTAACTACTGCACAAAAGTATATGAAAATGAATGTAGCCATAGCAGAACAGTAAAACAGTACAGCGAAAAACACTGAATATCTTATTAGTACTATCTAAAAATTCCAGAAAAGTTGTTTTTAAAGCTCTCTTCATCTGCTGCTGAAGAGATCTTAAGATGGCTGAGAGGTGAGCATTTTTGGAAAGGAAATTCTACAACTGCCTACTCTAAAAAAATACTATTTTTCTTCTAGACACCTGCCATATCTCTTGTGAAAAGGGCCTCTAAAGATTTTAGGGTCTGAGATCTATATATATGGGAGGAGGTAATCCTGTGGGTCACCTGGTTGTAAGACATATGTGTCTTTAAAAGTTAAAATAAGCACATTAAACTGGGCCTAGAAATAGAGTGGCAGCTGTTGCAGACAAAAACTGTGGCCAAGCATTCTGTCAGCTGTGACATTAATCATGCTCATGATGAATACATTTCTTGTTACCCACGACTGAAAACCAGAGTTCCAAGATTATTTCAAAACCTGGTTAATATCTCAAAATCTAGTTTCCTGTTTCTTCAAATTAAACTATAAATGAGGAAAGGAGGAGCTGTGGTGGATAAAATGCATAAATCCTGCAATCTGTAAGGATTCAATGAGTATTTATGAAATGTCTCATGCTTTGTAATTTCCCAAGCCTTACCATGCCAAGATTCTCTAACAAGACTTTCCCTGGTAGCAATGAGATTTCTTGGCTTCCCATGAAAATGAGACCCCAGTTCATGTATTTGTCTGTCATTCTCTACAGGAAACTATGAAATCCTGGTATAGTCTGGAGGTGCGACTGAGGGGCCTAATGCCGAGAGAGGCCCGGAAGGGAAAAACAAGAAACCGGGCCTTCTCAGCGGTGGCTCCTCGGTTGTGGAACAACCCACCTTCAGAGATCCATATGACCTCTTCGCTGGGTGCTTTTAAAAGCCAATTAAAAACATAGGCAGGCCTTCCCTCCAGCCATTATTTGATTTATTTTTGTTTTCCATCTTGAACGATTATTTATTTTATTTTTGGATGCTGATATTATTTTAATTGTTTTGTTGTGTTTGATGTATGCCACCCAGAGTAGTCGAAATGACTAGATGGGCGGAAATCCTGCATAGGACAGATGCCACCCTACTCAGGAATTGTAACCATCTTATAAGGCTTTGTGTTTCCTCTACTCTTCCTGGATCAATGTTGTGCAGCAAACATGCTATTCTGCACAGAAATTGTAATAAATATCTTCTACAAATTTACATTCCTTCAAAAAATTTTCAGCATACTTATAGGAAATCCCACAAGATTTCCTACAAAATTTCTCAGGAAAAAAGATCTCATGTGGAAAAATTTTATTATGAGGAGAAAAGAGGGATTTTGTTCTCTGTTTGTCTCCAAAAAAGGCTACAGGATTCATATCCCTACTCACCAGCCACTTTGGAGTGAACACCCCAACACCTTTGACCATAGACAATTCCCGTTTCCCAACATTATTATGACTGACAGCAGTACACCTTAACCAGCTGTGATGTAGAAAAAGAGCATGCTTATTTACTACACATCATTTCAAGTCTTGCAATTTGAAAAAGACACACAGTTCTTCCTTTAGAAATGCAGGTAAGGAGTACATTAATTCTAGTACAATCATGTGAAAAAGAATGTACACCCTCTTTGAATTATATGGTTTTATGTATCAGGACATAATAAAAATAATCTGGTCCTCAGCAAGTCTGAAAATTAGGTTAATACAACCTCAGATGAACAACAACACATGACATGTTACACCATGTCATGATTTATTTTACAGAAATAAAGCTAAAATGGAGAAGCCATACGTGAAAAACTAAGTACACCCTTACTGCTTCCAAGTAAAGTACCATGGCAGGAGAATCTAACACGAAAAGAAAAAACCGAAAATGAGTGGGTGTTTTTAAAAAAGGAAATTCTAAGGCAACAACTACAAACAATTCCAACAAGAAAGAAGTATCATAGGTAGTGGGGACCCCATGGGCCCTGGATACCTGAAGGACCACCTCCTTCCATTCAAACCTACTCAGCCACTGAGATCTAGCCAGAAGGCCCTCCTGAAAGCGCCGTCCCTCAGTGAGGCGAGGGGGATGGCCTACAGGCGGAGGGCCTTTTCAGCAGCTGCCCCCGGTCTTTGGAATGCCCTCCCAAACGACTTCCAACGGGCACCGATGTTACTGACATTTCAGCGCCAGGTTAAAACCTTCCTGTTCCGGACGTTTTTTAAATTGAAGTTTTTAATTGAAGGTTTTAATTTTAATTAATAGAGTCATGGATCTAGATTGTTTTTCTACATTGTTTTTGTTTTTGCTTTTGTAGAGTAGATTGGTTTTTAGTGTCGGTTTTTAACTGAACTGTATACAGGCGGCATACAAGTCGAATAAATAAATAAATAAATAAATAAATAAATAAATAAATAAATTCAGAGATGGGGACTCCAGTCATGGGACTCGTAGTCAAGCTGGACTTAAGTCACACTAATGGCTCAACTCAGGTTTTTTCCCCCCAATAACTCGCACTCAACTAGCAACTTGGAACACACCCACCCCTCACTTTTTTCTGTGGAAAAAAAGCTTGTTTTTAATAGGAACTTGGATCTGGGGTTTGGGGCTCGGGACATGATACCAAAGACTCAGACTTGGACTCAAATTCAAAGACCTGCCAACGTCCTGGAATATATTTCATAAGTAATTGATTTTATTATTAAATAATTATTAAATATTAATTGTTCATTGCTATATGTTGGTCATATATTAAAATATGTTCTGTAACTGGTACGTATCATAAAACATAGAAAATTATAAAAATGGTTAACAACAAAATTCAACAAAAAAGGATAAAAATAGTTCTTTGATTTAAAAAGAGCAAAAGCCAATTCAATAAAGCTGTTTAAAAAGACAGGCAACAAAAATAATCATCGAACATGATTTTTAAAAGAATGAAAACATGTTAAATAAGTACAGTACTGTAAAGGTATCAGAGTGGGCACTGGGTGAGACTTTCTAGGGAAAGCATGATATAAAAGGCCCCCTCTGACAGTTCCTTCCATTCCCATGCAGAACTGCTTCAATACATGAGAACTTCTTTCAATTTTTTTTAAAAACACAGACCTATCAGATTATATTGAGATAGGTCACATACTTTGCATAGAGGTCACATTTTATATCTCTGAGTGAATTACTTCTGCAGCAGAGTTGGGAAAGTCTGTTTGAGGCTTTCAAAAGTCACTGTTGGTCATCAAAGTAGGCAGTACTGCATCAAAACAAAGTCCCCCTGCCTACTATCACATATGCAGTCCAAAAAGTAGCGTTTTCAAAGCTCTGTCGAAGATTAAAACTGGTCAACATAATGACAGACTTTTAGCAAAGTTAAGGTTGGGATCCTGGCCATAACACTAGCTACTTACTTCTCCCTGGACCTTTCCAAGAACTGTGTCCTATTGTTGTTAATTAAACACATTTCCAAGGAAGATATTTTAATCAGAAGGTCATATTGGCAGTTCACATATGTGCAGTTCTACTCATTATGCTTCATTATTCCCAATATACAGTTAAGAAATAAGTAAATTCATTTATGTGTGCTTCAGACTGAATTGATCTTCTTAACTAAATATTTTTTAAAAAATCTTTAACACTATTTATTTATTTCACTAGCTTTATATAATCCATTAGTGCAGTGCACTATTCTGGGTGGTTCACAAGAAGAATAACAGACAAATAACAAAACATGTGAAACTAAAACCATCAAAACAAACGTAATATAAAGGCACTTTTTCCTTTGACAACATTTTATTGAAACATCCTTGAAAAGAGATGGAAAATATTACTTCCCCATCAAAATGTTTGGGCTTTCATACTTTGTCAATATTCAAATTCTCCCAGGACTTTTTGCCTTTTTAATTGTTGTTACTTAAAATCCAGCATAAAAAAGTCCTGCTTCCTAAAAATGAGTAAAAAAATGCTACAATTTCTCAAAAGTTGTTGGAAGTAATACAGTATGTGGTTGCTGTAAGACAGCTTGAGTCTCTTCTCTCTCTCTCTCTCTTTTAAAGAAACAGGTACGTATTTAAAAAGTTGAGGACTAATTCCAAAATTAGTTCCAATTGAAGTGTATGGTACATGCTTATTACAACTAACCTACATCCAACTGATTTCAATCAGTCTACTCCATGATTTAGCCCTTTATTGTCATAAACAACAACACATTACTAGGCTCAAGGACGACTGCTGCGGTATAGTCTGACTAAAAGTGGATAACAATAGCAGTTCTGCACTGTTGCTGTTTTAAATATAGGGTTAAGAAGTGAGTTCCAAATGCATCTTTGGGACCAGACTTCAGTGGGAAAGAGGGAGCTTGTGGTATGAGCAAGGTTTGAATGTCTCCCCACAGATTTATGATGGGACATCCCTCTGTTTCAGTCATGAACTGACTAAGGGTGGGTTCCCAGCTCTGAAAATGGTGAAGACTATTGATGTATACCAGATCCATTTCAAAGAGAAGACGGGGGTCATTTTGAAGCTGGCCTTTCCATTAAAAGAAATCTGAATCACTTCCTCATTCATCCAAAGTACATGGTGCAGAAAGTCATTTTCTGTGTTAGTAACAACAGTATGGGATTAACTACAATACTTCAAAAACCAGAAGTCAATATTTATCTTCTGCTTTATTTTTCATCTTCCTCCAACATGAGAGCTGCAAAGCACTTCTCCATACAATTTATACAACTCTCTTGCTTATTTCAAAGAGGAAAAGCACAGCCTAAAATTTTAAAAAAGGAAGAGTCGTTTTTCCCCCCCTTCTCTCTCTATTTTTTTTAACAAAGAAAACTCATGTAATGTGAGCCGGAGCAATTGTTAACCCAAACAGGCTCATTTCCAAACCTATGTGGGCCAGAAGTAATGGGCTTTCTCAAAGCAGCTGTGGGGATACTGTTTACTCTCACTCTTGGCTTAAAAGCATTTGACTTTGAGAAAAGAGCTGCTGCATCTTAACATATGCTAATGCCCATCAGAGGAATAACTTCTGATGGATTCAACACTACTCAATGGATAAGAAAGAGCTCAATCCAGTTTTTATACAGGCAGGCAATGCCTGCAGTATGAACCACATTCAGGAGGAGGGAACAGTTGCCAGACAAGGTATTAACATTCTCAAGAATAGAAACTGTGACCTGAGATATGCCGAATGTTTTCAGAGAATAAGCAGTTTTTCTGAACTACTGATTTGGACACTATTTCTTCCCACCCCCAACTTCGTCTCCTAGTACCACTTCCTACACTGTTTCTTAATGCTTTGGAGAAGATTTTCAGGGGAGAACCTTAAAGATCCCTCCCTACTCTTCCAATAAATAGATGTTAACTAGTTTGGATCAGAAGCGTGATTGCAAATAACTCCTCCATCTGGGGAGGGCAGATGATGGACTCAACACATGGCTTTCTGAAGCAAAACTTTGAGAAATGTTTTGTTCCTGGCCATAAAATCAAGATTTGCTTTTCTAGTGGGCAAAGTGAAGCTGTCACCTGACACAGCTAATACACTGTTGTTATTGAATTTTTGCTACCTGCTCTTTTTTTTTTTAATGGCCTCAGATGCAAAAAATAATTTCTTTTGTATACTATGTGCTTTAACTTATGGTACTGGATGAAAAGGACACCACTTGTCAGCAGACTGCTTTCATCCTGCCCTGAGTTTAGCAAAGAGATAGCAAGATGTTTCATGGGACAAACACACACTCTCTCTCTTTCATGCACACATACATACGTAAAGAAATTAAAAGTTTGGAAATGACTTATAACTACTACATTTTTAAAAGTCTGAACTCAGAGTGGGAAGTATGAAACTATACAGTTCATAAGGAAAATGTCTTCAAAAATCAAATTACAGTGGTGCCTTGCATAACGAGCGCACCGTTGAACGATGAATCTGCATTGTGATGCTGATTTCCCCATCGCTAATGCGAGGGCATGCTCGCATTACGATGGGGGAACAGCTGTTCGGCGGTTCCAAAATGGCCGCCGGACACCCAAAATGGCCACCGGAACACCCAAAATGGCCGCCGGGGCACCCAAAATGGCCACCAGGACACCCAAAATGCATGGCCACTGGGACACCCAAAATGGCCACCAGAACACCAAAAATGGCCGCTGGGACACCCAAAATGGCCGCCGGAACATGGGAAAACATCAGAGAATGGTGAGTTTTGGGCCCATTTGGAATGGGCTTCCCCATTCCGCTTAACGATGTTTTTCCATAGCAAAGGTTAATCCGGAATGGATTAACCTCGCTATGCGGGGCACCACTGTATGGTGTTATGTTAACCTGGCTCTCAAAGGTGCTAGTGCAGCACAAACTATGTTCGGTGTTCCAAGCTGGTAGGATTCTGAATACAACCCTGGTGATGGACTGCATGCCTGCTATCTGAGAACTAGCTTAGCTACCTGTGGAGAGACTCATTATCAGAAGTTGGGCTGTCAGGTTGGCTGTAGCAATTATGAACGCAACAACGTCGTTTAGTCGTTCAGGCATGTCCGACTCTTCGTGACCCCATGGACCAGAGCACGCCAGGCCCTCCTATCTTCCACTGCCTCCCGGAGTTATGTCAAATTCATGTTGGTTACTTCGCAGACACTGTCCAGCCATCTCATCCTCGGTCGTTCCCTTCTCCTCTTGCCTTCACACTTTCCTAACATCAAGGTCTTTTCCAAGGATTCTTTGCTACGCAACAACAGTTTGCTGTAATTGTCATCTTCATTGGCAGAAGACCTGCTCATGTTCATGAGATCATAATGTTGAAAACTCGTAGATAAGTGTAAGGATAATGAATACCAATCAGCATTCCTGGCCCTTAAATAACACAACATTACTTTTTAAAAACATCTCTCATTCGGTTTGGAGGATGAGCAACAACCATTTTTTCTTAAGAAGCAGATTGGAGGTCATAATAAAAAGTCAAAACACTAAATTATCAGAAGTCTCAAAAATACTATGCAATCCTTCTATGATGGACCTCTTTTTCTCTCTCTCATCTGTATTTTTGTTTTTCTTGTAAGATTCTTTGAGCAGTCTAAATGAAGGAAAAAACATAAGGAAACTGACTTTGGGTACAAAGCTTTGATCCATTTGGTTCAATGAGGAAATGACTGCTCTGTCGTATGTTATTTCATGAGGTTTCTGTTTGGTCAATGCTAGGTGTGCTTCAGACCATTAACTCTGACAATGTATACATTCAAAGCACTGGATTTAAGGTTGTATATTATGAAAATGGTCCTGTGTAACTGGAATCACTTAGAGTTCCAATAGCATTTTACAATGGGTCACTGAAGAAAGAATGCTCATGTCTTCCCTACACAGAGATGGTGGAATCTAAAAACTGCAGGGTTCGACGAGAGTGACCTAGACTGCAAGCACGTTTAAGCACAGCCTACTTCCTGCTTAGCATCCTGTCAAAGCCACCAGAGCCTCGTCTTATTTCATTTACATATGCCATGAAATTTCTCCCAACAGAAGAATATTGCATTACCGTATGCAGATTCCCAACCAGGGAAATGAACTTGAGGACAACACTCAGGAGAATCAAGTCTTGAAGAATAACACATTTTTTAAGAAAGAAAGAAAGAAAGAAAGAAAGAAAGAAAGAAAGAAAGAAAGAAAGAAAGAAAGAAAGAAAGAAAGAAAGAAAGAAAGAAAGAAAGAAAGAAGGTAACTACAGTGACATTAAATTAATTTATAGGATTCAAACTAAGTTGCTCACAAAGGACTGTCCAATACAGCAAAGACAGCTAAACCTGAATTCCATGTAGTTCAACCTTTTTCTTCTTTCTTTTCCTTCATTGAGTAAGTACAATGGTTGCTAATGTTCTTCTGCGAATGAGAGTCAGGTTCTGCTGCCCTGCTGGTGTTCTCATTTGTATGAGGAGGTGAAAATAGAGTCCAATCCCCTGACCATCTGCTTCTCAATCCCTTTTTAATATGCACTGGTAATTATTCAAGTCATGGCTAAATTACAGGGAATGCACTTTCTGATAGGTGTCCACTCAGCTAAAGATAACAGCTATCCCTTCTGATTTGTTAGGATTCCAGCCTATGTAATCAGAAACCCAAATAAGGCTACCAAGTATCCTGCTATCCCTTCTGGAATAAATTTAATGACAAGCGTATTACTGAATAGAATACTTTAAGAGGAAAAATGTGTTTCCCATTCTGAATATGTAATACAAAAATGAGTTGTTTAGACAGCAGGATTAGCCTCCCCTACCCTGCTACTGCTGAAACACCATCTCCTGGAACAGTAATTTATACAGTCAGTGTCAGGAAGTTCATTATCTCAAAAGATGAAGCAGAGGCAGCTTAACAGAGGCCTACCCTAGGGCACGAAACAATGTTTGAAAAGGGGAGGAAGACCACCGCCCAAAATCTAAAGATAAATACACAGAGTTGGAGGTAAAAGGCCAGAAAGATGGCAATGAAAAAGTCACTACAAGCTCTCCCTTTCAAACACATATGAAAGACAGACATATCCTTCTACTCATACACTTCTCACCTTGTATTTGAAATCAGATAGGGGTTTTGCATATATGTGTGTGTCACTGTGGTTGGGTGAAGTGACACAATCATTACAGTGTGGTATCACGCAGGAATCCAATGAAGATCTCCAGCCGAAGATTTTATTTTTTGTTCCATCAGTATGCATCAGTTTCCACCACAGCAGATTATTCCACTCTCCATTCTCAGCCTGTTTCCTTTGCCTTTCCCAAACTTATTTCCTGGAACTCTCTTTTCCCCCTAGTTCTCCTGAACCGCTCATTCTTCCAACTCACAGGCTCCACCTGTAACGTAAAGGCTTCTGGCTGTGTTCCTTTCCCCCCTCCTTCCTGAGAACCTTCTGACTACCATGTCTCAAGAATTTTAGTAGTCTAGCCCATGACCTCAGCGATCCTTGTGACTGGAACACTCAGACAATAGCCAAGTCACTTCCACCTTCCACAGCTGTCTCTGAGGTTAGGGTTCTTTAGCCAATCCCACTCAGGTTTCAACACCACCACCACATTCTTTAGCCTGACAAATAGTTTGGGAGCACCCTTTGCTGAAGCTAAGTAGGATGGACCTCACTGATGCCTGGAAAAAAAGATTATGAAGAGACCATGAAAAGCCACTCTTACCCTTTTAATGGAAAAGTAAAATAGAAATGCATACAAAAAAACTATGGTGAAAGAACTTGACAGGTTTCCTGAAAAATCCTGAATACAATTCAAAACGTTTGTACTAAGCTGTAAGATCCTAAATGAGAGGTGGACAAATATGGAGTGTCTGATTCCTACAACTGAATCCGAGCAGGCTGCATGTAAATTTTTTTTAAAAAAATGTTTTCCTATGAAAATAAATTGTGCATAAAATTCTTCCTATCATTTGGGTTTGTGTGCATTTGTTTGTTTTTTGTTTTTGTTTTTAAATATTGGGGCCTAAAACAGTCCTTTACCCCAAGGTGCTTATATGCAGAGGCTGTTGGAGCCAGATGTAGGAAGAACCCTGAACAGTGATCAGTGTTCGCATGTTTCTATTACAATGGGGTCTTGACTTGAGAACTTAATCCGTATTGGAAGGCGGTTCTCAAGTCAAAAAGTCCGTAAGTCAAGTCTCCATTGACCCACAGTGCATTGAAAACCGATTAATCCCTTAACAGGCCATTTTTGTTCCATTTTGGTTTTTTTCTGGTCTGTAAGTCAAATCTCAGTCTGCAAGTCAAACCTAAATTTTGCGGCCAGAGAAGTCTGTAACTCAAAAAGTCTGTAAGTCAAGCCGTCTGTAAGTCAAGGGTCCACTGTACGCAGTAGTGTGGGCAATTTAAAAGGTCACTGTCTAATGCTTAATGTTATCTGGAGAGGCCTTCCTTGTAGTACCACGTGGTTCTCAGATCTGCTCTGCAGTCATTTGGAGGAGAGCTTTTAGCACTCCACTGTGTGCAATGATCCTCTTTCAAAGATGCAATGGGCTCCTGTAACACCTAAATACATGCACGTGCACATGTGCACATGCGTGCATGCATGTGTGTGTGTGTGCGCACGCACACGCACACGCACGCACGCACGCACGCACGCACGCGCGCACACACACACACACACACACACACAGAGATTGAGAATTAGAGGAAGAAATTAGAAGAGGAAATTGTCACCTAGCTCTTATTTACAGCTTAAGATAGTTATCTTGTTGCTGTGCCTTCTGCAAATCAGGAGGGCTACAGAAGAGCTTTGTTAATAAGCTGCAAACAAAATTGTTTAGTCAATTTCCTCTTCTCTTCTTGTCTGGCCAGTTAACTTTAATTTATCCAAGGAAACCTGGTTTCACATTTTTCTTGCTGTGTAGTCAACACCCTAAGGTGTTTAAGTGAGGTCTAGCTTGCACTGCAGCCTATCAATCCTATTACTTTCACAGGCCTAAAATGTGAGGAATTCTCATCTTCTCTTCTGCCATGCTTTTCGGAATATGTAAAGCTGCCCTAACAGTTGTCATTTGGATGATGTACTTATTTCTGAGTTACTATGCTTCAGATCTGGCATCCCACCTCAGTTGGTTTATGTCAGTCAGCAGAGTCCAGAAGGCAATTACACTCCAGTTTTGATTGCTAAAGTTATCTTCACACCGAGAAAGGAAGAAAATACATCTCTTTCTTGACAACTGAAAGCTTAGATCCAGGAAAACGTAACCAAATCCATCCGTCTGCCCTAATTCTACAATCCTGTCCCTATCCTTGTATAGCAGAAGATCATCAATGTTTCCACTTATCATGTAAATTTTTTTAAAAAAATCCTTTTAGGTTTTGAAATATAAAATACTAAGTCTGTCCTATTTTTTCTTAAATGGATTCCACATTGCCATTCTATTAGAGATATTTTTCATGCCTCAAGACGGTGGTAAATGGATAAAATACTGCATGGCATAGATTTGTTTATAGTAAGAAATGTTCTCAGTAATTCAGAAGGATTGGCTTAAAATATATCCCTGTTCAGCAAATAAATTCTCAAGTGTTCTATAAAAACTGGATTTGCAGCACATTCTCTGGTGCCTCATTCCCAAATACATTCCTTACTTGCTGGTCCCCATGTCCTTTATGTCATGAACATAATTATTTCCTGTCTGATTATCACAGCACAAACAATGATTTTGTTCCTCTCCCCCAGGAATGACTTGAAAAATTATTGCAACATCTGATGAAAATTAAGGGCAAAAAAAAACTACTGGAGAGGAAATGTTGTAGAAGTTTATCTATGTTCCATATACAGTATGCCCATAATTTTTAATTGTGCAATGCTCAAGGAAGGAAGGAAGGAAGGAAGGAAGGAAGGAAGGAAGGAAGGAAGGAAGTCGTATAAGAAATGTTTCCCTTCTCCCTTTTTTCTCTTCTAAGTCAGTAAAAGGTATAGTAGCAGAATACTAAGAGGATGTAAATATGTAACTGCAACTAATATGTACAGTGGTGCCTCGCACAGCGAGGTTAATCCGTTCCGGATTAACCCTCGCTGTGTGAAAGTATCGTTGAACGGGGCAAGAAAACCAATTGGAACGCATTAAACAGTGTTTAATGCGTTCCAATTGGGCTGAATACTCACCGTTCAACCATGCTTCTGGGTGGCTGGCAGCCATTTTCGCGCCTTCCCCTTGCTGAATAAGGGCGTGAAAATGGCTGCGATCAGCTGTCCGGCGGGTCCAAAATGGCCACCGGAACAGCCAAAATGGCCAGCCGCAGCGTTTTCGTGCCCTTGGTAAGCGAGGGGAGGGCGTGAAAACGCTGCGCATGGCCATTTTGGGGTCGCGTGCGGCCATTTTGGACCCGCCAACCAGCTGATCGGCGGGTCGCAAAGCGAAGGTCGGTAAGCGAACCGCTTACCGACCTTCGCTCTGTGAATTGTGCCCTATAAAAACGGCACCGTTGCGCGGATTCGTCGCTCTACGGAGCGACCGTTCTGCGAGGCACCACTGTATTTAAAGTCCCTGTATCATAGGGACATACTTGTCAACACAGGCGGCTTATGGTCCAAGAAGAGGACACTCCATTCAGAAATTTTGAGCTGAGTTGCCTCTCCACCAACCATGAGCTGATTGTCAGGCTTCCTAATGCACTTCCCTCCCACCCTATGCTATACTATGTGTGAAATAAGCTTAACCTGAGGCTTCTTAGAAACAGCGCAGATAATAACAGGGCAAAAACCCAGCTGCTGGTTTGCTTAGTGCTAAAGTGATCAAATTACCAAGAACGAAGGAAGATGGGAGGCTTTCTGCTGTGCTTTGTTTCTCCAAAGACAACAGAGCACAACCCCAGCAATCCAATAACGGTCTTAATAATTAGGGCTGGGATTTCAAAAGGTGTGAAACAACTGGATTTCTTTCAATTCTCTCCTGACCCAAACGGAAACAGTGTGTGTGTGTTTGTCTGGAAAAGAATGCCAAATTTCAATGTGAAATTTAAACGCTTTCTTCAGTGGAGTCCAGACATCCTTTATGAATGACAAATCCCTTTATTACTAGCTGAAATATTACTAGACATAGGAAGCTCCTAATCTATTTTGCTATCCTGAATAGTGGAGTGGTGTCTTCTCCTAGACTTTCATTTATTCTCTCTTCCCTCATTAAAATGACAAGATCTCTGGGAAGAATTAGAGTATATTACCCAAAAAAATCTGAATTCAAAATGTTGCACAGTGGCTCTTATATCATTATAAGAGCTACTGTGCAACATTTTGAATTCAGATTTTTTGTAATATACTCTAATTCTTCCCAGAGATCTTGTCATTTTAATTAAATGCTCTTAGTGTAACCCGTATGAAATATTGGTTCAGACCAATGAGACTAAGAAAAAAATGGGGCTGTGAGTAAGAGAATTGAATCAGAAAGAGCAGGGGAACTGAAAAGGCCAGAGCTGCTGTTGCCCCTTAGACTCTAGGGCACTTGCCAACTTGGTCTAGGGTTTTGAAGACTCTGCATGCGGAGCTAAGTCTTCTATGTTGTGGATACCCTATCTCATTGAGGAAGCTATCTTGGTTTGTTGTTGTTGCTGTTATTCCGAATTTGAATTCAAACAACACTTGAACTTTGCAATTCTACAAGCAAATTCTGTATTATAGCATGTTGTTGTTGTTATAATTGCTCATGTTGTCTCTTATATAACTATGAATAAGAAGAGACTCATTTTCTGAAACTGTGTTTGCAAAGTTCATCAACAGATATTTAAGTAAACAAACAGCACCATAGAACTTAAAAGATTTACACTGGTTTCGGCAAATATATACAGAATGTTTGAAAATACAGTACCTTTGGTATCCATGTCTCCCTTTATTTGTTATTAAAGTTTTTCTCATGCCTATGTAGGTACTGAGTTTTGCAAAAGCCAAGATGTACAGCATTATTATGCCCCCCATTATTTCTTAGACACCCCTCTTGCTTTCTACTCAATAGAGGGCATAAAAATCAAGCTAGCATAGGTGGTAAGCAGAAAGAGAGGAGCTGGATTTATAGTCTCTTACCACTAACATATGAAGAAATATAAGTGTGTCTTAGAGCATACCTCACATAATTCCCTTTCCCTGGGTAAAAAGGAATGGCTAGTGTGTTTTTGTCATGTCCAAGAAGCCCCACAAAGAGGAAACAATATTGAAATCTGCCAGCATTTCTGCCTTGCCAGCAAAAATGCAACAGGGCTTTGGATGTTACAAAGCCTCAAATATCAGAGTGGTCCATCCCATAGACCTTCTCGCCAGCAATATGGTTGTTTTGTACCATCAAGTCACTTCTGACATATGGCAGTACTGTACTAATAGGTCTTTCTATGGCTGACCGGGTATTTGAACACAGAGCTTCTGCATCTGATTTCAACACTCTATACGTTATACCACACTGGCTCTCCCTATAGCATTATAATCATAGTAAGAGAAACTGATGATGGATTTACAGACCTTATTTTGAGGCTTGTCTGGAAGTCTGAAAACAGAGGATAACAAGAATCCAATAAGCCGCACTACTTGTAGCTTATAAGTAAGGTAAAAAGGTTCCCCTTGACAATTTGTCCAATCGTGTCCGACTCTAGGGGGCGGGGCTCATCCCCGTTTCCAAGCCATAGAGCCAGACAATCTTCCGTGGTCACGGGGCCAGCGCAACTAGACACGGAACTCTGTTACCTTCCCACCGAGGTGGTACCTATTTATCTACTCGCATTTTTACATGCTTTTGAACTGCTAGGTTGGCAAGGAACTGGGACAAAGCGACGGGAGCTCACTCCGTCGCATGGATTCGATCTTACGACTGCTGGTCTTCTGACCCTGCAGCACAGAGGCTTCTGCGGTTTAACCCACAGCTCCACCACGTCCCTTCAAGTAGTCTTTGATTATATGCCAGTTGTTGAGAAACACAAGCATGAGGGTACTGTTGCATTTGTGTCCTGTTGAGGAGCTTTCCATAAGCAACTGGCTAGCTACTGTACAAGGGGAATACCAGATCCAGCCCAACTGTTCTGTTTGTAAGTCTGATGGGCCACATACAGCTGAATCACCTACAAATTCTGCTGGCCTTTGTTTACCTGTCCTTCCTCAACACTGGCTAAAGTAGTTAGCTTTACTACGGAAAATGGCCATTGGGCTGCAGAAGAAGGTTGCCAGTTTGATTACTCACTGCAGAGTCCCAGGATGTCCCCAGAAGAAGGGAATGGTAAACTTTTTTCTTTCTTTAAATGTTTGATTAATTGATACTGTTATTATTTTCTGTTAGATTACTTTTATTTATTTTATAATTGTATAAGTTATTTATTGTGGGTTAATTGATTGTTTGTATTTTTTTTTTATTTTTATTTTTTTTTCCCTCCTTTTTTCTTCTCCTTTGATATGGTTTGGAAGGCCTGCCTTCCCAGCGAGGGGCCCCAGAACATTTCTGTGATTACGGGTAGGGGGAGATATGGCGTTGGCTCCGTCTCTGCTCGTGTTAGAAGAACTAGGGACAGATGTTTAATGGCTGTTCCTTGTTCTGAGACGGAGACCAGCCCCCAGCATCGAGGTAGCCAGACCAGCCAGCCTTCCACTCTACGCCTGGTGTTGTTGAACGCCAGGTCTGTATCCAATAAGGCCCAGGTAATTCAAGACCTTATCCTGGAGGAGGATACAGACCTGGCTTGCATAACCGAAACTTGGATTGGCGGAGAGGGGGGTCCCCCTCTAGCTCTCATCTGTCCGCCCGGTTATGCTGTCCAACACCAGGGTAGACTGGAGGGTCGGGGGGGGAGTAGCCATTGTCCATAAGTCCAGCTTGGAGGTCACTAGGCGCTCCTCGGTGATAAAGCCGGGTCTGGAGGCCCTCCACGTGTCTATCGGGGCCAGGGATGGTATTGGGATCTTGCTGGGCTACCGTGCTCCCCGCGACCCAGCCACCTCCGTACCGGAGCTGGTGGACTCCGTCTCCGCGGCACTGTTGGGTTCCTCGAACCTTTTGGTGCTGGGGGATTTCAACGTGCATGCGGGGGCGGAGACCTCTGGTCCAGCTCTTGAGTTCTTGGAGACCATGGCCTTCTTGAACATGTCCCAACATGTCAACGGCCCCACTCACGTGGGGGGTCATACACTAGACCTGGTTTTTTCTACCAATGGGAGTGAGAGTGGTCCGATGGTGACTGACCTTGAGTCGGTACCCTTGTCATGGTCGGATCACCACCTAATAAAGTGTACCATTAAAATGGCTCTCCCCCCCCGCAGGGAGCAGGGATCTATTGTTATGGTCCGCCCTCGAAGGCTACTGGATCCTGTTGGATTCCAGGATGCCATGAGAGGTGTTACGGCTGACCTGGCTGGCGCTCCTGTCGAGGCTCTGGTAGATGGCTGGTTTGCCGCTGCGACTAGGGCTGCTGACATGATCGCACCTAAACGCCCTCTCCGCCGCAGAGATCGCCCGGCTCCCTGGTTTAACCGGGACCTCCGGGCGAGGAAGCGGGTCAGGAGACGGCTAGAGCGCAGATGGAGAAGGGCCCCGACGGATTTTAATAAGATAGCTGTCAGGGTCGCTACTAACCTTTATCTAGCTAAGGTAAAGGCTGCTACTAGATCATACCTCGCTAACCGGATAAGCGAGGCGTCCAACCAGCAGGCGGAGTTATTCCGTATAGTACGCGACCTCTCCGGAGTTGGTCCGGGCGATGGGCCTCCCCCTAGTTTCTCGCCGGACCAATTTGCAGCATTTTTTAAATCAAAAGTGGAGGCCATCCGCCGGGACCTCTCTCCTTTTTTGAGTACAGTGAGTCGAGCTGAGATGTCCAGCGCTCCGTCTTGCCCGGTGATCTTGGACACCTTTCAGCCTGTTACGCCTGATACTGTCTCCAGGGCGCTTGACCGCTGTCGTGCCACCACCTCCTCTTTGGACCCTTGCCCGGCCTGGCTAATCAAGGCAGCCAGGCCGTTAACAACGGAATGGGCCACGGCTATTATAAATGGGTCTCTCCTTGAGGGCAGATTTCCATCTGCCCTGAAGGACACACTCATTAGGCCCATCAGGAAGAAACCTAGTTTGGCGGCGGACGAAATTGGCAATTACAGGCCCGTCGCCAATGTTTCCTTCCTTAGCAAGGTAGTCGAGAGGGTGGTGGCCGACCAGCTTCAGGCGCTCCTGGAAGAAACAGATGCCCTGGACCCATTCCAGTCGGGCTTCAGGCCCCGCTATGGCACAGAAACGGCTTTGGTCGCCCTGTATGATGACCTACTGAGGGAGGCCGATAGGGGCAAAGTGTCCCTGCTGGTCCTCCTCGACATCTCAGCGGCCTTTGATACCATTGACCACGGTATCCTCCTGGGGAGGCTCTCCGAGCTGGGAATAGGTGGCCTGGCATTGTCCTGGCTCCGCTCCTTCTTGGAGGACCGTCCCCAGAGAGTTCAGCTTGGGGAGAGAGTCTCGGCCCCGTGGAGCCTCAATTGTGGGGTTCCACAGGGGTCGATTATCTCCCCAATGCTATTTAACATCTATATGAGGCCGCTGGGTGGGGTCATCAGGAGGTGTGGGGCTTCGTGTCACCAGTATGCGGACGACACGCAGCTCTACATCTCCTTTTTGCCAACTGCAGGAGAAGCCGTCCTGTGCCTCCAGCGCTGCCTGGAGACTATACTGGAATGGATGCAGGAGAACGGACTTAGGCTGAACCCGGACAAGACGGAAGTACTGAGGGTGGGCCCCCCCACAGTCCGGGATTTGGGAAACTCCCTCTCTTTTGGGGGGGTGACCCTCCCCGCAAAGGATGGGGTACGCAGCTTGGGGATACATCTGGACCCGGTGCTCTCCATGGAGTCACAGGTGGCGTCGGTGGTCCGCACCGCCTTTTTTCATCTCAGGCGGATAGCCCAGCTGCGGCCCTACCTGGAGGTGGGGGCGCTCACCACCTTAGTACACGCGCTCGTAATCTCGAGATTAGACCACTGTAATGCGCTCTACGTGGGGCTTCCTTTGAGGTTGCTGCGGAAATTACAGGTGGTGCAGAATGCGGCGGCCAGATTACTCAGTGGAGTGAAAAAATTCCAACATATTTTGCCCACTCTGGCCGCATTGCATTGGCTGCCCATCAAGTTCCGCATTGACTTCAAAGTGCTAATGCTTACGTATAAAGCCCTAAACGGTTTAGGGCCTCGATATCTGGCGGAACGCCTTCTCCCACCAAGTTCTACCCGG
The DNA here is from genome assembly GCF_051106095.1 of Pogona vitticeps. Lineage (NCBI taxonomy): Eukaryota > Metazoa > Chordata > Lepidosauria > Squamata > Agamidae > Pogona > Pogona vitticeps. Next base: position 241,432,716 of record NC_135785.1, on the reverse strand, counting down.
GTCACACGGGCGAGCCAGGAGGTGAGGCTGAGGAGCCTAACGCCGAGGGAGGCCCGGAAAGAGAAAACAAGAAATAGGGCCTTCTCGGCGGTTGCTCCTCGCCTGTGGAATAATTTACCTCCTGGTATTCGCGGAGCTCCCTCGCTGGGCACTTTTAAGAATCTACTAAAGACCTGGATGTTTCGGCAGGCCTTCTCACCAGATTATTTCTGATTTTCTTATCTTTTATTGTTTTTTATTTTTATCTGTTTTGTAATTTGTTGTTCTATTTTTATTGTATTCTTCCCTGTTGTAAGCCGCCTAGAGTAGTCCTTTGCGACTAGATAGGCGGGATATAAAATAAATAAATAAATAAATAAATAAATAAATAAATAAATAAATAAATAAATAAATAAATAAATAAATACTTCTGTGTATTTTCTACCTAGAAAACTCTGGAAAGGGTTGGCATAAGTCAGAATTGACTGCATGGCATGTATTTAGTAAAGTCACAGAACATCTCATCGTACAAGCATTCTATTTCTCTATTTGGCTTTAGAGGTTAAGTGGGTCCTCTGACTTATTCTATTTTACCCGTTCATAAGTGCCAAGGAGAGAGCAACAGAGGGACTGGTTAGCTGCTGTTTTCTCTTTTGTTCTTTCTATGCAAGCTGCCTTATGCTCTTTAAAGGGGATGAAGATCCTGTTTTCCCAGGCTTGTTTTTGTGAAGCAAGTCATTTTAAAGCTAAGTGAACCTAAGAAATAAGGGACAGGTGAAAGAAGATCCCACTTTGCTCCAAACAGGATAGATACTATTTGGGAGTGGTCCACTCTCTCTAATGTTAAAGAGCATTCTGGGCTCTAAACAAAGAAACTGAACAGAGTTGCTAAGCAATTAGCTATAGTCATTCAACAGTATCAAATTTTTGTAACTTTAAGCTGTTAGCAATCTTGACCAAATAAAGGCCTTTCTTCTGTCCTGACCAAACAAATGGACACATTTAAAGGCACTTGTAAAGAGAGAACAGCCACCAAGTCCATTATCAGTAGCTGAGCAATGGCTGGTTCAGCATATGACATTTATTATGGAAATGCCACTTATTTCTGTCAAGGGCTGCAAGTTGAAACATGACACAAATTTCCTTCTCAGTTGCACCAGAAGAACAGCTTTATAAAGATGGAAGGGCAGACACATCAAGTCAATGCAGAAGACATTTTAACCATGTGACCATGGGAGAACCAAACACATTTTATTCTGGCTTTATAACCTTCGGCCCTGGAAAGAACTACGAGTTACTGTTTCCCTGATTGTGATGCCTCATAACCCTTCCAAAATAACATTCTCTCTTGTTTGGATAAACAATTCAATAATACAAAATTCAGAAAGTCTTACCAAATTTCAACAAACTTGTTTTCTTTTAACAATCCCTTGCTGTATTATATTTTATATCTGCTGATAATTTTTCATTAACTCTTACTTATTATACTTCATTATACCATTCAGTTAATTGACATCTATGTTTCAATTTCCAATTTCTTGCAGTCACCAATCTAGCTGCTATTACCATATTCATAATTAATTCTCTCTCTTTTTTTTGTCCACTCATACTGTTCCTCATCAAAAATAAACAGTAATAAAATTTTGGGGGAGAATTCTATAGTTACTTGTACGCTTTCCCCCCTCCATTTCTTTAAATAAAACTTCAAAATTTTCTATGAATCACAACCCCACCAAATGTGCAAATATGTATCTATATCTTGTCCACACCTCCAACAATTTTTAGAATATCTAAAATCCATAATATGGAGCACTTTTGAGACCCAGATTTGTCAGCTTCCTGCAGGAGCCAAGGTTGTAAACAATACTTGTATTCAAAGGCTGTCATACTATAGAAGTGTTTTTCTAAAACCAACTCCACAACAGAAATGACAGTGATGGGATTTGTTTTGGGAAGGTTTTTTTGTGTGCTTGCTTGCTTGCTTTCACATAGCTGAAGCAGAAAAGATTTAATGCAAAAATTTCATGAAGGTCAGTTGTTGAGCTGCCCTCTCCATCTATCTCATGGGCAGTACTACACTGCAGCATCTTCAACAATTGATTTCTTGAAAGGTGGTGAAAAGGGGATAAAACTGGAATATTGCTCGTTCCTGGAAAGGTCCTGCTCTACACATGAAGCTACAGAAACTGTTATCTCATTGATTGATTTACTGCTCAACATTTTCAGTGACTCTTGTTTTCTAGATAACAACAATCGCACAGAAGTTTAGCTCAGGGCATAAGGGGTCTGATACTTGCTACTCTTTACAACAGTGACCTTTCAGAACAGTGGGCTTGATCCTGCAAAAGATACTGAATGCCTCCTTCGAGATCATGAACACAAGCCTCTGTGCTGCAGGGTCAGAAGACCAGCAGTTGTAAGATTGAATCCATGCGACGGAGTAAGCTCCCGTTGCTTTATCCCAGCTCCTCGCCAACCTAGTAGTTCGAAAGCACGCAAATACAAGTAGATAAATAGGTACCACCTCGGTGGGAAGGTAAAATGGCGGTCCCTAGTCATGCTGGCCACGTGACAACGGAAACTGTCTTTGGACAAGCGCTGGCTCTATGGCTTGAAAACGGGATGAGCACCGCCCCCTAGAGTCGGACATGACTGGACTAAAAATGTCAAGGGGAACCTTTACCTTTATCTAGCTCAGGAAGGCAATTCCCCCCAATGGTTTGTGAAGAAGATGGGGAAAATGGTTTGCCTTCCTTCTTTTTTCAAAGAAGCATGGTCTAGATGGACAAACTGAAGTTGTTTTTCCAAGGACCTGATGTACCACTATATTAAATAGACATTTACTTTTTATTACAAGCTGAAAGGCCTGCAGCACCTTAAAGGTTAGCTTATTGGGCATAAGCTTTTGTAGACAGCAGCCCACTACATCAGATGCCACAAGATGTGTCTATGCAACAGACTTAACACAGGTACCCCCTTAGAAATACACTTTTTATTTATCTATTAGTCACATGCACATCCTGCCTTTCTTTCAACAAGCTAAAGGCAGTGCATATGGCTCTCTTCCTCCCCATTCACAATGATTTTGTCAAACTGTGAAGAGCCAGAATACTGAAAAGCCAATGGTTTCCACGCTACAAGCACATGGTGAACAGTACAAACCTGGTGTGAATCTTTTCGATATGCCTCAGATGTACAGCTATTCTGGATTCTAAGGCAGAAATGGCCCTAATGTACAATATTTTCCATATTAAGGCTGAACATGGTTAAGGACCTTCATTCAAGCAGTAAGTGTGAAGTAAGTGTGGCTAGAGTGGGTAGAGTTCTAAACAGATATGGAAAAAGTTTTGCATTACAAATCCCATGTCAGCTGGAGATACTGTAGAATGTTTAATTTAAAAAATGATTTTTTTCCAGTTTTTGTTATGAATGTGACTCTTAACCTTGGTTCACTATGCAGTAAGAGGGCATTTGTGGCTGGACATTCTCTTTCTCCGCCTTGCGCAGGGTTCCCACCCTCAACTTTGAAACCACAGGAACAAAAAGAGTGAAGTAAAAAAAAACCCTAACTCAGAGCTAGTGAGGGAGTATGGCTCAGGAAATGGGGTGTGGTCTGGGAAGGATCCAGTGATATGCAATCAGTTTATCACCCTGATCTGCAAGCTTAATCATCAGAGTTTGCCTTATGCATCCACACATATGTAAAGCCATCAGTGAAACAGAGAAGCATTTAGTTCTCAGCATTGCCTATGATTATTCTTCACTTAATTACTGTTCTTCCATATAAAGGTAAAGATGATTTATTTCAACTGAAGAACTATGCAGAAAGCAACTGCTGTTTATCCCTACTATGGAGCAACACCCTACAGACCTTTCTTATCTAATTCAGCAGTTTGAACTGAGAATATGAGAAACTGGAAGTAATACAGTAGACTGAGGTAGGAGAAGGAGGGTAACAGCTGACCTCTCCCAAACGGAAGATTACTGCTGGAAACTCCAATCACAGAGGCACAAGTGATAATACGCGATCACACAGAGAGAGAGAGAGACAGAGAGAGAGAGAGAGAGAGAGAGACTCACACTGCTGTGTAGACAGCCTTTTCACATTCTGAAATATTCTTCTTTTCCTTTGTTCTTTCACACAACTTGCTTTACTACACTTTATTGAAATATTAGTACTGAACATGTGTGTGACTATGGAACAATGATTGTTGTATGGACTTTAAGTAGACAGATCACACAACTAGGATGCTAAATAGACCATACCAGGACAAATACCCTTCAGGTTCCCACAATTCACAGGATTTTTTTAATGGCAATACAGAAATACATAGACAACATTATGAACCTAAGAACAGAATGGGTTGGAATGACTGCTAAAAGTTATAAGATAGATTATCTTCAGTTGGAGGTACAGAGTGGATCAGAGGGCTTCCACATATCCCAACTATTTACAGGTTTGGATTAGTCAATTTTTATCACTGCATATCGAAGAGGAGCTTATAAGCTGGTGAAATATATTTGGCTCATAATACAGTACCAGAGCCCCACTGTACCCTATTCACTTTCATCTCCATCAATTCCTATAAGCCAGAAATTGCATTGGCTGGCAGTAATAAACTGGGGATCTATGTTCACTTTAAACTTGTCATGAATATTCAGACCTAGATGTTAATGATATAATGGGGTGGATTGTGTACTGGTGAGCACCACACCCCCAAATTTCAAAGGGGTATCCCTTTTGCTCAATCCAAATCTACCCCTCTAATACATCTTTAAAATGTAATGTGAAAGGCTAGCCTAACCACTTCAGCTTGAATTTGCAAACAAGAAAACTGGGATGGTTCAAACAGCAATTTAATAAAGGAAGATGTGGACTTACAATCTGTAGCGAAGCCAAAATAAGTGCCTGACTGCTTCACTCTAACCCAGACTGTTACTCATATTATCACCTTGTAACTCACCCTCTGAAGTTTCACAATGTCATAGTGAACTGCAAGCCGAGTGAAGGACAAATGCTTTCTTACAAACACACCCCAAATGCACCCAGGACACAGCAGTGCTCTTTTTAAAGGTGGCGGAATGAACTTGTCCACTATAGAAAGGAATACCTTGTTTTCATTTATAAAGAAAAGATTTGTACTTACGGAGGTAAGGGCATTTTGCTATGGAGTAAGCATAAACAAAATCTAGATTTTAGTCAAGAATAGAAATACAATATCTTAAGAACTGAGCAGCACAATATTGTTGCTCAGTTGCCCAGAAGCCTTATTATGGCTGATGAAATGTGGATTGAAAAAGAGCCTCTTTTATTGTTTTGGTGCAGTCGTTCTCTCCTCTCCTTTTTTTTCCTTTCCTTTTTATTGCTTATGGCTTTCTCACCTGGTTAATGAGGGCCAGTTGCCTGTTGCGATTGGTGATAGCTCTTTTACAGTCTTTATTCATCACACTATAAAACACCCTGCAGTATTTTATGTACACCTCAGGTCCTTTCATACTCATTCATTTTAGCAGCATTTTAAAATGATACATTGGTGGTTTACTCTTACCATCATAATCTTGTTTTAAATTTTCCCTCTAGACTAGGTGCAGTCTCTGAACATTGAATACCCTGTTTCTCTGAAAATAAGACCTAACCTGAAAATAAGCCCTACTATGATTTTTCAGGATGTTCGTAATATAAGCCCCTACCCCAAAAATAAGCCCTAGTTAAGTGAAAGCCCGCCCTCCACCATTGTGCAGCAACCAGAAGATGATGACATGACTGTATTTGAATAAAGTAGATTGTACATGAAAAAAACAAAGCATCCCCTGAAAAGAAACCCTAATGTGTTTTTTGGAGCAAAAATTAATATAAGACCTAGTCTTATTTTCGGGGAAACACGGTATGTGTCCATCAGTCTGACTGGCTGCAGTCTCTGCTAAATTGCTCTTTCTGGTGGTGCTCTTGCTGTCTAACACCCAGTAAAATATTGATTTCTGCCACACAAACAAAAATCAATATTCTCCCAAGACAGAAGTGATTGGCAAGAGCATAACAGAGATCAGCTTGTCAGCTGAGTGTGTAAGGCCAGCATCCATTAAAAAAAGTCTAAGAAAAAAACCATAGTTGAAAAAGCCAAAAGACAATGCAAGGAAACACACTGCAAGCACTAAAAGCTGACAACAAAACTGGAAGACTAAAAGAATTGTGACATTCTTCTCCTTTTTGCAAATATCCCTCTTAAGACAGGGGGTTCAATATACATGCAAATGTCTATAAAGTATGTCAGTGTCAGTAATCCACTTCTCCACCCAAGAAACATATTTGTGGGAAAGGGCTTTCTGGGAAAATACACATTCTGGCCGTAAAATAAATCTGTATATAAATATCTGAACAGCCAACCATTTTCCCAGATGCTGTAAAACAGGAGTGACTTGCAGAATAGATTCAATACTCTTGATGCTACCATAAATAATTTCAAGGTGGTCCTCGGCAGTCCTTCCAAATGTGATAGAAGATGCAGTAGAACGGTTGCCCATAGTTTCAACCAGTAAGCAGTGTAAACTGTGTTCAAAAGCCTTCAGGAATTCAGACTTCAGTACCATACTGCTTTTTGCCCTAATGCTGCAGCTGTTAATGTCCTTCGGTTATGAAGGTCCTTCCAACCTGGGCTCTTTAGAATTGCTAGATTATCCATCCCATCATCCCCAGCTAGAACACCATACAGGCTTGGGGTGATGGGATATTGCCTCATCCAACAAATGTGATTTTAGAACACAGGATGTATGAGGACACCACGTTTTTTTGGGGGGTGGGGGTTGAGGTCCACAGATCATTATAGGACAGACAATATAGCATCTAGCAAGAGCTGTCCTAATACATCACAAAAATAAATAGGATCCCAGGTTAGCAGTTGGAATATCTTTGAAATGTAGTATGAATTAGAAGGCAGTGAACTGTGAAGTCCTTGCTTTTGTCAGTACCTTCAACTCTAAACAAGTATGGCCTCTTTGTAGCCCCATCATTTTTGCTAAACCTACAGATCCTGATTCTCTTATCACCAAGGAGAAGTGGTACAGACCGAACCTTTAAACTGCTCATTTCCCACTTAATTCCATTTCAAGTTGCCTTCAGAAAGAACAGTGGTGCCTCGCTTAACGGGTGCCCTGTTTAACGACAAAATCACATAGCGATGAAGATTTTGCGATCGCAAAAGCGATCGCATTGCGATGTTTTAAATGGGGAAAAATCGCTTTGCAATGATCGGTACCCTGTTTCGCTTACTGATCATCACAAAGCGATGATTTTTTAACAACTGATCGGCGGTTCCAAAATGGCCGCCGGGTAAAAAAAATGGCCGCCCGCTGTTTTCTGGGACGGATTCCTCGCTTACCGGGCAGCGAAAATGGCCGCCGTATGGAGGATTTTCATTTAAAGGTGAGTCTGAAACCCATAGGAACGCATTGAAGGGGTTTCAATGCATTCCTATGGGCTTTTTAATATCGCATAGCGACGAAATTGCTTTATCGTCGCTATATGAGGCACCACTGTATACACTTTTTCACATAACATATTCTTCAACCACCTTTCAAGACCGTTACCTTCCCAAGGTGGTTATTGCTATGTCTTTGTCTTAGGAAACAAAAACATCATGCATATGTTACAATAATAAACATATATTAGTGGCTTGTAACCAACTCAGCAGAATTGTTCCCACCAATTTTAGAGGACTCCCCATGAGTCATTCCTGATAATAAGCCAATTAAAATGCTACACAATTTTCAAATATCTGATAGCGAATATCATAACACCTTTTCAGTTAAAGTTACAAGAGGCTAACAATGTTTTAGAAGCTTACCTTAAAAGATCAACATATTGAGCAGATGTTTCTTGGGAGGGAATTCCATAGTGTGGGGGACACCATTAAGAAGTCCCTATCTCTACTTTGCATCCAGAAAAAGGGAAGGTGCTTGTTCAGACTAAAAATCCTTGCTGGTTGAGATGTTAGGAAAATTTAGTTTTAAAAAAATTAGTAGCGTTTCCAAACACTGTGGCCATGCAGTTTTACAGAACCTCATGGTGAAACAGTAACTAGGACCACTAAAGTTGTTTAGAGTGGTCTTATAGGCCAGATGGGGGACGTGGTGGCGCTGTAGGCTAAACCACAGAAGCCTGTGCTGCAGGGTCAGAAGACCAAGCAGTCATAAGATCGAATCCACGCGATGGAGTGAGCGCCCGTCACCTGTCCCAGCTCCCGCCAACCTAGCGGTTCGAAAGCATGCAAATGCGAGTAGATAAATAGGTACCATCTCGGTGGGAAGGTAAACAGCGTTCCGTGTCTAAATCACACTGGCCATGTGACCACGGAAAGATTGTCTTCGGACAAAAACACTGGCTCTATGGCTTGAAGAGCGGGATGAGCGCCGCCCCCTAGAGTCGGACACGACTGGACAAAAATTGTCAAGGGGAACCTTTACCTTTACCTTTATAGGCCAGATGAATGGGGTATGTATAAATAAATAAATAAATAAATAAATAAATAAATAAATAAATAAATAAATAAATAAATAAATAAATAAATAAATAAATAAATAAATAAATAAATAAATAATGACATTTGATGAACCCAAAAGGAGTTATTTACCATTTGCTACCTCCTTGTAGGTTTCCATCACCAAGGAGTGATTTGAACCCAGGTTTCCTAAATCCTAGACTGACACTCTGTCTACTATCCGACAGTTGTGGTTACTATATGAGTGGCCAAATACCACCCATTCAAATGCTATGATGGCTTAACAGATATTCTCATGAACGATAAGTCAAATTTTGATCTGTTCAAGCATATTACAAGATGCTGGTCCAATGAATATAGCACCCATAACTGTGACTGTATCATTTGTAATGGCACCAATCTGCCATTTCTTATAGAACAAAATTCAGGCCCCTATTCAGAGTTTGGGCATTAACACTGTTTTGCAAGGATGAAGGTGTAAATAGGCTATGTTGTGGTTTTAAGTCAACAAGGGTTAAGAGTTAACAAGGGTCAGTCGAAAGGGAGATCAATGAATAGGACGCAGCCAGTGCTGGATTACAGTCCCATTGAAAAAAACAGCTGCACAAGCACTGAGGCAATGGCAAGATGAAGTGACAGAATGGTAAAAATTAGCCACTTGCATCAATTCATTTCTTTTAAGCAATCCTAACAAAACCATCTCATAGCTACTTAAGAGATACAGAAAACAGTTATTTCTCAAAAATGCCAACTGTAATGATAACTAACTTTGGGACGCTGAAACTTTTAAATGATTTCTAGAAAGTTCATTTCCAGTGTCTGGTCCTTGCTCTTCTGAAGATGTGGTCAATACAGTTACTGGGTCTATATTGTGCAAAGACCATGCAGTCATGTCTAGCACCTGTTTACTGTTCTCATACTGTTCTGTTCGGGCACCAAGACATTAAAACAGTTTGATCAGCACTACATATACTGTATTTTTTCCACATGGTGACTAGAAAACCAGTTATTCTAAGGATATAATACAAGTGTTCTTTCTGTGAATGGTCAGAGTAACTAACAAGAGGCAGCCATCTGTTCTGTTGATTGTCAAGACAAGTTTGCAAGATTTTCCCCACATTCCTTTAAACATTATTTTTTTAAAATAAATAAATAAATATATATCACTAAGAATAGGAAGCACAAATAGGGGGAAATAAGAAAAGAGAAGAAATTGCTTAGAAACCTTGGTTGTCTGGCTATTGTCACAACCAACAAGCCATGGGGCAATCTTTGGTTTCATATGTGCTCCAAGAAGGTGCTATAGACAATTACACTTGCGTTTTGCAATAAAACTCATAAAAGCTCATAACTTCTAAAAATGTAGTTATTTTATGGTTTAATATACACTCATTTATTACTTCCAATTTGAAACAGATTTTGCTTTTCCTGTATGATGACTAAGAGTTTTGGAAAAAGCAGCTAAGCTCTGAGAAGCTCCACATGGCAGAACTTGGAAAAATATATTTTGGGAAATGCGACTCCCAGAATCACCCAGCAAGCTTGGCCTGTGGCTAGTAACTACACTCAAAAAACATCTTGCGAGTTCTCGTCTAAAATTGCAAGTTATTGACCATAAGACATGAGATATTGTGCTTTGCTTAAAGCATGATTAGTACTATGGAGGCACAGAGATCACATCCATCTCCATCTTGGGTTGCACATACACATCTCTAAGGATTGCCCAACAAATATTATTGTTGGTACTGCAATGGTTTCTTTGTGAATCATGCAGACAGATTCTATGCAGGTTTACATTATGGCTTGTAAGATGAGGGTGTTATGATGAGTTATGCAGACTGATAGGATTCAGCACTTTCAGTGTTTTTGTTTCTATACTTACAGTACAACCGGACATTAATCCAGGTCTTTTGGATCCTAATTTAACAATTAGACTACACTGATTGTATTGTTGAAATCCTGTTGCACAACTTGACACTGCAGAAAGCTGATGATATAATGTACTGCAACATTTTTTCAAAAATTAAAAACTGTTAATTCTCCTCTCCTCCAAAGTTCCTGAAGTTATCTTGGAAATTCTTTTGCTATGGAGAAACTGTAGGGGCCACAAAATGGGGAGCAGTCTTTAATCCCTGAAAGTTGCTGCCAGCTGGATGGCAGAGGGTTTTGGAACTTAAAGACTCCCCTCCATTCCACAGCCCTCAATGGCCTCCTCAGGACAGTGAAAGGTTGACAAGGAAGCCCTGGAACCTTTAGGGAGGAACTGGAAATGTTTGATTTCTGAAGTATCAAAGCAATGGGTGATTTCATCAGACTTATATAGCATTAAGTTACACAACAGGAATTGAGCCTATGTGTCCTACGCACATTGACTCAGACATAAATCCCAGAAGACTTATATCCCATGTACAGTGGTGCCTTGAGTTATGAACTTAATCCATTCCAGAAGATGGTCGTAACTCAAATTGGTCGTAACTCAAAGCACCATTTCCCATAGGAATACATTGAAACACGATGAATCCATTCTGGCCGAACCAACCCCCACTAAAAAAAAAAAACACTGCAAGAGCCATCAAAGCACAGAAACATAAGCCCCCCAGAATCAGACAAACTCATTCCAGCAGGGACTAAAAAACACACTGCAAGAGCCGTCAGAAATGTGATTAATCAGTTCCAGCCGAATCCCCCCACCACTAAAAACACACTAAAAATAGACTGCAAGACTCATCACAGCATAGAAACATAACCTCACTAACCAGCCCAAACTCGTGCTGCAAAACCCACCCAGAACAGGCAGTTTTTTAAAAAAGCAAAAAGCAGTACTTTACCAAGCATTTGTCCCTGGTCCAGCAACTTTTTCCTTGTGGTTGTTGTGGGTTTTTCGGGCTCTTTGGCTGTGTTCAGAAGGTTGTTCTTCCTAAAGTTTCGTCAGTCTCTGTGGCCAGCATCATCAGAGAACAGCACTCTGTGCTCTGAAGATGCTGGCCACAGAGACTGGCAAAACGTTAGGAAGAACAACCTTCAAAACACGACCAAAGAGCCCGAAAAACCCTCTACAGCCATTAGATCCCGGCCGTGAAAGCCCTCGCGAAAACTTTTTCTTTACTTGGAAAAGGCAGATGTGACCATGTTGATCCATGAAACTGTACCCTCAATATTAGGCAACTTTAATTTTCTGCAGGTGGGACTGCCATTAAAGATTTCTAGGGCATGCGGTAACTAGGCTACTGAAAGGTACCTCCTGTTGTGATCACATGTAACCTATTTTGTACCAGCTGCATTAGCTACCAGCAGCCAATTTTCCATGTTCAATTCAAGATGTCAGTTATTACCATTACATTCCTATAGAGCATAGGACCCACATACCTCCTGGACAATCTCTACTGATATGAGTTCCTGCACCACTTGTTTTTGCTCAGAACTACTCTTCTAAAGTTGCCAACTGTTAAAGCTTGCCAGTTTGAATCTATTAGGACAAGATCTTTTTGTATTGCCTTCCCTATACTTTGGAACTGTTTTCCTGAGTCCCTGTGAAACATGAAACCCCATCAGTGATTGAAATGGAGATGTAAGGCAGAATTATTCTATCAGGCCTTTGGATGACAGGAACTGCTATCTATCTATCTATCTATCTATCTATCTATCTATCTATCTATCTATCTATCTATCTATCTATCTATCTATCTGTCTGTCTGTCTGTCTGTCTGTCTGTCTGTCTGTCTGTCTGTCTGTCTGTCTGTCTGTCTGTCTGTCTGTCTGTCTGTCTACCATAGTTTTACCCCACCTTTCCAAGTTTAAAAGGCAGAACACCTCTGTGTTGCTGGAAGTGAAAACTTTAATCAAAAATATGCTGATATTTTTGGCCTCACCTTTTGCCTTGGGCACTACCTACCATGGGCATATGGCCCCAAGGACGTCCATGAGATTTTAATTTGATTCTTGAAAATGACTGAGTGTGTGTGTATTCTATCACCAAGAAAGCTCAAACAAGAGTTGTAGGTATATGTGCTAAATCACTTATTTGAACATACTGTATTTGATGAATAAGTCTAGGATGAAAAAAAATAAACTCCAGAAAATTGTGAGCAGGTTTGTGACTGTAAAAAGAAGCTAAATGATCCTACCATTTATTTGATATGTACTGTTATCATAAGCATATACAAAGGAGAAAGAGGGATTAGTGAATGCATGAACTCATTGGTAGAATAATAGGATGAGGTTATGTAAAGGAAACTGCAGTCTAAATATCAGGAAAAATTTTCCCATAAGTACAGTTAGTACCCTGTAAGTCAATCCCCTGAGGGACTAAGTTGAGAACTGCTTACTTCAGCTATTTAAAAATTCAACAGACATGCAAATATGAAGCAATTAATCACACTGCACTGAAAGAGAAGACTATCCTTTTCCCTTTTTCCAGAATATTTTAAATGACTTTTTGAAAAATGTGCTTCTTGTTTTTGGAAAGATGTGAAACCTTCTGCTTTTCCTGGACATTATCCCCATAGATCGAGAATGGGCAACTGGTGGCCCTCCAGATGTTTTTGGACTACAGCCCCCAACATTTTTGGTACTGACTACACTGGTCAAGGCTGATGGGAGCTACAGTCCAATGACATCTAGAGCACTGGTTCTTAACCTTGGGTTACTCAGGAGTTTTGGACTGCAACTCCCAGAAGCCTTCACCACCAGCTGTCCTGACTGGGGTTTCTGGGAGTTGCAGTTCAAAAGCATTCGAGTAACAAAGGTTAAGAACCACTGATCCAGAGGACCAGATACTGTGTGCAAGGCTTGGTGGGATGATGTTGCCAACCTAAAAAAATGGTGTCAGGGAGAATCTTCTTTTCAAAAGACAAATCTCTTAGTGGTGTACTTAAGTAGATCAGTAGGGTTTCCTGATTGCTAGTTATTTGTGTGTGTGTGTGTGTGTGTGTGTGTGTGTGTGTGTGTGTGTGTGTGTGTGTGTGTGTGTGTGTGTGTGTGTGTGTGTGTGTGTGTGTGTGTGTGTGTGTGTGTGTGTGTGTGTGTGTGTGTGTGTGTTGGGGAGAGAGACCATCACCCCATCCTAAAAGACAAGTTTGATGCAAGAAAAACTTCAGTTGATTTTTGAATAGAAAAACTCTTTATTCAATTCTACTATTTAAAACAAACTGTTGAGCTCATGAGTTGTTTACACGAGACTCTGTTGGTGTCTGAGGATTGAAGAAGCAAAGCAGATCCTACAAATTTACAGCTTCCATAGGTCTCCTCACAGCTTAAGGATTTAAGAGTTACCGGTATACCTGTTGTGGAGAATGTGGATTGAGATGCTTTTCTGACTCTCTCTACCTGACTACATGGAGAGAGAGAAAAATCAGGCAATACTGTGGATCTGAGGGGGGATGATTTGCATTTTTCCTATTGATCACATGACACAGTAGGAAATGCGAATCATTCTGGAGTCTCATAGCCCCAATCTGCAGTTTTTTTCACCCTATCAGAGACCCTTCTACTTTTTGAAAGTTGAATTCTTTCACATTGGTTCTAAGTGTGGGATCAGTTGCAGAAAGACTAAATGAGCACATACACATACATAAAGTGGTATTTTAGCAAAGTACCTTCCCCCTCGCCTCTTGCTTCACAATGGTGAACCAGGAGGTGTATGTGTGCACATACATATGCACAAGCAACACCAGTATTCATCTCTCTCTGCAAAGCCTCTCTCCCAACACACATCTATGGCTGGCAAGATGAGGAAATGAGTAAATTGAGGAAGTAAAGCCTCCTTTGAACCATGCCACCTATAGGTGCTTCAGCAGAACTGCAATTATCAAGCTTTTACTCCTCTGCCTGTGTGGCCACTTAAATTGAAGATAACTGGATTCCCCAATGCAACTTCATAGGAACAGAACATAAGTTAATTCACATTTCCTTCACTGTGTAATCACCATAATACTACTAACTCAAGGTCACTCTGTGAGACTACTCAGGAAGAGGACTTAGGTTAATCAACATCAATAACTTTTGGAGAACAATGACAAAAGGGCAGCTGTCTTATTTATTACATTTATATTCTGCCCTACTCAAAGCGGCAAACATGGATCTTCTTCCCATTTCCCACTTCACAACTATCCTGTGACTAGGTTAGCATGAAGGCTAGTGACTGACCTAATGTCTCTCAGTGAGTTTCATAGCCCAGTATGGATTTGAACCCAGGTCTGCTCAATCCCAGTCCCATATGCTAACCATTACACCACATACCTTTGAGCTATGTTTGAGGTCTTTGTGGTAGCATCCAGCTAGACATTGTGGAGAGAGGGGTGCTTGATCTCCAGGCTAGTCTCACTCCCCAATAGGCTGCCCTCCTACAGTTATGGACTGTTACAGCCATCTTCCACAACCAGTGTCCATGCTTGCTGGATAAAGGGGACAGTAGTCTAAAATATTTAATGGATTCCAGGTTGGAAAAAGCTGGGACAGCCTCTTCTTAGACTCAGTCAAAATAAACAATCCAGGATTTGAGGCATCTGAGAGGACAAAATGGCAGCCATGCTTAGACCAAGAAAAGACAGGATTCAGATGCTACAGAGGAGGTTCCAAATAGTGGAGATGGAAAAGTAGGGATTGCACACAGGGCACAGCTGAGAGGCTGTAATATCTTCCATTCCAATCTTTTCCACACTGAATCCTTCACACCAGAGTCAAA
Source organism: Pogona vitticeps (assembly GCF_051106095.1). Classification (NCBI taxonomy): domain Eukaryota; kingdom Metazoa; phylum Chordata; class Lepidosauria; order Squamata; family Agamidae; genus Pogona; species Pogona vitticeps. The sequence continues at coordinate 241,417,560 of NC_135785.1, read as the reverse complement.
TACATTTTTTTAAAAAAACGAGTACCTACTTATTTGTTAGTTTCACATACTGTATATATCACACTTTTCCTCCAGTGAAATCAAGGCACCATACATAGCTCTACTCAAGCACATTTTATTTTCACAACAACCCTGTGAGTTATGTTAAACTGAGATTGGACTATTCTAATGCAGTGAATGCCATGATTGACTGGGGATTAAAAATTTAATCTCTCTAGAAAAGTTAACTCTAACTACTATACAACATTGGTTACTAAAGGGATGACAGGAGTGTTCCTATGTTCCTTCCCTACCCAGAGATCACAGAGACTTTGAAGGACAGATTGTAAACTCAACACAAGTACAGTGTTCACATGATCAAGAATCCTAATAAGGCAGCACCCTCAATCACGTGAACACCAAGTACATTGAATCAAACAGGCTTAGAGTCTGCACTTCAGACTTTTCATTCCTTATGTAAATGTCTCAATGACTTCTGGGTCAGAAGGGCATGTGAGCAGGTTTCATGTGTCCCCACACTTTATGGCTGAATATGGCTTGTGTATGGGATATGCTAAACCATCCAGACAGAGATGACGCAGGGCCTCGTCCTAGCACATGAAGAAAGCTGTTTAATAAGAATGAACAGAAACCAGATCATTCACCGCTCATCATGCTTTCCTGCTGATTCTGCAAAGTGCGGTAGGTGACAAGGACAATAGAGCTCAAATATCACTAATGATAAAGCTCAAACAGAAAAAAAACCACCCTTGCTGGGGTGGGAAGAGAATGTTGCCAACTTGAACACAGTAAATTTAGACTGCAAACTTGTGTGACATGCTCACGTTTTATGTGCATCCCCAAGGAGAAACTTGTACAAGGAATCTGTGAAAAGATACATACCAATTAAACTCAATTGAAAGAGAGTCGTGTTGGTGGTCAGTGAGGGAAAGCTTGCCCACGTTTTTGGACATACTAGATCTGACTGCAGTCCCAAGCCTTCATCCACCTTCAATTACAGGCACACATGAAAGCTGCCAGAATGATCTTTCCCTTATGTTTTTCAAAGTCATAAGATGAGTGCTGGGGCTGTCATGAATTGTCAGAGGTAAAACTAGATAATAAGCATTGATAATTCAGTAGCTGATAGGTGGGGGAGGGAAGATCAGATGATTATATACAGGAAAATGGAACACATAGATAATTTTCTTTGGGACCAATTAATGTTATTCAAGTTTGCATATTCTTAATAAGAAATACGTTGTAATTTTTCCTGTCATAGGATGGGGGGGGGGCGTTTTGAATGTTAATAGTGAAGGTTGATGAGATAATTTTTGTTGCTGTTTTCCATAAATAAATGCAAGGCATCATGATATGATTGATTGCTTATGTGGCTATTAATATTAGGAACCATATGGACCTGGGTTATAAATATTTAAGATCCACTCTAAGGGCTCATTTTGTGAGCTATGTTATTGATTTCTCTTTTATATTATGGTAGAAAAAAAGGCTGGAACAGCTCTGGTTTCATTGCCTTTGTGGTTTGTAAACTTTGCTTTCTATCTCTTGTGCTGCATCACAAACAACTTCCATTAATCAACAGGATTAATGGAATCTTTCACCTGAAGAGAGACATACAGCAGCAGCAGTTTCCACATGATCACTTCTATGAGGTCAGTCCAGGGATGGGGAAATTGCCAGGTTCATATTGCCCCGAAGGACATAGTGACTACTTTCAAATCCTTGATGATGAAAAAGAGTCATTCAGCATATGAAAATCAAAAGAGTATGGCTTTTTAAAAAATAGAGCAGGAACATTAGTTTAAAAAAAAAAGAGGGGGTCCACAAAAAAAACCTTGTCAACTGAAACGTACGTTTTCTTGGACAAAACACAGGGTTTTAAATCAAATATACAAAGTTTTTGAACAAAATCCTCTTTTGCAATTTTTTTTACAAAGAAATCCATTAAAAGGCCAAAAACTAATGTAATCTTGCTCAGCAAGGAGAACATTTTTCAGTTTTTCATACTTATCGGCAAGGACAATATAAGCAAAGATTGACATCCCTAGCTATCTAGGTACTCCCCTGCTTCCTGGTATACAGAGGTTAAAGATGAATTCAGGAAAAAGGTTGGGGGCAACCCAAATTCAGCTCTGATCTGGTTGAATCACGGTGACTCCCATACAAACTGTTTCAACATTGGTGGACCTCTTTTGAAGTAATCAAGAAACCTACAGCAGGTTCGTTTCTGTCTCCTAAAGTGGAGGTGCCAGGCTGTAACAGTTGTGCCTATGCAATCTTTGTGGAAACAGCCCTCCACACTTTTGCAGGTGATCACTTGTAGAAGAGCTTTGAAACACTGGTTTCTTGGATGACAGCTCCCAGAATCTCCAGTGGTCTAGATTCTAGGAGCTCTGGTCCAGAATAGTAACTTCCCTGACTTGGGGGCCTCATAATAACTCACCCAGAGTTTAGCTTTTGACCAATTTATTTTCAGTAGAATCCATAGGATTATTCTGTTTTTTGAAAATTGAATCATTTTGATTTAAATAGTGGTACAATGATAGTAAGTGTGGTGTAGTGGATAGAGTAATGGACCAGAACTCAGGAGACCTGGGTTCGATTCCCCAGCTCTACCATGGAAACTCAAGGAGGGTGAGATGGAACTGGTAAAACCACTCCTTAAATACATTACTTACTGTGAAAATCTTATTAGGGTTGGTATAAATCAGTTCTGACTTAACAGCACATAACTGCAAAATGATGAAAAGGCTAGAACATTACATTGGACATGAGGAAGAAGCCGGAAAGCTGCCTCAAAAGAGTGACATTGGCGCAATATTCTTTATCTATGCTGATCTACAGAATCAATCCAGTCAAAAAACTTGGATCATCAGACTACTGTGCAATCCTAGCTTTATACAAGGATTGTTATTGTGCTTCAGCATCTGAAGCCAAGTTGTATACAATAGTAAACACATAGCATGTAGTTACGCCTCACTTTCTTTTTTATTTCCAAATCCACAAATGCCTGGTCTGGATTGGGGCCAATGCACAAAGGTAAGGGGATTTAAACTGCTCACCAACCCCTTCTTCTTAAATTTCTTCCCAGAATGCCAATACATGTTGTAATTTTGGCAAACCATGATTTGGTGGAACTACCTTAAAACTAACTGATACTCTTAATAGGGCTTAGGGATTCCAAGCTATGCCAGGATTATGCATAGTGTTCCCATAAAAGCTGTGTATCGCCATGCAAAATTAACCTGTGCATAAATCTGATGCAGTTCTAAGTCAGAATTGATCTAAAGATTCATGACAACTGAACAACAAATACTGTTTTGGATTTCCTTCACCGATTCCATCAGGTTTTTTTTTTAAGTGAGGTATACACAAATGTGTTAATCCCCAGATTATCTCCTATGTGGAAACTGCATTTAGTCTATAGTTGCACGTTTTTTCTACCATGCATTGAGTGGAGGAACCTCTAAATATGGAGTCATGCCCTACTTCCTCCGATATTGTCAGTTTTTTGCAAAGCTCCGTACAGTCAATCCAATCCCTGTTTTCCAAAGCTTTTCTTTCTGCTCTCTAGTCATATGACTGACAGGATGACAGATTGCCTATAATCCTCCTCCATAGCCAAGAGTTTGCAAACATTTGCCATCTCCTCTCCTACTATCTATGGTGGTCAAAGAGTAGAACAGTTTTAATTATTAGTGTATTTACACACACACACACGCATGCACGCACACCATCAGTAACCCAAAGAACAATGGGGGGCAAGTACAATAAAATGTAAATTCAACTAGGGGTACAATGGGGACGTAGAGAGGAAAGTGATGTAATTTCATGGGTTTAAAAAGGGAAATAAAAATAAGTGGAGTAGAGTCTCTCTAGGGAGGAGAAGGAATGTCTTTAATAGCCTATAAGGCTTTACAGAAAGGTTCCTTTTGCTTGCCAGGTGCTTGATACTAAAGGAAAGAAAACATTTTTTATCCCACTCTGGGCTGTTTTAATCAGGTGTGTGTGTGTGTGTATGCGCGCGCATGTATGCGTGTGTGAAATAAGGCAGTGCACTTTAAAACTTCACAGGAAGAGAGTTAACATATAATTGGCAGAGGAAAGAGGAAATTTCAAATTAAATAGTGGAGACATTAATGGGCTTGGGAATATAGTGTTGGAGAAAGCAATTGTTGCAATTTTTGTTTTTAATCTGATGATATATGATTCCACCAAATCTAGAAGGGCTTAGTTCACCATTGTCAAGTTAAAGTAGCACACATTCAAAGGATTTAATGTAGCATAAATTCAGAGTAAGCTCTTCATTTCCACCAGGGCATTTCAGATACATTTGCCATTCAATGTCATGTTAAATATAGGTAAAATATATGGTACATTCATTTGCTGGGCTTTAGACATAAAGCACTGTTGAAGGTGGCTCTCAAGAACAATTTTTCAAAATGAAATCACAGTAAATTTGGATCTGTTTTGCAGGAACAGAGAAGCATTTAATAAGATAAACTGATCTGTTGCCCACTGTCTCCGTCAACAGGATTGCTTAAGAATAAGCAGGAGTAGATGAGATTTAATAAAAAATTAACAAAGTGGAATTTCCTTTCCAGCTCTTTCAAAAAAATGCTGCTTGACAGCAATTGTGTATGACTGTGATATTGTTGCTAGCACTGGCATGTTACAAGGGATTATTAATCTGACATATAGTCATCACTTGTGAGTAAAGTAGGAGAAAAATTGCTTCAAAAACACATGAATGGCAGCCAGAAAACTGTAGACGAGTCCCAAAGGAGACCACAATATATATGCCCACACCATATGTAAAATGTATATATTACATACTTCTTTTGTACCCAGGTTTGATTTTAAAACCTGTTTGTAACTAAATTGATGTGATATTTTTACAAGCAACACTAAACCTGGTCCTTAGCTTCTAATGTATCACTTCTGAATACAGTCAATGTAACACAGAAAGCAGACAGATATAATTTTTAGATGGTAGATCAAGTTTGCATCTGAAAGGCTAATAGTACAATCTAATATTATGTCTGCTCACAAGTAAGTCCACTGCACTGAATAAGACTTACTCTCAAGTGACATACAAGAGTCCTGTATACTTTTATCTGGGAAGAGATCCTTCACAGGTCAATGGGGCTTACTTCAGACTAGACACATACTAGGACTGCAACCAGATACAGTATATGGGGAAAAAAGTCACAGAGATGTTGAGTGCAACAGAATGTCCTGACACATTGAGACAACCTTTCTCAAAACTTGCCCAAATAGTGAGACATGTTTTCCTTAAGGTTTTCTGCATTTTGTGCCAAATGTCTCTGCACTTAAACTCCCCATTGAAACAAAGCAAGCACAAAAACACTTGTTGAATGATCACAAAGATACCTCCAACCCGTGGTAGCTCTTCTAACAGTCAATGGAACAAGGCAAAATTAGTGCATTCTTCAATTTTATGCCTTTTGCCAAAAATCAGAAAATCAATCTTAAAAATATGCAAAATATCTTAGAAACTAAAAAAACAAATCTTGCCATCTTATGGTAGGGTTTTGTATACTGTATGTGTTGTCTTGTTTACTGCACAAATGAACAAAGTAAGGATTCACATCAGTAGATTTAATCTGTTGTGGCATTAGCTTATAATCAATATAAGAAAATCAACCCTTCTGAATCAAACATCACACAGTAGATATTCCTTGCTTTTAATTCTTGTCTTCTTTCTCCATCTCATTCCATTAGCCTATCTCAAAGGTTACGTAGCCTTGTTCCACAGTGTAATCATGGTAACTACTACAGCTTTGGTATCTATGAACAAAACTCCCTGAACCAATTGGCATCTAACCTCACACATGCAACTGGATGTACTCTTGTCTAAATGTAGGCCACTTCCGATATAAACATACATTTCCTTTTATACTTTATGCATGTCACAGTAGAATGTACAGTGGTGCCTCGACTTACAAACGTCCCAACATACAACCATGTCGAGTTACGACCAGCTCTGGATGCAAAATTTTGCTTTAACTTGCAGCCAGAGGTTCCAGTTACGAACAGAAAAAGGCAAGAAAAAAAGGCGGAGAATTCAAATTGCTAAACATTGGTGGCGAAGAGGCTGCTTCTTTGTAGCTCTTTTGCCCCAGCAGTTAGACAGTGTGCAATCAGAGGAGGCTTTGGAGAGCCTTGTAAGGTAAGGTGCTGCTTTCTGCCTTTTAAAAACTGTTCTGGGTGGGTTTTGCAGCGTGGTTTTGGGCTGAGGGGGTTATGTTTCTGTGCTGTGATGGATCTTGCAGTCTTTGTTTTTGGGGTTCCCCCCATTTCCAATGGGTCTTGCGGGGTTTGTTTGCTTTCTGGAGTTTTCCACCCCCATTTTTGATGGGTCTTGCTGGGTTTGTTTGCTTTTTGGGTTTTTTTCCCCATTTCCGATGGGTCTTGTGGAGTTTGCTTTTGGGTTTTTTTCCCCCCCATTTCCGATGGGTCTTGTGGGGTTTGTTTGCTTTCTGCTTTGCTTTTTTTTTTCATTTCCAATGGGTCTTGTACGGTTTGTTTGCTTTGCTTTGCTTTTTTTCCCCCCTTCGGCCGGAACGGATTAATTGCGTTTCCAATGGGGTTTGCAGTGGTTTTTTTTGTGATTTTTTTCCTTCAGATTAATTGCATTTCAATACATTCCTATGGGAAATGGCACTTCGATTTATGATCATTTCGAGTTACAATCGGAGTTCTGGAACCAATTAAGTTCATAAGTCGAGGCACCACTGTAGAAGATATGAACCATGGCAGGGAAGGCAACTCATGATCTTCAGATGTTGTTAAACATCAATTTCCACCTAGCCACAGTGAGTTGTGATGAGAGTTGTATTTTATCAACATGCCTGACCTATAGCAGCAAACCTCTTGACCCAACTCTGCATTTGTTCTACAGCATGACATCTTTATTTTCATCTGAAAGATCTTGACATTTCTCACCTGCAACAGATAACAGCTTTGCATGATAACGCGAGGTCCAGGAAGGACTGTCGGACTTCAAAAGAAAGGGCATATTTCAGAGTCTGGCCATCAATAATCAAGGCAATGTCATTTTCTTTGCCTAGTGAATCACCCAGGTTTGCACAGTGCTGGGTGAGAGCCGCTCTTGTTGCCTACAAAGTGCACACAAAGAGAGAGAAGAATGCTACATTTTAGTATCATCTCACTATCCCTGCAAACCATGGTAGTGAATAATAACGAACGAGGCCTAAATCCAAACGACTAGAAAATTTCTGAAGGACATATCACATTCTCAATTCCTGTTGTTTTCCAGGCCTATTATTACTGAAATATTGGCAATCATGTCATTAGATTCTAACATATGACTGTTTTCACATTTATATTTTTACCCTCTTTATGTTGCCAAACTATAAGTAAAGCAAATATTAAATCATGATCATCACCCTAGAACTGAAGAGCTGGAAGGGACCCTATGGATTGAGCCCAGCTCCTGTCAAGGAGACACAGTGGTGAATCGAACTCCCAACCTCTGGCTCCATAGTTAGATACCTGGACCACTGAGCTACCCAGCAGTTCTATTACTTCTCTAAGAAACCCTTATAAAGAAAGGAAAAGTAGAGTGGCTTTAAAATTAGGGGCACAGCGTATCCCTGATGGAAGCCCTCTTAGTTCATTCAAGTCATTGGGTACACAGCGGACCCAGTCATTGAAATTTAGGTAAAGGTAAAGGTTCCCCTTGACAATTTTTCTCCAGTCGTGTTCGATTCTAGGGGGCGGTGCTCATCCCCGTTTCCAAGCCATAGAGCCAGCGTTTGTCCGAAGACAATCTTCCGTGGTCACATGGCCAGTGCGACTTAGACACGGAACACTGTTACCTTCCCACCGAGGTGGTCCCTATTGATCTACTTGCATTTGCATGCTTTTGAACCGCTAGGTTGGTGGGAGCTGGGACAAGCGACGGGAGCTCACTCAGTCGAGTGGATTCGATCTTACGACTGCTTGGTCTTCTGACCCTGCAGCACAGGCTTCTGCGGTTTAGCCCGCAGCGCCACCACGTCCTTGTCATTGAAATTTGGTTGGTATGTAATCCTAGTATAGTAATCTGTGCTTCTTTCCAACCCAAAAGCTACCTAGACATTACTTATGGGCACAACAGTGTACAGACTGTGGACCAAATCCAATGTTAGTTTTCCTCCCAGAGCAGACCCAATCAAATCAAAAAGACTTACATAAGTGGTGACCAACAAATCACATTCATTTCACTGAGTGTATTCTAATTGGGACTAAGGTAGATTTAGCACTTGTCCAAGATATGTTCTTTTCCACACAAAGTATAAAATGTAATGAATATGCACATATTCATTCATACATGCACGGGTTTATAGAGGCAGAGGCAGACGCAGAGAGGGGGAATGAGAGAGAGTGTGTGTGCTATTATAAACGTGGGCACAAAGAAACCCTAACATTTGGTTCTTTTAACACTGATTTGTACATCAGCCTTGAAACTCTATAATGTGGGCTGCCGAACCTGAAGTGTTTTTGTGTTGTTGCTAATTTTAAGCAGTTGTGTAAAATTACTCTTGCTTGGTATTTTAATTTGAATCTAGTGCTAATTTTAAAATGTATATCATTGTTTTAACTTCAGCTGGATTGTACTACAATTACGGTTTTATTCTTTGCATATAAGCTGCACTAAGAGGGGTGGTGTAGAAATCTTTAAAAGAGAATTAAAGAAACAATGGCATCATATACCACACTGTTGAAGCATGGCACACTCCTGTGCAGGATCCCAACCAGCCTGCCATTATTATTCACATGGCTTAAAATTGGGGTGAAAAGCCACAACATTCTATCTGTGTGCTGTTATTATATACAGTAGAGATGGGAACTACTCAGAGATACCTTGCAGTTGTGGCCAGGTATATATTGGAACCAAAAAACGCAGCATCCACACCAGAATCAGAGAACATGAGAGACACTGCAGACTAAAACAACCAGAAAAAACAGCAGTTGCTGAACATGCCCTAAAACAAGCTGGACATGAAATTCTATTTCAAAATACCGAAGTACTGGACAACACCAGCAAGCATTATGTTAGACTGCACTGGGTAGCTACTGAAATCCATAAATACCAGCAGAGCTTCAACAAAAAAGAAGAAAGTCTAAAACTTAACAAGGCCTGGCTCCCAGCACTGAAAAATACAGCCTGCAAAAGGTCAACGAACTCTACCCAGCCACAAGGACCAGGGATCATTGCACAAAAAAAGATCAGCGAAAGACACCCATCAATCACAGTGACAGATAATCTCTCCCCCTTATCACAACAATACATCCACAACAAAAACATGCTGATCACCATCATCACCCTATCTCCTGAAATGGACAAAAACTGTTCCCACAGCTATAAATACTCAACTATCCAGCAAACAGCAACAGAGCATGGACAAAGTTCCTACTCCAGTCCTCTGAAAATGCCGGCCACAGAGACTGGTGAAATGTCAGGAAGAACAACCTTCAGAACATGGCCAAAGAGCCCAAAAAACCCACAACAAACATCAGATCCTGGCCTGATGGAGACCTCAGCAGCGGCAGCAACGATTACGGTAAGGGAGTGTTGGAGGGGGTGGGGGAAGGGGGCAGGGGGACTATGGTAGGGAGAGGAAGGGGTGGGGTAGACTGTGGTTGTGGGTGGCTGTGGTTGTGGGTGGCTGCCTATCGGCCTGCCAATCAACTGATCGGCGGGCCAGTAGGCACAATGGAAAAGCCATAGGATGACTCTTTTTTTCTTCATATGGGGAATGAATAAAAATAGAGAAAAATTCATTAAGCTGCATTTGTTGGGACTTAAAATTTCATGAATATGGATTGACGAATATATGACAAATTGGCTATATTGTCAAAAAAAACTGATCCGTTTTTATATTCATCCCTCTCTCTAATGTACAGTCAAGCTATTTCTAATTTATGGAGACTATATGCATCAATGGCCTCCAAAAGAAAGGTCTGATCATTAAGAGTCCTGCCCACTTGTATACAGTAGTTTATCATTATCTTGATGGCATTAAAAACTAATACATTCACATTTCATTTAAACTGAGAATTGTTCTCATGACAGTTGGCACCTCCTTTTAATATTTATCACAGATGGCAAAATGTGGTCAAGAGCCACATGCAGTCCACCTAGGCTGGTTTGTTGTTATTTGTGGCCCCTGGAAAACCTCTGTCAAAAAATTTTCTGCAAAAAAACAAAAATCATTTTCAGCTCCCAGAACCCTCTAGGAGAGGTGGCTGTGCAGTAAAATGGGGTGCAGGCTCCCTAAACTGAAATGGATGCCCACAAAAATAAAACTAGAGGTACTGATTTTATTTACTGGTTTTAATATAATACGTGTTTAATTCTTTTAAAATATTTGTATACTTAATGTTTTTAGTTTTTTAATATTGTTTTTTAATATTAATGAGGTAAGCCACCTTAAGGAGAAAGGTGAGGTAAAAATATTTTAGATAATAATAATAATAATAATAATAATAATAATAATAATAATAATAATAATAATAATAATAATAATAATAATAATAATAATAATAATAATAATAATAATAATAATAATAATAATAATAATAATAGTAGTAGTAGTAGTAGTAGTAGTAGTAGTAGTAGTAGTTATTGTTATTGTTATTATTTCTAGCAATATTTATAAATGTTGTTCATTTTCAAGCCTGCCATGGTCCCCGATAGATCCTGAGGGTAGGAAATTGGTCCTCAGACCTCCAAAGTTTATCATATATAACATATACCGAATCACTAATTGAAATAAATAGATTTTAATTCCTATTAAGTCTAAGATCTTCTGTTTTCACTAGTACACATTTTCAACCACAGGTAATTATGTGCTTCAACTGCAAGCATATCATTACTACTGAAATCTAAATAAATTGGGTAGATTCCAATCCAGTCTGTATCTAAACCATTATCAATATTCAGCTAACAAGAGAAATAAATCTATCCCTAGACAGAAAGGTCTTGCTTCGTCTGCTAAATACATCTATGTATTTGTGCTCAAGAAGATCCCCTTTTATAATGCTCCAGGTTGCAGGTAATAAGTACAAAATACGAACAAGACTGGAATGGGATTATATTAGTCAGGAATAAAAACACTATATTTATGTCCAATTGTAATCTTTGACTGTTTTATGGGCTCACATTCCTTTAGGGAAAAATCACATATCTACAAGAACTTATTATGGATTACAGCATTTTCTATTTCATCTCTGATTTGACAAACAGATGTAAGGGAGGGAATATAGATAAGCTATTTAATACAGACAACACAGCTGCAGGTACTAGACAGAGTTGCCGTAGTTGAATATTACATGGTGTCTGAGACAAAGGCCTTAAGCAGCCAACTTCTGTACATTACTTCCTGTACCAGTGCTCTTGGCCTCTTAACTGGATTAAGTTCTGTCAGCTGAGCACCCATCCTGAGGGAGGGCAATGTAACTCAGCCATCTTCCTTCTTCGTTGAGATGGGCTGGCAGTCTGAACAAAGCATCCCATTGGGTAACAACAGACTTACTCGCATTGCCAATCTGTTAATTAGGCGAAAGATTTATGCGATCTGAAGAGAAACCAGAGTATGCCAATCTGTTAATTGACCTCCATTCTGCTTGTGACTACAGCACCATGCAGGCATCATGCCTCAGAATGTAGATAGGGCTAAAAGACTGTAGGGATACCCTTTCTTATCAGAGATCCTGCTCAAGAGAGTTTTTCATGTGCATTCAGTCAAATGTATTTAGAAAACTCTATTTATTTATTTATAACATTTTTATGCCACCTTTCTCCTTAAGAAGGAGCCAAGACATCTTACATCACTGAGAGAAAATATTTAATCATTACGCAACAATGGTCTACATGATTAGAAGACAATATTTTAAGCTAAGAACAATGAGTATAAAATTTGGAAGTTGAATCATGGCAACTGGACTTCTTTCTTATTAGTTTGAAACGTTTTGCTACTCATCCAAGTAGCTTCTTCAGACTGAGGAGAAGTGGTAGGAGACCCCTGATATATCCTCCACATTGGTTTCACTTCCCCCTAGTCTGAATAGGCTCGTTATAAGGATAAAGGACTGGGGGTAAGGGATAATATCACTTCTGTAGTCCTTCTCCACCCATTGTCGTTAACAGTCATTAACAGTGGTCTTTCTGTTGTGTGTGGTCCTAAAATGTTTCAACCTATTCTGTTTCTCCAAAAATAAGACCTAACCTGCAAATAAGCCCTAATATGATTTTTCAGGATGTTTGTAATATAAGCCCTAGCCCAAAAATAAGCCCCAGTTAAGTGAAACCCCGCCCTCCACCACTGTGAAGAAACCAGAAGAAGATGACATGACTGTATTTGAATAAATGTAGATTGTTGTAAATGAAAAATAAAACATCCCCTGAAAATAAGCCCTAATGTGTTTTTTGGAGCAAAAATTAATATAAGACCCTGTCTTATTTTCGGGAAAACACGGTAATAAGAAAGAAGTCCAGTTGCCATGACTCAACTTCCAGATAAACTCACCTGGAAGAATGAAAATATTCACAGATAAAATGAGTATAAAAAGGCAGCTTACATCATTAAAAAACAATATTAAAGCTAAAACAATAGGCATATAAAACCTAAAAAGGAACAAACAAATACTACTCTGAGAAATGCTAAGCACAAGTAGTACTAAAAACCCAGTCACAACAGTAATGCATAACAATCCATCTAAAAATCACACTCAGGTAGCCAGTCACTGAGGGAAAGCTTGCCTGAAGAGAAAGGTCTGCTTGTGGTGAGGTGCACACAGCCATCCTCTCTCATGCCACTCCAATTACAGAAGTAGCCTAGCCTCTCTACGCTGCTTACTACTCTGGTGAGGAGGCGGGATGACAAGTCGCCCTGCTCAGCTGCTGAGTGGTCAGCAGCACAGGGAGGCCCCAGCCAGGCAACTTCTGTGATTGGTGTGCCACGAACAAGGACAGCCATGTGTGCCACAAGCGGTAAGTGGACCAGCGGGTTCGGGGGGAGGAGGGTCAAAAAGTCCCAGCTACCTGTGGTGGCAATATCTGTATTTGTCTCCCCTCAGAGCCAAATATGAATATCCCATCTGTAGCTTCTCCTGACGGTCCTAACACTCAAGCCATCTGACAATGGGAGATGTGGTCTTTGACACCTTTGTACAATGCTTCTGGAAGGGCACTTTGGCAGCAGTCCTTATGTATGTATCACTGTCCTTGCCAACAATTCAATCATTTATGTGCTCTCAGGAATAGTGCCTGAAAGTATTCTATGTTTTCTGCCTCTTGTTCCTCTTGCCTGATCTGGTTTCTCGACTCCTTCTGGCTCACACACCCAGATCTCATACTACATGGCAGTTGTACACCTTTTGGGTTTACTGATTTCAATAGGAACGTTAAATGAAAATTTTCACTGAAATTTATGGCTTTTAAGATACAAAATTCAAAATTCTTTACTTTCTTTAAATAGCCGTTACACCACCACATGGATTACAACCATTTAGTTATGTCTAAATTATACTCGTAAAACTACAGCAAAATCAGAAAGACAGAGTAAAACTTCATCAGCAGTCCCAATAAATCCTACAAAACTCAATGGGATTTAAAATGGCTTATTTTTTGTCTTGTTTTAGTCTTTTTATTGATGATTTTAATTGTATTGCTTTTTTGGACTGTAAACCACCCGGTATACAAGACAAACAGACAAACAAATAAATACGCACAGGATCAGGTAACTCAATGCATGGGTAGGATGATGAAGAGTTGTCTCTCCAGTGCCGGGATAGGGCTATCTTTGTCAATGGCTGAAATCCTGCTGCATAGAGTAATAAGTTACACTAGAGTATGCTCACTGAATCAGTACGGATTTGATAAGTCAAGTCCTCTGTAGATTCCAATGGGCATACTTTAGTTGTGACTTACTTTATCATACTAAATTGGAACTAGAGTAGCCTCATTTGAATCAACTGAACTTATAGAGGAGTTCACTTATCAAATCTCCATTGATTCAATGGGCCTACTCCAATGCACCTTACTATGCTAAGCAATTGGATTTCAGGTAGTGGCATTCAGCATGTCCACAGAAAGCTACATATATATAAATCCACCTCCACTATTTGGAGATCCCAAAGTGAAGTGCTGGGAATCCAATGGATCAAAAGCTCTCGGTCTTCCTGGAAGTCCTGCAGATTTAATCTAAATCTTTGAGCCTAAATTGGGACCTCAGCTATGCCTGTTTGGAGTTAGTACACCTAAATCTTCCCAATTTGTTTTTTTTTAAAGGAGTTTGAAAGTGGGAGATTTAAAAAAAGAATGAATGAAAGAAATTTTTTTAAAGGGGAGAGAAAAAGTGGCCCATCTGCTGAGCTGGAAACCCTGGAAAAATAATCATGCACCTCCCTCCATAGCCCAGCTAGGGATTGGTGAAAGGTCTGCAACCTTACCCTCATCTCAACCCCACTTAGGATTGCTCTGGTCATGAAAAAAGAAACATGGAAGACAGAACATTTATGAAACATTTGTTCTCCATTCCTTGCATTTGGTATTCTTGATAGTTTTCCATGCCTGCAGTAGCTACATCCACAAGATTAAGGATGTGATAACTATATTTGCCTCTTCACTCCTCTGTTCACCATTTCAATTTAATTTAGAAGAAAATGCTCATCATAAGACTCAAAATACTACAAAAACAAAAGCTAAAACTGTTCCCCATAATAAGTATTGAATTATTATCTGGGATTCTTCACTGCTTCCAGTTCCCAGCGACAGAGATAGGCATCAAGTGTCAATTTCCCAGATTTTTCTGAAATATTTCACAAATCCCTGTACAGGGACGGAACCCATATTTTTCCAGCAAAAATCATTTTCTCTCTTTTCTTCCTAGATTACCAAAGCTCTCTCCATTCCCACATAGTTTGCCAACCTAAGGCCCCACAAAATATATTTTATTCAGTATTTCACATCCTAACAGGGAAACAGTCTTGTTTCATTCATCATGTAGCAGAATGTCATTTTTAATTTACTGTTGGCCCCAACAGCAGTAGATCCTCAAATTCACACTTCCTAACAGAACAAGACAAGAAGCACATTCCACAGCCATCTAATCTGATCTACCCAATCATCACCGCTAGCAAAACACACCCATTTCCCACATCTGCAGCTTGAATCAGTTTCAAGAATATAAGGGAGCGCAGAGACAAAAATTGTTTGGAAACAACTAATTAGAAACTTCAGTTATCTGGTATTAATTCCCTTTTCCAGTATGTTTTAAGGAATAACTAATTTACAGTGATTTACATCCGACTGTTAGTCCCTACTAGAATAGGCCCTTTGAATCAATTGTTGACTGTTAAATCAACACTTATATAAATCCCATTGGGTTTAATGGCAGTGCTTGCACTAATGGGGTGGCATATCAATGAACCAATCAATCATTTCTTAATCTAGTTAATCTTTCTTCATCTTCTTAATCTAGTTAGTTAGAGCAAGCAACCAGCATGAGACTTGATAGATGATAACTACACTCCATTTGTGGTGTAACAGTGACTTAAGCCATGGTCAGACTAGAGAAATGCTCCCCTTCTTTCTTGCATCTTCTGCTTCCTGTATAGCCGTGTGCTGTGCTCACGAGGCATACCGTATTTTTCGCACCGTATATCTTGTGATAGCGATTCATATGTTTTTTAACTGTTATTTTTTTGTGGCTTCCTCTGCCCCCTTCCCTTTAAAACAATTGTATGGGTATATCGCTGTGTTGCAAAAACACCCTTGCTGACCACATACTGATCTGCGCCATTTCTTCGTATTTCCGTGCTTCATTACCCTCTGTGGAGGAGAATTCGCAGCACACTGCAGTGGCAAAAGACAGTAGGGGGACTAATGCTTCATATTTGACAGAAGTATACCAACGTGCCAACATTTCCATTTGAAAATTAATAAAAAATAATTAAGGGAGTTGAATGACAGTGGGTGAGGGAGGTGGGACCATATGCCAGATGCAAAGGAAATGAATTGATTTTGGAGTACACACTTAATGGGATGTCGGTTGTACTATACAATGAAACAGAGAACAAATACAACAGTAGTCTCCCAGTGGCTGGATTTGATGTGGAGAGAGCATAAAGGGGGAACAAAAGAATCAATAATAGCCTTGCGTCATCTGAACCCTCCAAAAGGGTTCAAAATTCACAAAGAGTAACTCAAAAGCATTTTGCTAGTGTGACCACAGCCTTAGTTCATTCTCTGATTCTGATAGTATGGCTTCGCTAACTGGTGAAGGAGGAAAGTCACAAGGTTCCAGTGTTGCCTCCTGCTGCCTTCTTGTGTTTTTCATGGATATGGAGGTGATGATAAGAACCTAAGAAGAGCCCTGCTGGATCAGTCCAAGGGCCCATCTAGTCCAGCTTCCTGTATCTCACAGTGACCCCACCAGATGCCTCTGGGAGCACAACAGATAACTACAAGTAGATGCCTGTCTCCTGATACCCTTCCCCTGCATCTGGCATTTTGAAGCACCTTCCTTTTAAGCCTGGAGATTATATATCCCCATCATGGCTTGTAACCTGTGATGGACTTTTCCTCCAGGAATCTGCGGCAAGGCGTTCGACAGACTAACAACAAGTTGGGTAAAGAAATATTTTCTTTCGTCTGTTCTCACTCTCCCAACACTCAGTTATGAGTGGATATCCCCTCGTTCTAATATTGAGTGAGAGGGAAAAGAGCTTCCCTCTATCCACTTTAACCATCCCCTGTGTAATTTCATAATCAGATGATAGTCAGGAGGAGTGCATGCTTTGTACAAGCCAGCAACTTCTTTTGTTTTTGTTTTGTTTTAAGAAGGTAGAACTAGAAAAGTACTTAGTTATGAGGAGGGGCTTTGAACTATTAAGGTCACCTTCCAACTCTGGAAGGTAGGCAAATGAGACGTCAGCACTTGTGAACCAGGAAAAGACTATCTCAGAGGCCTGTGTTTCTCCTATTTGGCCACATCCTATCTCAGGAAAAACTGTGGGAAAGGTTGCTCTGAGGGGGAAAAAAGACCCAATGTCCAATGCTACACAGGGCTGCAGGAGCTCAAATTCCTCACATGAGGAGCCTGAATCTACAGTTCTGTCACTTCTCATGACACAGAAAACTCCATAGGATATTAGAAGTCAACGAGTCTTATCTTAAGGGGTATGGTATGATAGCTTTGTTGATTTGGTGTTGCCACAAGCCACAAACCAATAATTGGACTAGCGATTTGAAGTGTTTTGTGTTCTTAATTTCAAAGAACTGTCAATACATAGTTTACCACAGTTTCAAAGCGGGTCCAAAGTAGACTCTTACTTTTTTTTTTCATTTGTTGCATTATTTTTGTTTCTGACTGTAGGAGAAGGTTCATGAAATGCAAAGGAGTTCTAAACCAACAATAGAGCACGAGGGATGATCTTGACAGGTGTTGCTTCTGCTGCTGGTGACAAAAGCTGGGACAGGAGTGGGCTGGTATGTCTCTTTCGTGGTTGCTTCTGTCAGCTATATGAGTAGAGGGTTGATTCCAGCTATTTGGGAGAGTACATTTCAAGGCATGGGATGTGAAAAGAGACAAAACTCAAACGGCATTCTTTCCAGCTGCCATTTTAATCCCCCAGGATAATGTTCACTTACAGGATAGTTTATTTCAGGAACTTCTGTGGAACTAAAGATGGCTGCTAGCTGCAACACCAGTGAGTTTCTTCCCAGCTGCACTGAAATTCTCCTTAGCACAGAAATGGTGCTAAGGAGAATTTCAGGAATTGGGGAGCAGGCGTCAGGAGAGTCAGTTTACAAACACACATCAAAGCTTCATACTATCAAATGTTGGGTCCAACACAAGTCCTGAGGCATTTAGAGGAGAGGCATAATTCCTAGCTAAGGACCTGGCAACCCTAATAACTTAGCAGATTCAGCAGCCCTACAGAAAGACTAACAACTACTCTAGGTATAATCAATGCATTTTTTAACCTCAACAACTGTCACAGGCATTTCCCCCACCATTAGGATAGAAGTAAACAATAGCCAGGACTTTTTTTAAAAAAATCTTCTTTTCTTTCCAGAAGGTTAACTGGCAATGTCCTGCATACTTCTTATAGCTCTGCTAACAAAGAGGTGTCTGTGAATAAGAAGTCTTCCAAAGAACATGTTCGTTAATTTGTTTCCAGCATGTTTAACCTCTTTCTACA
Organism: Pogona vitticeps; assembly: GCF_051106095.1. NCBI lineage: Eukaryota > Metazoa > Chordata > Lepidosauria > Squamata > Agamidae > Pogona > Pogona vitticeps. The sequence continues at coordinate 241,399,320 of NC_135785.1, read as the reverse complement.
GACCTCTGAGGGCACAGTTGGGTGAGCTATGGCATTTTGTCCGCTCAGCTACTGAAACCTGCTGGAAATACTCCTTAAAACAAAACAATTTTTTTTGCAGAACTTGTTTAACAGATGGGTGAAATTATTTGGAACACCCTCCATTAACCTTGTATCTTCCAGATGTGCTGGATTACAACAACCATCATTTTTCGAGAAAAAAGCATGGCTATGGTAAGAGCAATGGGAGCAGTAGTCCTCCAAACATCTGGAGCTCATCAGGTTGAAAAAGGCTGAATAAAATGCTGCCTTTCTCACCTTTAGATTTCCAACATATGAAAAGGTTTCTTAGAAGAGGAGAGGGTAACATACAATCCAGGGGCTTCAGATGGCCCTGGAAGCCATTTATTTAGCCCCCTCACACCAGCAGGGCCCCTAAACCCCCACACTTCAAAAGTGTTTTTAAACATACTTGTACATAATATATACAGTGGTGCCTCACACAACGATGTTAATTGGTTCCAAAAAAATCAACGTTGTGTGAAACATCGTTCTGTGAAACACCATTTCCCATAGGAATGCATTGAAAACCGGTTAATCCGTTCCAATTGGAACGGATTGCCATCGCTGAGTGAAAATCCCCATAGGAAACATCGCTGTGTGAAACAATGTTTCCTCCATTGGAATGTACTGAAGCCGACTCAATACATTTCAATGGCTTTGCGAAGTCCTTTTTCGCTCCTGTAAAAGTGTCTTACAATGTTTGGAAGCTGTTTAAAATGCTTGCAATGGTTAGCCCACCTCCTGAAACCTACGCAAACTGATTTTGGTGTTGTTCTGACACTTCGTTAATTTATGGTAATTTTTTGTTTTCTCCATTGAAAACCTCTGAATGGTCTGTCTAATGGTTTCCAATGGAGAAAACAAAAAATCATCATAAATTAACAAAGTGTCAGAACAACACCAAAATCAGTTTGCATAGGGTTCAGGAGGTGGGCTAACCAGTGCAAGCATTTAAAACAGCTTCCAAACATTGTAAGACACTTTTACAGGAGCGAAAAGGGAGATCGGGAAAGGGCTCTTTGATCTCAGTTTGCCTTTTAAAGCTCTTCCCGATCTCCCTTTTCGCTCCTGTAAAAGTGTCTTACAATGTTTGGAAGCTGTTTTAAATGATTGCACTGGTTAGCCCACCTCCTGAACCCTATGCAAACTGATTTTAGTGTTGTTCTGACACTTCGTTAATTTATGATGATTTTTTTGTTTTCTCCATTGGAAACCATTAGACAGACCATTCAATGGTTTTCAATGGAGAAAACAAAAAATTACCATAAATTAACGAAGTGTCAAAACAACACCAAAATCAGTTTGCATAGGTTTCAGGAGGTGGGCTAACCATTGCAAGCATTTTAAACAGCTTCCAAACATTGTAAGACACTTTTACAGGAGCGAAAAAGAGACATTGTTGTGTGAAAATACCCCATAGGAAACATCGCTGTGTGAGGCGGCAAATTTAACAGAAACAGGCATCGTTGTGTGAATTCATCGTTGTGTGAGGCACCCGTTGTGCGATGCACCACTGTACTTTGTTCAGATAGCTCCCTTGTGCCTCAAGATATGCAGGTAGGTTTTTGTCATGTTCTGAGGAGGTCTATAACCCCTGGTTCCCCTCACACACAAACCCATAATCCAGTGTTTAAAATGTCCACTAGGATAGGCAAAGGGGCTTTTCAAAGTCAACTTTTTTTTGTTAAAACCATTTTGTCTGTTAACAAAATCCTACTGTATCAATCTTTACAGTACATAATCATTACGTTAAATAATACAAATAAGAGAATTAGTTTCTTTAGTTCCACTGCCATGGGATTGCAGCCCCTAGGCAGCTGGCAAATCTGAAAAATGGCCCTCAGAACCTCTGAGGTGGCCCATCCTGTTCTCCAGCAACTGATAGAGCCCTGGCATAACAAGCAGAAATTCTAATCAAGGAACTTTGTTTCTAACATGTTAGATTCTCTACAACTCCAGTGACAACTAGCACTCTATTTGTTGACATAAAACAAACAAAAAACAAAAATGCATCTAAAACAACAGTATTAATATAATTCAGTAACAACAACAAAACACTTAGGTGCCAACCCAAAAATGGTTTATCCCATTACTACTGCCTTACTTCAGGTGCTGGAGGGCATCTAAGGAATGCCTTGAAATGAAAATACCTAGAATGGGCAGAACTTGGAAAAGTTACTTTTTGGACTATTAACACCCAGAATTCTTTGCCATTAGAAATGTTGCTTATGAAGATCTGAAAGCTTTACCACAGAAAAGTAACTATTTATACTTCAAAAAAGTAACCTATCTGAGCTCAGGTACTTCCAAGGCTTTACTAATAGCATTCATACTTTGAAATAGGCCTAGAGGTGGACAGGGAACATATGAACTTGTTTCAGAACAGGTATGTTCAGAACAGGTATGTTCCAATTAAGGTATTACCTTCTTGTCACTAAAGAGAATTTACCATAAAAATGCAAAAGATTTACAAAGGAGTTCTCCAGTTAAAAAGGGCACATGGAAACTCACACAGAGGGGAAAATACTGTAGAAAACCATGTACAGTATTAAGGAAAACTGCTTGCAAATCCTTTATGAAGTAGAGAAATATCATAGAATGCATGCAAATTTCTACCTATACAAAAATGTATACACATTTTAATCTGAAGTTTTAAAGCAATTAATATGAAAAAGAGGATGAATAAACTTGTACAGAATATTACACAAAGTGGAACCCATTCACCACTTCCTATTTCCAACACAACCCTACTCCACACATATTCATGTACAATTAGTCACACTTAGTTCACTGGGGTTTAGTCCCACATACAATGGTGCCTCGATTTACGAACTTAATCCGTTCCGGAAAATGGTCATAACTTGAAATGGTCGTAAGTCGAAGCACCATTTCCCATAGGAATGCACTGAAATGGAATTAATCCGTTCTGGCTGAAGAAAAAAATCACCAAAACAAAACAACAACAACAAAAATTGCAAGACCCATTGGAAACGCGATTAATCAATTCCAGCTGAAAGGGGGGGGAGAGAAAACCAAGCAAAGTGTGCAAGACCCTAAGGACAGAGGAAAAAAAAACAAAGCAGAAAGCAAACAAAATATGCAAGACCCATTGGACAGGCAAAAAAAGCAAAGCAGAAAACAAGCAAAGTGTGCAAGACCCTTCGGAAAAAAAGCAAAGCAAAAAGCAACCAAACCCCCCAAGACCCATCAGAAATGGGGGGAAAACAAAAAAACAAAAAATCCCCCAAGACCCATCACAGCACAGAAATATAACCCCCCAGCCCAAAACCACACTGCAAAACCAACCCAGAACAGTTTTTATAAAGCAGAAAGCAGCACCTTACCTTACTAGGCAGTCTGAAGCCTCCTCTGATCGCACTCACTCTAACCGTTGGGGCGAAAGAGCTACAAAAAAGCAGCCTTTTCGCCACCAATGGTTAGCAATTTGAATTCCCCGCCTTTTCCCCCTGCCTTTTTCTGTTTGTAACTGAAAGCTCCGGCCACAAGTCAAAGCTAAATTTTGCGGCCTGAGCTGGTCGTAATTCGAAATGGTCGTAAGTTGGGACGTTCATAAGTCGAGCCACCACTGTATAGGTAGAGTGCCACAGACTCATAGACAGAGCAATGTGGGCTAAATAGGGGAGTATGAACTCCGCTCCACTTTTGAGACCTCACAATGTTCTAGGAGTTAGCTAACAGGAAAGCTTGCTATTATAAAGCAAGGAGAGTGAGAAGTCAGCTTTAATATATTATGAAGTTACAGATCTCCTGAGGGAAGCAGCATGTCAAATTGGAGTAGCAGAGATCAATACCAAATTGGGACCAAACCCGTTGTCTGGGCTAATTTTATTTAATTCAAAAATGCTCTGCTCTCCTATACTACAAGAGGTAATTGCTAGCGCAAAGGGACACACCAGCTGGGGAAGGATTTAGGATATGCATTATAGCCTTCCTCGATGCTATTGCTGAGCAAACAAACTTTTCCTATTTAACTGCAAGCAATTAGCCATGGTCCTTGAAATACCATTTACTTATGGTTCACTAGCTATGTCTCTAGGGAATGGATGAGTTCACTACAATTGCATCAATCCCAATTCAACAAAAATGAGGGCACGTCTTGGGAAAGGATTAGCTGTTTTTGCTATTTCCCAAATTGCAAGCAGGTAATTGTGTTGGAATTCAAAGTAATTCCTTGTGGTATTCTATCCTGTTTCCTTCTCCCTTCTCTATGAGGATGAAAAAGAACACTATGTAGATAATTGCAAACTTATTTCTGACCCTAAGTATTTTCTCCCTGCTGTAACAGCATTGCTCACATTTTTTTCTTGGTTTGCTTGTGTGTCTTTAAAAGCAGAAGAAACACAGAACATTTAGGAAGCTAGAGCTAGTCCCAAAAATCAGTCGGAGAATTTGAGAGTCCCAAAAGATAGTGCTCTGCAGGAAACTATATTTGATTCTGCACAAGCAAAGAAAGAGAATTTGCAACAATTCATCAAGACAATGAATTCTAAAAATGGAATGCTGATATATTTTGTAATATTTTAAGCTGCTACAAATTCTGATTCCAGTCCCTGTGCTGATTATGTATTTATAGCAAGGAAAGCAGCAACTTTTGTTTCTTCCTCAAAGAGCTACACCCAATTGTGCACTTGCACATCACCTAACCCATTTTCTAAGTGATTCTTTTGCCCTAGAAATCAAGCCACAACTACTGGACGTGCTATACATGTGAATAGTGTTTCTCTTGGATTAAGTACAAAAAGCATACCACATGCACAAGTGTTACACTGCTGTAATTACCTATACAGTACAAAGGTAAGATTGAACGTGTAACTGGAAAATCTAATGGAACATGGTTTTGACTAAAATTGCAGTATTGACTAGAGGAGAAAGTAGTGATCAAACAGAATAAAAGTTTCTAAGCTTGAAGGACTACATTTGCTACCTGCAGTATTGTAGTCTGAACAATGAATGCAGGTCTTTCACTACAGCACAGAAAGCTTAATAGTTAATTTACAGTAGCCTTACAACTGAGTACAGCTTTAGCCTTACAAGCACTTTAAAGTTCCCTATTCCTAATTTTCATTATTCATGGTTGAAATTTACTATTTCAAGAAACAGCAAGCCTCACTGCAAAGCTCCTGGCAATCATTGCCGTGCTATTCACATACAACACAAACACACACATTTCTCTTGTAGAAGAACCACCTACTTTCTGACTCCGGATGACCTGTATAAATTTTATTCTGTTCTCCAGAGTGCATCACGATGATGAACAGTAGGGTACTGTTATAAATCTTGAAGTTATCAAGCATAAGTTGTTGACAGGTAGAGCATTAGACTATCCATGTGTGGTCTTCATTTGGGACCACATCCTACAGTTCTGGAAGAAACCTTGTGAAGCTTGTTTGTATTTTATAACTTTTTTAAGCCTTTCCTGAAAAACTCCATCTAATCAGTACAACTCTGCAACTAAACAAACAAACAAAAACAGAAGCAGAACCTGGACAGGTTGAGATTCCAAAGGGTCATATCCGTGCCTTTAAGAGGAAGGAGGAGAAAATGAATGGGATTTAGCACTGAGGAGAATACTATACACAGTTCCATGGGCACATAAAGAAGCTGCTGTGCCTTGGAGCCATAGAAGTGGTGACACAGTGGCATAGTTGTAGATTATGAAGGGCAAGAGTCCATTGTGCCATCTCTAATAGCAAGCAATGACAGCCACACTATGGCAAGATAGCCGCACACTGCCAAGGACAGTCCAGCTGCCCCAAAGAGAGGCAGGGCACAACGTATTTGTTATTACTAATTAGGATCGCCTGAAAAAAATGTTCCTGCTCCCCCATATTCTTGATCCAACGAGGGAACCTTCCTAACTGTTCAGTCCATCACAACACCTGTGAGTGCAATGACAAATAAATTTCTTAATTTCTTATGTCTTTCATTCTGCCACACTCAGAAGCCACTCCTGAATTGTGGATTCTGCTATGTAGATTTCACCTTGCTCAGAGAAAAGAACCCTACCTTGTGAAGATCGATGTGGCTTTTATTTATACATGAGGCTCAAGCAGAAAATTACTCTACAGTTTTCACTAGAGATGGGCATGAACTGCTTCATCCCAGTTTATCCCAGTTTGTAAAGGTGGCAGCACAAGTGCTGCTGTTCCCCTCCGTCATGTCCTCTTGCTCAATCAGCCACTCACCAGGCCCAGCGTGCAAGCTTCCTGGACCTCCTGAAATGATCTTCCAGTCTCAGCAACAGCTCAGGCTTCTTTGCCCCTTGACTGATCTCTTTATTCAGATAAGACAGCAGGGCAGAGAAGTCTGCGCTCTTGCCTGTGACTGGGAGATTAGCGGAAGAGGTGGAAAAGCAAGCAAGCTGGGCATGGTGAGTGGCTGATTGGCTGAGGAAGTGGGGAAAGGGAGCAGAACCATCTGAAGTGAACTGGGACAAACTGGTTTGTGCCCATCTCTAGTTTTCACCACTTCATCTTTGCACAGTACAGCTTTGCATGTGTTAAATTTAAGTTTCTTATAGAGCTTTAAAAGCATGAAGTCTTGCTGGAGGAAAAAAAAACCCTCTGGTGATATCAAGCGAATGAAGCACTGCTGGTTTCAGTGGAAGCTGGTTAGCTTGTGTTTCAATATTTTCCCCCTGAAACTCAAAGGAACTTGAAAAGCACAGTTTTGACTGGATTGTGCTTTTGCAGCATGTTGCTTCTTTATAGATATGTAGAATGAAACCTTGTGATGGGGGTTGTATATAAAATAAAATAAATCCATAAATAGGCAAGATTATGAGACATTTTGTTCTTTTTGGAACCTTCTACTTTTCATTAAAGTTTGTGTGATTTTTTTTATTAAAGAAGTGTATTTTGCACAAAAGCTGGTTCCGCCCCCTCAAAACACAATATTTTTGCACAAAAGTAGTGGGCAGGCCAATACTTAAGTGAGTGGCTCCCAACCTTGGGTCCCTAAGAGCCTTCACCACTAGCTGTGCTGGCCAAGATTTCTGGAAGTTGTAGTCCAAGAACATCTGGGGACCACTGACTTAAGGATTTGTACTGACTGCTATGTGCTTTTGGTCTGAGTTCAAGGCGTTAATGATGTCCTACAAAGCCCTGAATGACTTGGGACCTGGATGAAGGAGAAGTTCTCATTACAACAAAACAAAACAAAACAAAAAAACACCCTGTCCAATCACTAAGGTCTGTTGGGCTTTTTCAGCTAAAGAATATGGAATGCCCTCTCCTTGGGAGGCGCAACGCTGCTGAAACTGGCATCATTTTGGCATCAAGTCAAAATATGTTTATTAATTAGAACCTTTAGAGGTTGAGGATCATGGCCTGTGCAACGTCCAATGCAGTAATTTTTAAGTTTTAATTTTAAATTTCCACGTGTCAAGACGCCTAACAACATTTAAGACAAGAATAATTGCAAGCATTTGTTACAACTTATTTTGTTAAAAAAAAAAAAACAATGAAGAAACTTGTGGAAGGTAAGCCTAGTTTGCTTTTGTAAGACTTTCCCAAACCTCTCAGATTTATTATATACAGAATAAAAATAATTTAAAAGTAAAACAATAAATATTAGAAACAGGAACTGACAAATTTACAGTATCTCTAGACTTTGCATGCAAACTTTCAAAGTCTGAATTTTAATCCTTTTGTATTTGAACCATGCTAGTTCTGTGTCCCTGAGTGCTCACTGGAAGGACAGATCCTGAAGCTGAGGCTCCAATGCTTTGGCCATCTCATGAGAAGAGAAGACTCCTTGGAAAAAACCTTGATGTTGGGAAACTGTGAGGGCAAGAGGAGAAGGGGACGACCGAGGACGAGATGGCTGGACAGTGTCATCGAAGTTACCAACATGAATTTGACTCAACTCTGGGAGGCAGTAGAAGACAGGAGGGCCTGGTGTGCTCTGGGTCACGAAGAGTCAGATACGACGTAACGACTAAACAACAAGTTCTTTGTCAAGGCTGCCACCATTTTTTGCTGAGATATCTCATTTTTAATGCCTATATGGTGCTCTCCCACTTCTCCCCTCAGCTGTCCACTCAGCAGCTGAGTGGGAAGCCTCACCGTCCTGCCTCCTCACTGGAGTAGACTGGGCTAGTTCTGGAAGGCAGGAATGGACCAACAGGACACCTATGCTGGCAGGGTTCATATTCATCTTCTCCAGGAGATGAATATAAAGCTCCCATTTCCAGTGTACATGTATGGGCAAATACAATGGTTGAAATCCAGTAGTAACTAGCAACTGGAGTAGGCTTCTTGACTCAGTGGAGATACGGTAAATTAATACTGTACTGATGTAAGTACCACTGATTCAATGGGCCATGTTTTTATTTTTTTGTGTTTGTTTTTTGTCTATTTTATCTTCATTTTATTTTATTTTATGATGTTTTACAGTGTTCCTTATTGTTATTTTTTTGTATTTCTTACATTTTATTTGGTAGTTGTTCTATATCTTATTATTCTGTCACTGTTGTTGTTTATATTGTTGTAAACCGCCCAGAGTGGCCTTGGCTGCCAGACGGGTGGTATAAAATCAACCAACCAACCAACCAACCAACCAACCAACCAACCAACCAACCAACCAACCAACCAACCAACCAACCAAACAAACAAACAAACAAACAAACAAACAAACAAACTGTCCTACTCTAGCTGGGACTTACTACTGGATTTCAGCCCATGTGTAGAAGCAAACAGCAAGATGAATGAAATGCAAAAATTACAGTGACAGTTACATTATTAACAATGGCCATTTGCAAAAAATAATTTCTGCTAATAACACCAACATGCTGGCACTGGATGAACTAACCAACACAACTGGTTAAAAGCGGCAAATCCTGCTTCAATGGGACTCCAGCATCCTAATACAGTAGTACACAGAAGAAGAATAGCAAAAGCAGTATGTATGCAGAATGTGTGGATGTGCAACACTGCTTTTACTATCATCTGTGTTCCATTTGGTTACTTAGGATAAAAGTATTTTGATTTATTGGATTGAGTTTTGGGTTGCTTTTTATTTTGGTCTTCCATGAAAGAGTGAGAACAATAGATAGGATTTAACTGCAGAAAGACATTCAGACATTCTGCAGCCAGCCTTGAGGCAGATTTTCCACTGTACCTTAACCATGACTGAAGGGGGTGGAGGGGACAGCATTTTCACCATCTGTTTAGAGAAGACCATTTCAGTCAAAGCTGTCTAATTCCAGTACTCCAGGGACCTGTAAGGAAATCTGGCCTAAGGGGAGTCTAGGTTGGAGATAGAATGATGGAAATAGCAAAGCTACAAAACATAGAGATATGTATTGCTTAAAATAAAAAGTAGAAAGAAAAAACCCAGAATGCAAGTAGTGCAAGACAGCACCTTGAAATAATGAACATGCAAGGGAAAACCTTTAAGCAACAAATTGTCCCCCTTTTTCAATGGCAGCACACCCCAAAAGATGATATACTGCTCAGCATGTTCATTTCAGACATTCTCTCTGCTTTTCTAAAGTATCTCTCAGTGACTCCAAGAGTTGCTCCTGGATTGATGGAAGAAGTAACATAGGGAACTTACTGTTTCTAGCTTTAAATATTGTCTTTTAATGATATAAGCCACCTTGGGTCCTTTTTAAGGAGAAAGGTGGGGTAAACATAAATGAATGAATGAATGAATGAATGAATGAATGAATGAATGAATGAATGAATGAATGAATGAATGAATGAATGAATGAAAACATAGGTAGCCACTTTATACAGGAAGACACTATCTTTCTATACAGTACAAAGCTATCTACTTTGATAGAGACTGGCCTTCCATGTTCTTGAGCAGACAACTTGCTTCCATACTACATGCTCCTTTAACCTCAGATCTGCTGCTCCACCACTGAGTTATGATCTCTCCCCAATTCCTCCTTCGTAAGGAGTCTAGAAAGCAGATGCCCTTTACTTTGCATACTGTAGATGCAGAACTCATCTCTTGAAATGAGAGGAGAAGCATCTCTAGGTCAGAGAACCCAAAGAAGTTACAATACAGGAAATCTGTTTCTCATCTGTAGCAGCAAAAACAACAAAGAGACTTCCAACAGTTCAAAGGAACTGAAAAGCGAAAGGTACAAACACAAGGATATCCAAGTTACCTTCTGGCTGCAAGCCAGAATCCTACTGTCAATTTACGCTTGCATAAGGGAAATTATGGAAGACTTGGTGGCAAATTGCCACTCACTAATGAAGTGCTGGTTGCATTATTAGGTGCATACCTGATCACGCGAGTATTCCTAGGTGTATACCTGATCATGCAAGCCTAAGAATGCAACTAGCATCTCATTAATGAATGACAATTTATATAATTTCTTTTTGTTGTTAGTAGTAGTCATTAAGTCGTGTTCGACTCTTTGTGTGTGTAACTTTTACACAAGAAGACAAAGTTGCATGCACACTAAAATTGAAGAAGAAACACTTTAATTAGCAACAATCTGCTATTGTTAGTTGCATTATTCCTGCTGCACCAGAGGAGGTCTGCAAAAGGATTCTGGTAAATCATTATTATTAATTTTGGTACCTTTTGCAATTCAGTTCCAAAATGTCTTCCTTCCACCAAGCATATGTATAAATATCCACCAACTGTGGCAGCAGTCCATGCCTCTGATGGAGTGTGCTGCAGTCCATGAATACCTAATGCTAGATAAAATGTATTGGTCCTTATTGTGCCACTGGTCTCGTTTTTATTGTTTCTATACTTGTCCTTGTTATGTGGTAGCCTTACAGCACAATCTTACATGTGTTTACATAGAACAAAATACCACTGAGTTTAATGCGACATACTCCCAGGTAAGAGTGTACTGTATGAGACTACAGCCTTAACAGTTTACATCCAGTCATTATTTGCTGCACAATGGGAAACATCCTTCATAGTCTTTCTGAATAATGCAGAAGAAAGAAGTTTATTCAAACTCTTTTTGCTTAAAATATTGTCCTAAACTCAAGACCTATCAGTTGACAAGTCAACAGATAAATGTAACTTTATACCTAAGAAGAACAACTACACTATCTAGCAAAATACAATTTAGAGGTTCTCACTAGTACTATATTTTTAAATGAGTAATAATGTAAGAAAAAGAGAAATTGTAAACATGTATTTTTATTTAAAATATTTTACCCCACCTTCCTCCATAAAAAGATCCAAGGCAGCTTACGTCATTAAAAGATAACTAAAAACAATAAATTATTCAACTATTAAAAATAATTAAATAAACATTGTATTTAAAAGGTTAGGTAAAAGCATTATTAAAACAGATTAAAAGCAACAAAATACTAACCGATTTTAAAATCCCTCTTAGACAGCCAGTCACTAAGGGAAAGCATGACAGCAAGAAAAAGGTATTTGTCTGCTTGCAGGAAGACAGCAAAGATGGGACCAGCCTGGTCTCCCATGGGAGGGAATTCGAGAGCCTGGGAGCAGCAGCAGAGAAGGCCCTCTCCTGTGTCCCCAGCAAGCACACTTGTGAGAGTGGTGGAATCAAGAGAAATCCCCCTGATAGGTTTTAGAAATTGGGTAGGCTCATAAGGGGAGATAAGGTCTTGTAGATAGCTTGGACCCAAGACATACAGGGCTCTATCAAATTACATATCTGGTAACAGACATACTATTTATCTCAGGAAAGAGTCATGAGATATGGGTGGGGAGAGTTGATCTTTTATCTATTCTCAAACAGATGCACTATGTTAACTTAGGACCATAGCAGTTGCCTTATACGCAGTCAGATCCTGGTCAGTCCAGCCAAATATTGTTAGCTCTGAGTGGTAGCAGCCCTCCAGATTTCCAGGCAGAATTGTTTCCCCAGCCTTACATGGAGATAATTACTAGTCAGTCACCCATTCAAGTACTGACCAAGGCCAATCCTGCTTAGCAACTTCAATCAAACCAGCTTGGTGTGTTCAGGCTCCAGTCACCAACAGGCTTCAGTCACCAACAGAATCTCAACCATTACTTTACATATAGGAACTAGCAAGCCAGTGGATTATTGGCCAAATGATAATTATATGGCTTCCGACACTGGCAGAATACTGCCTTCTGCACAGTGTCTACATGCTGCAAAAGCAGAGAAATGAATGTTTTAGTCCACAGTATCTCCAGGTAGGGCTGCAAAATGCAAGTAAAATCCTGTAAAGTGATTGCTGATATATGTCAATAATACTGGACTCTATGGACTAATTACCTGATTCTGCATAAGCATGAGGTTGCTTTCTATATTTCTATGCCTTTGTTACCCAAGGGTAGGGCAAGGTATAAATATAAAAGGAATAAATGCTCTAGATTCTAGAACCATTCTGCAATCACCTTTTCTAGAATAGGAGAAAGTCTTTTCACTGATGGAATTCCCTTCTATGGGAAGTTACGTTGCCGCCGCTGCCACCACTTACTTCCACCAGCAGGCAGAGACCTTTCCCTCCAGGGAGACTTTTGGCAACTGAACGGGTGGCAGACAAAGGAACTTTTAATAGAGAATGCTGCAGTTAAGTGTGTGTGTATGTGTGTGTGTGTTTTAAAAATATTTCAAAATGTTTAGGTTAACAGTTTTTTTATATTATAATTGCATTTTAATATTATACAGTAATTTACAGGCTGCAATCATGTTGTGCAATTTATACTGGCAGAAGGGTGATGACATAAATAGCATGGAGTGATATTACGTAATAAAAACCTTAATCCTTCCATTCCATGGCTTTTCCAAATCCCATGTAATCCCATGGCTCCTGGAAGGATAAAGTTTTTAAAACTTTTTAAATTTTTTTAAAAAAGCAATAAGGACTACAGAAAAGAAAATGGGTAAAGGGAATTTTAATACTAAAGGTTTTTTGGATGCTATATGATTACATACAACAATTACAAGCAAGATGAAGGAACAAATAACACGATAAAACTGTACAGTATTATAATCATAGTGTTTGAAAATGCTTTCCCTTTTTTGTGTTTTCAACTTCTTAGTTATATTATTCCAATTATTCAACTTAAAAGCGAAGAATAAAATATCAACTATTCTAATATGCTTACTATGCTTTTTTAAATTATCCATAAATATAACCAGAAATTTACAAAATATTACACTGATTCAACTTGAATTTGGCACAAGCTCTTCATTTCTATCTGGTAGTAGGAAAAGGAAGGATGACATTTTTAATTACTGAAAAATCACCAAAGTTAAATAATTTTATAAGTAGGGGAGCTTTTTGCTAATTAAATATTCCACCTTTCATCCAGATGCTTCCCAGCTTCAATGCACTGAAAGATGTTAAACAAGCACTGGAAAAGCTGTGGGGCAGAATTAAGAAGTTTTTAATCCCCCAAAATTGCCCCTGCTTCTGATGTCACTAATCTTTAGTAAACTTTCCAGCAATCCTACATTAGAAGAAATATAGGGCATAGACAAAAATTAAATAAATAATGTATGGCCTCGCGATTTGATGTTATACAGAAAGTGAACTACAGACCCACCTGCGATCTAATGCCTATATACCAAGAACAATACTGTGCTCAGCCTCATTTTGATCACATGAATTGCATTTCCCTACATTTCCCTCTCCAAGAGGGCCTGTGATAGGGATGTGTGTCTCCTGAAATTTTAAGATCCCCTTGTGTGAGGCTGGAATTTGCCACAAGATCACAGCCCACATAGCTCCCATAATGAGGTTGGCAGTGAAATCTTTACTTTTAAATAATTCAGGCTGTCTGTTCAAACCCCAGGAACTGAAATGGTAGTGACTGGGAGTTAGGGATTCAATTGTACATTGGACATGCAGATTACCGTTACAAAACATTGACTTCTGGATGATCTGTGGTCTGGTGGGGTAAGGAGCAGTTCTCTTGGCCTTACATTTAATTTAACAGCTATATAATCAGGGAAATTGGCTGGCAGACCTACTTCTGCAGTTATTGCATCTGTACTTTTTTTTTGCCTCAGGCTTCCTTCAGGCCCTAATTAACCTTTGCTCTTAAAGCAAGTCTGTATCCAAAGTTGCTTAATGGCATATATATACTATATATGGTATATAGTAGCCAATGCTGTACAAAGAACATAGGAATCTAATGTGTGGGAACATTACTGAAACTATATTTACTGGATAGCAAAAAAGAGCTTAGAATTGTGCATCAAAATTTCCAGTCACAGTCCTTCCCCAGCCACAGACAACTTTGGCATACTAACAGCCAGCTGTAATTTGATTTAGGCTGCAATCCTGAAGTGCATTTGCTGTGAAGTCAACTCAATTAGATATATGTATTTAAGTAATAGTCTGTGGGATCAGGGTGTCAATGATCAGTTTAATACTGGCTTTCTGATTTGGAAAAAAATGTGTGACAAAGTACAGCTGCTTTTAACTGATTTCTCCATTGCCTTTTTAAGATGTTAAGGATCTGTAATACTACTTTTCCATTTGATTTTTTTCCCCAAATATAGGATTTCAAGATCATTAGAAACATATTGTTTGGAATCCAATTTTTCTGTGCATACCAGCATTTGTGTTACTTTTTATCATGTGTTGTCAAATCACTGCCAACTTATGGCAGCCCTCATAAGGTTCTTGAGGTATGTGAAATATTCAGGGAGTGGTTTTCCATTCTCTCTCTCTCTCTCCCTCTCTCACTCTCTCTCTCTCTCTCTCTCTCTCTCACACACACACACACACACACAGAGCAACTTAAATCAAATTACTGTTGGCTGGTAGTAAGCCAAAGTTGTAGAGTCTATGGCTGCACCATACTGACTCTTATGCAGCTTGCTGCAGCTAAATGAAGCCAACTGATGAGGAGCTGTGGCAAATTTCAGTTGCACAACTGGGCATATAACAATGCACGCAACCAAGGTGCAGACCAACACTTTCTCAATTAAGCCACCATCAGTCATAGCAAGTTGCATAACTTTGCATGAAAACTAATAGAATTCTAACCTCTGTGTATTTTTACAGAATAATAATTACATCACTATACACTGGATCTTGACTTGATTATAGTAGAACTTCTGAAATAAAGAGGACTTAAGCTGGTATAACTAACTTCAAGTCTATTGAGTCCAGTAAATGTACTTTTAAGTATGAAATTGTCTTAATGCAACAGTATGTTCTTCATTCCTTTTTAAGTGGAGTAACCAGATGCAATAGAGAGGAAAGGGCATCTAGTAGCTGTATAAAAGAAGACATTTTAGCAGTTGCAATTTGTCAAGTTACAGCAGAGTGAACAATAGCATTTTCTTTTCTCAGTACTGTAATGATTTGCATTCAAGCAATTCTCTCTTCCAGTTATGGATAAAAGGTGTAGCAGAACTTACAAAGAACATTTAAAAAACGAGTTCATGAGGTTCAGCACAAGAATGGACAAATCAATCATCATCATCATGATCTGAGAATGGAAGAACTGGAAGGGACCCTGTGGATTGGCCAGAGTAGTGGCCATGGCAGCCAGATGGGCAGCATAGAAGTCAAATAAGTAAATAAGTAAATAAATAAATAAATAAATAAATAAATAAATAAATAAATAAATAAATAAATAGATAGATAGATAGATAGATAGATAGATAGATAGATAGATAGATAGATAGATAGATAGATAGATAGATAGATAGATAGATAAACAAACAAACAAACAAACAAACAAACAAACAAATATGGATCACCGAGTCCAGCCCCTGCCAAGGAGGCACAGTGGGGAATTGAAGTCCTAACCTCTGGCCCCACAGCCAGATGCCTAAACCACTCAGTTATCCTGCAGTGTCATTAATGTTGTCCCATCATCATTATGTGTTCACTCACAAATTTCCTTATCCTGTATTAAACTGCAATTATTATTTTTGGAACATCTGCATTAAAAATTGCATTTTGTAATATGTGTTTCTACATGTGTTCAGAGCTAAACATGCATTTTGATCCAAATATCTAAATATATTCCATCCCAAAGCATACTCTTCTAAATGTATTTTCTTTCAAAATACACATTGCTAAATACACCCTGGTTACTTCCATTGAGCTAACAGCAGATCACAATGCTTGGTGAACCGCAAAGTCAGAGGGAAGGTAATGTGGTGTTGTTGTTAGAGTGTTGGACTAAGATTTGGCAGATCAAATTTTTAGTCTGCACTAGAGATGGGAGTATTTGTATTTGTTCATGAATATGAATATCCCCACACAGGTGGAGATAATGAGGGTCCAGCCCCATGGTGTTGGATAGTCCATTCACTGATCTGCTGCTGCCATGGGCTCCGCAATCCTGTCTTATCACTCCGGAGCTCACGATGGATTAGCCACCCCTTGCAGAAGGCGGGATGACAAACCTCTCTGCCAGGGTGAAGAGTGGCTCGCCGATCACGAGCTCCGGAGTGATCAGACAGGATCATGGAGCCTACAGCAGTGGCGGATCGGTGAGTGGACTGTCCGGCACCATGGGGCTGGACCCTCATTATCTCCACCTGTGCAGGGATATTAGTATTCATATATGAATGTCCCCATCTCTAGTCTGCACTTTACCGTGAATTCACTGGATCATCTTCAATCAGTAAATCTCTCTCAGACTGAATAACTTAGCAGAGGTGTTGTGAGAAGGGAGTGAGGAGAAAGATATATAAAAATTTCCTCCAGGATATAGCCATTGGTTTCATTGGATAACATGTTTGCATGTCTAGGTAACTACCTTAATATAGATAACCTTTGAGCAGTCCACATATATAAACTAGATCATGTGGACTGCTCAAAAGTTATCCCCAGTTCCTCTGCAGTAGTTTACAACATAAAAATATATAAAAGAGAAATAAGGGAAAAAAATATTCTGCACCCAGATTACTGTAAATGTTTTTATTAATTTTGATCTAATAAATGTGATACCTGCATCCATTAATGAAAAATAATTTGATTAAGAAAAAACAGAAACCAGTGGTTTCTGAAATTCTGTTGCTTAACTGCACTAGAGTAGGCCCAATGAGTCAGTGGGGTCTTGGTGAGTCAACTCCTCCATAGGTTCTACTGATTCAAGTGGGCCTACTTTAGTGCAACTTACTATGATAAGCAATAAGATTTCAGCCAGTAACTATTAGGTAACACTTTTAAAATTAAATTATTTAAGCAATTTCCCTACCGACCAAAAGAAATAGGCTTACTATTTACTAAACATATTAGTCATCTACACAGATGTAATACTGTCTACCAAAATCATGAACACACAGGCCTAGGGAACTTGACAATATTAACATCCTAATCTGTGGATCTGGCCATCAAATTCTAATAACTTCAAAACTATAAGAAATGCTTCCTAAACATAGCTCTGGATACATTTCTTAAAAGTATTCCCATTATAATCATAATTAGTATGAAAGTCATTGTGAATTGTTGTTAAAATAATGATATTTAGAATAATAACATCATGATATAAAAATGTAGCTCAGAGTAAAGAATTTGGAAATCTGAACAGCACAAGACTCTAGACTGCACAGAAATTCTTTAATATCCCTTCTCATAATGCAATCCCAAGCCCACCTCATTTATGTTTGCATGACCAGACCTAAACAAAGTTCTTTCCATGCAAAAACCCTCCATGCAACTCCCCACCGCCACACCATGATAAATGGCTGGGGGTCAATAACACTCCTTTAATATATATATGTCATGAAAAGTAATCAATCAACAAGGAGCTTTGGTTTCCCTATGGATTAACATCTTTGAGTTCTTCATGCATTGAGTGAGGAAGGGTAAAACTCAAAAAACAGGTGCTGTGCCTGTAATTCACTTAGTAGATAACTCTAACCCTACAGGCAAAGGATAGCTATCACCATGGCTCTTAACTACAGAATACTCTAGGGCGAATTTTTAAAGCTATACAAAAAATTACTCTGTCAAACAGCTTGTGTTGAAAGATGACTTTTTTCATTATTGCTTATAGGTTGAATCTATGCATTTTGGCCTACTTTATATAGCATACATATGCATATCTTTGACAATAATACCGTATTGGATGGTGCCATGAATGGAAGGATTACAAAATTAAACAAGGTTATTTTTTTGGACCGTAAATCCTAGAATCCATCCGTGCTTGCTGCAAGGTTCGAGGCACTGCAGTCCAAAAAAACATTTTCCCCCTGAGCTCTGAAGGGTTAGCTGCCTAAATACTTAATAAATACTTCTGACCACTTAAAACTATTTCCTTTAATAATGAATGTAACCAACTTCAACTTCATGCCCCCATATACGTTCTGACACAAGTCAGAAACATAGACACAAAATAGTCTGTTTATGGAGATACTATCTATCCAAGGGGGTGAGAATACTGTCTATCCATGGGGCTCTCTGGATATTAATCAGGCAGAAACTTCCATTAGCCTTAGCCAGCAGAGATAGTGCTTAGAGATGAGACCACCAATTGTCCATCTCTGGTTGACAGTTACCGCAGATGCACTCTATGACCTCACCCACGAGTTTTTCTCAGTCACACCTGGGAACTGAACATGGGAACCTGTGCTTGCAGAGCATGTGCTCTACAGACTGACCAAATGGTGAGAAGTGCCTACATGCTTTAGGGTCGAAACAGCAGCCGCTTTTACCCAGAGTAATGTGCAAAATGGAACTCTATGTGTATACAGTAAATATCTGATGGGTCGAAAGATCCCAGCATTAACACATCATGAGGGTGACAATCAAGCCTGTCCATGAGTTGTAGTAGTTAGTATATTACACTGAGACATAGGGACTGAGCCATGAAACATACTTGGTGACCCTGGGCGAGCTGCTGTCTGTCAATCTGAGTTACCTCATAGTGGGGAGGAGGTCCGCATTCACCACCACATGTACACTAGACGAAAGGCAAGATGTAAACATTAATGAACAAAGGATAAATATCCCTGACACTGAGGCAATGACTGATGATACTGACCTAGTTCCTGTGCCTTTCTCTTGCAGAAGTACAGCCTTGCTGCCTGACAGCTGTAACACAGCTCTTGTAAATAGCGTATTTACTGGGCAGTTTGCCTAGCTAGCAAATCTACCGCATTGTCCCTAAGTTTTGCACAGAGTCTCATACATCCACCTACTGAATACCAGTGGCAGCGTCTGCACCGCTCTGGCTAAAACAGATGATGGAGCATTCCCTTTGTCTTCTATTTCCACACCTCCACAGGAAGTTTCATAAGATGTTCAACTTGTATTGTATGTCTTACTTTCTGTTGATATGCTAACAGCATTGTTCCTCACATAAAGCGAAACTAACCTTTACAAAGGGGCCAATTAATTTAGTAAGGGTAAACCTTCACGGATATAAAGATCACATGAACTTTTTCTGCAAGGGAAAAAAGAGAGACTGGTGTTTGTTTTCTTGGACATCTTCATAAATTAACCTGCCCTGCCTGATCAAGTTTCTCAGCAAAGCATGGGTGCTTAGATCTCTAATGGAATTTATACAACGCCAACTATTCATTTCTATTTATTTTTCACGATCAGTTTAGTCATTCAGCTTCCAGTAATGGCTAGAAGTTAGATTCCTCCTGGTTCAGTTTGATTCAGAGATAAAAATCTGCAACATCGAGTGAGCACAGCGAATGGATAAAAAGCTCTTTTCTTTCTGTTCCTATATTTGATCACCAAAGTTTGAGCTGAAGACAATGAGGGGAGGGGGCAGGAAAATATATAATAATGCCTTTGTCTATCTGTGTGTCCCCCCCCCCCATTCTGTGACTCTTGCAGATGGTAGAAATCCTAATTCTTTGGAGACTTGACTTTTGAATTGCTTTTGCTCTTACTAACATTGAAGTTCTGTATCCCACCATGAACTGATTCAATTGTCGGTTGATGCTGAAGGCTATACTGCCACCTTGCAATAAAATCACAGCAGTTACTAAGCATGGTAGAATAAGACAAGGGCAAATTAGAAATGCAAATGCATATGTGCAGTCTATTTGGAAGAATATACATGCCAGCGCATTTGTAGCTCACAGCCCAAATCCATTTATTTAACTTTGTAAAATAAATGGAAACTCAATAATGCTCAAATTACAAAGTTCACCGTGTATTTAAAGCTGGAGGCCCAATTAGCCAGCCACTGGAATTGAATTGCCCTGCTTTTCCCTGTAATTTCAGACAATGATTTCAAGAGTGGAAAGGAGCTTGATTGTTGCTGTTTTTTAATGTGCAGAATTCTACATTTAATTTTGCATTTGCACTGCTGACTTGCTATACATGTTATTGACTATCTAATTAACACTCTGAAAGTCTGCATTTGTTCCTCCCAGAGAGCTGGCAAGAGAACAGGGTTTTCCATCCATTTAACCACTCTTCTCGCATTTCATCTGATTATTGGATACAGTTTCTTATGCAACTTACTCATTAACCTGAGGCCTCTGAGTCTCTGTATGATTAAGGAAAAACTAAAAATCTTCAAGCAATAAAAACTGACAGCAAAGTTGACCCCCCAATGTATTCTCTCTCCCAATTTTCCTAATTAGCCGTCTTTGCTAAGTCCCACTACTGCCTGCCATAATGGATCTTCACTCAGGCTGGCTGGTGATTAAGATAACTATGCTCAGCCCCAGATGTTCTAAGAACAGCCTCGCCGTCTCCCTCAGGATGAGAGCCCAGAGTTTGCAAAGAAAATGCTGAGCCTTAAACCCCATTTGTCCCCTAGGTATTTATCCTGCCACTTCCCAACCCACTGCCTTTGCATATTAAAATTATTGTGCAGATTATTTTAAAAGAGGGAGAATCTTATTTCCCTCTTCTGTGCAAAACACATGATATCAGCAGTAACATGTTACTTGCGATATAACAAGTTGCTAAGCTGGTAAGGAGATTGGGTTGGCAAGGCTCAAAAACAGAAGATGACTGAAAGGGGAGTGGTAATGCAAGGCGACATTTAACTTGACTAATTTCACAAACCACATGTTATGGATAAAGCAAATCAAAGCCCCTCTTTCTCTGCCTGAAAAATTGTTGAGCATACCCCATGGAGACATAACCAAATTTTATCACAGAACATGAAGAAATCTCCTTAAACTTTATGAACAAATAACTGAAAAGAAAAAACTTAAATATTAAGACGGGATTCTCAGTGTGATATAGTGGACAGAGTGACAGACTAGGACTCTGGAGAACAGGGTTTGAATTCTCATTTGGCCATGGAAACTCACTGGGCGAGTGGGATTGGTAAAGCCACTCCTTAAATATCTCACCTACCCTGAAAGCCCTACTGAGGTCACTATAAGTCAGTTCCAACTTGACAGCACAGAACACACACATGGGATCAGGATCCCTCTTTCCATACAATTGGGAAATGTGTGGCTTTCCAGATATTTTTGGATTTCAACTCCCAATAGTACTAACTAGCCAGTGGTCACACAGCCTTGCAGCCTTAATTCTACAACATCTGGAGAGCCACAAATTTGCTATTCCCACTGTATAGCCTTCTCCATCCAGTCTTCACCCCTATATCCTTTGTTTCTGCCTCGGATTTCAGCTTTGTCTGCTCTCGGTAAGACCATGCCTAAGATTAAGGTAAGACCATGCCTAAGATTAAGTGATGACAAGCAGAGTCTTCTTGGTGTTGATAAAAGCAAGCTATTCATCTGATTAACTTTAAGGAATATGGTGAAAGCATTTATTTGGGGGGAGGGAGCTAGTATTTATAGTTGATCAGGCCCTATCTGAGGGACCACGTCTCCCCCATGGGCCTGTCCACTTTTTAAAGATTTTCAACAGAAGCCTTTATCTCTGTCCTCCTACCCTCACAAGAATGTTTAGTGTGAGAAAGCTTTTTCAGTGTCTCCTCCCGGCTTGTGGAACTCCTGTCTGATGAAGGTCAATACCATTCTATTCATACAGGCCTCATCCTGAGGGAGTTTTATAGGTATGTTGAGGTGTTGTATTTCTTCAGCTGCTGATTTTGTAAGGTGTTAATGTGGTGCTTGCTTTTAATACGATAACTTATTTAATTGTGTTTTAATATTATAATGTTTTGTGATACAACGGTATCTGTTTTAGTTCATGTAGTGAGCTACCTTAGGTCCTGCACTAGGAGAAAGTTAGCACAGCAAGTAAGTAAATAGGCAAAAATGACATAGATGAAACAAATGTTCAGATCAAGGAGTGGGAAGCTTGCAGGCTTCAGATATCAAAGAACCACTATTATTATCGTTGGAGCTGGTATAGCCCAAACGAGAAGCAAAAATTCAAAAAGACTGAAGAAGGCCACCATTGAAACGCATCAAGCCTGAGCTATTTAGATAATAATAAAATCTGTATTGCTCGCATTGTTATACATCTTGAGATTGAGTATCCCATTTGTACTTTTGCCACCAGTGGATGTACCAGTTCTCTCTGCTTTGTTCAACATCTAGAAGGCCACAGCTTCCCCAATTTTGATCTAACCCTTTGCTGCACATGGCTATGAGTGCATGCTAGAGATGGGCATAAACTGGTTCGTCCCAGTTCATTCATCTCAGTTAATAAAGGCGATAGCATGGGTGCTGCTGCTCCCTTCCCTGCGCCCTCCGGCTCAAACAGACACTCAGCAGGCCTAGCTTGCTTGTTTTTTTTTCCACCTCTTTGGCTAATCTGCCAGTTACAAGCAAGAACACAGATTTCTCTGCACTGCTTTGTGTGTGTGGGGGGGGGAGGGGAGCAGCAACACTTGTGATGCTGCCTTTAAAAAACAACAACACACACACACAGAGAGAGAGAGAGACAGAGAGAGAGGAAGGAAAGAAATCAGGAAAAGATTCTCATTCTCTTTGTCTCCACAGTCAATGGGATAGTTTCATAAATTATGGATAGACCTCTAAGGATTTTAAATAATGATTTAAAATAAAACATGGGTTGGATTTAGATGTAGTCATACTTAAAAGAAGAACCACTGAAATAATGGGTCTCAGTTTAACCTAAGTCTCATGGTTTCCAATTGATGAAGTACCTACAGCAGTACCTCACTTTACAAAAGCCTCGGTTTACAAAATTTTCAGTTTACAAACATAAATCCATAGAAAATAGTGCCCCATTTTACATTTCCGGAGGACGCATTAATTTTGTGAGGTACGCCTGTACTGCATTTCCCAGGACAATATGTGCAGCTTACTGTATATGCCTTGTCATCTTGCAGCCTTGGACAAACTGAATGTCTTTGGAGTGGTACTAGCAGTACCAGTAAACTACTTCTTAAGTACATTATATCTATAAAACCCTGGAAAAGTCACCATAATTCAAAATAAACATGACAGTACATAATCAGTACTCTATATTTGACTAAGCTTGCATCCAACTCAGTCTGTGTACTCTTAGTTGCCAAACAAAAGGCATTCCTGGAAAACTGGCCATAATCCTCCAAGTAAATAAGTATGTTTGGTTTCCCCCAAGTTTCCCAATCTCACTATTATTGTTTATTGTTGTCATTTTTGTTGCAAACATCCTGATTTGAAACTTCACAGTTCATTCAGCAAAGTGAATTTATAGCTACTAATCAGTACTCTTTTTGACTCACAAAGACAAAGCTGCCTTTTCCCCCTAATATGTTAATCTAGGAATATTTACAGCTTATTTGCAGAGAAATTGAATTGGGAAGTGGCCACTGCATAGTAAGGTGGCCAAGTTTGCGTACATCCTGGATGCAACATCTAGAACACCATAAAACTACAAAGGTCTACCTCACCTTCAACCTGAGCCCAGACTGGCCCATGGAACAAGTTTATTTTGAAGGCACCACCCATAATAGACAAACAAACAGCACCCTATACCAGAAAACAAAATAATGTTGCACATACTTATATGCTACCAGCTTCTACCTAGAACACACCATGAAATCCATTATCTATAGCCAGGCCCTATGATATAACCACATCAGGCTGAGAAATGTATTTAATATATTCCAATACATGCGCAATGAAGTGAAAAATATTTCACATCAAACAAGTCAGACCACTGCCTAAGAACAATGTGCTATGGGACAAACCTGGTAAAAATAGCAAAATATAGCTTCCTCCTACCTGGGGTTTCCAGATGAAACCATTCAAACACAATACTTCTCTACAACACTCTGTACAATCACATTTCTGTCTCACAAGCTTTGGATGATAAATCTGTACTTGCTGATAACCAACCAATGTAAAAAGATTACTACTTATCAGCAACAGGAATATACAGTAGGCTTCAATCTGCTAGTTACACATAATTTTGCTTGATTTCACACTTGCACAAATGTTTGCAAAAGCAGTTGAGTGAGCTGTTGTACAACCATTCACACAAACTGTTGTGCATCTGGATGTACAGAACTGTATGGGACACTACCTTTGCATTGTGCAAATCACTGACTCAGTGGGGTCTGGCAGTAAGGGAATGACATCACTGAATTCTAGCCACAGACAAAAAAAACTGGATCTGAGAAAGATCCAGATGCCAACTTTGTCACATGTTTGCATTGGAAACACTGTTTTGTTATGTGCCATCAAGTTGCTTCCAACATATGGCAATTCTAATAGTATTTTCAAGGTATGAGAGGTGTTCAAGTAGCAATTTACCATTGCCACTTCCCATTACGTTTCCATGACACATTTGAACAATGGTTTCCTGAGCCCTAGCCTAACCCTTCATCTACTACAGCGCACTGGCTCTCTCCCAGTAAACACTTGTTATGGGACCTAATAATGTCAGCTGTGATATAAGGGCTCCATAAACCTGTTCCTCTTTCAATAGCAACAAAAGTATTGTGGCATCTTTAACAAATTTATTTCTTAAAGATTATTCTTAAACATGCCATAATGTTTTGTTGTTATTGTTGTTGTTGCTCAAATAGAATAACATAGCTACCTCTCTGGAATCATTTTTCTGTGTAATTCACTGCCAGCAATACCCTATGCAATAAAAATAAAACACTGACAATTTTTAAAAATTACTGTATGTGAATTCTCTTTATATATAGAGTCCATCTGGTTCTCTTTACAGACAATCAAAATGTTTTGAGAATTTTAAAGCTTTTCTTATTCAATTACTAATATAATTTATGAAATTCAATTTCATGTTTTATGTAAAATATGCCATGATCCAGTATTAAACCTGAAATAATTTACTATAAATAATAAATCCCAACCTAACTAGGCCTTTTTGAATCAGTGGAACTTATGGAGGAATTGATTCATCGAATCCCTACTGATTCAATAGGCTACTCTAGTGTGACTTACTACACTAAACAATAGCAGCCACCGCCTTAAATCACGTGACTTGTTAAGCTAAGTTATGATGGCTAGGATCCAAAGGGATCCTTTGACATACAAAAGCATCTGATTCTGTGCTGTGTGTCTTCTCTGGCTCAACCCAACAAAGAGTTCTGCAAGGTCCACTGATATCAATGAGCATAAGTATACCTAGCTCTGTGTCGAATTTAAGTAGAGTAAGAGAAAAATAGAGAAACTGGCCAGTTTTTGTTTCTCCAAGATAGGACTTTAAAAAACGAAACAAAAAACTTCAAGCTATTTCTACCCTCAATACACACTTGTTAATCTTGGTAAATTCCTTCAAAAATAAACTGAAATAAAGTTCTCTCCCATTTTCACCACTCAAATTTGTTAGGTATAGCTATTCCCAACAGAGGAGATGATGTTGTATCTACCAGCTTGTCATAGAGATATTAAAAACAAGGAGCATCACAGAAAAGAGAGATGGCAAGGCATCTTTAATTTAACAGTACTGTGATGTGATTGGATATTTCAGAATTCAAACTCATATTTGTTGATTCAATGGACCTACACTAGTTGTGATTTACTAGTCTAAGCCACAGAATCTCAGCCACTGTCTTTTTCTGCTTGTGCTGTAAAACACCATGTCTAATTGGCAATGCTGTATAAATAGGGGGAAATAACAATGACAGGAATAGACATTTAATCCCAAGCCAAAGCCCAACTCTGGATGTCACTATATAGTCAAATGCTGTGTCAAAGAGATCAATTCTATGGTTGTTGTTTTTTACTGATCACATGATGCAAAGACCAATTCCAATTAGTCCAGCCTTTTTTGCTCCCCACATGGAGTTTTTTCTCTGGTATTGGAGGCTTCTACTTTTTTTTAAGCTTGAATTAGTTGAATGGACTTTCCCTCATGTGATCAGTTGTTTTGTTCTCCAATGGGGGATGGGTAAGGTTCATTCTAAACTGGGCATGCATGATTCCACCTCCCTCCACGCAGCTCTCTTCCTCCTCCATGCAGCGATCACGTTCAACTCCTTTGGTTCCAGTCACAACGGAACCCTGCGCACAGCGGGTGCAGAGTCATGCACGCACGCAGGGGGCGAAGTCATGTGAGAGAGGCAGAGCCCCACCCAGTAGGGCTGAAAATTAGAGGTTACATTGGGGGGGACATGACTGTGGGTGGTATTCTGGTGGGGATGATGTTTTGGATAGTGGGAATATCCAGCCCTGCCATATTTCTTCCTGGTTGCCCTAAAGTATTTTTATTTTCATTTTTTAACAAACTACTGAGTTTAGAACTAGATCACCTCATTCCTATATTGATATACTAGGTTCAGCACAAGACCACCTCTGCACAGATAGAAAGAAGAAGATAAAAATCAATATAAAAGAGAGAAAATCTCCAATGAAATGAAGCAACTATGTTTCTAAAGTATGTGTTTGTATGTTATGTAGAACTACCAGTAGGCAACATTTAGTCCACCGGCTTTACAATGTATGATAAAAGGAGAACTAGAGATTGGCAGAGGGGGAGATCAAAAGGAAACAGGCCTGTGGCACAAATCAAGCCACGCCAGATTGAGAGACCAGTATGAACACCGGCAACAAAACTATCCCAAGTCTCCGTGTGATCATCTAATCCGAACAGTGTAAAACAGACTGCAAATCAAGCCGCAGCAAAGCTGAATCACCAGTGTAGTCAAAACCTTTATCAGTTAGTGTGGTGATTCCCAACCATGGGTACCCAGATGTTTTTGTACAAAAACTCCCAGATGCTTTCACTGTTAGTTGTGCTGGCCAGGATTTCTGTGAGTTGTTGTCCAAGAACAATTGGGGTCCTATGGTTGGGAAGTGCTGAGTTAGTGCACTGAACAATACTGTAGTAAATTTCTCTCTTTTTCTCTCTTTCGTTGCTAATCTCTATATGGAAGTTACAAGAAACTAGTAGATTATTTTTCTTCTTTTCCTCCCCTTGGCACCAAGGATCACAGAGAGTCTTTAAGTTGAAGAGTTTGAAACTGGTAGGAATTTTGCCAGTCTGTAGATGTATTTTTGCATTTGTTTATCTAACATTTGGAGTGGAAGTCAAATACCAGGGTATGTGGCATATAACAACATATAATTGCCCTGTATCTTTTGCACGGTTATTTGGTTTTCTTTGTGTGTGTTCACAACAAGCTGTATGTGGCAGCACAGAATCTGGGATTTGTGGTCTAAAACAGCACTCAACTGGCACAATTTTTTTTACATAAGTTTAAAATGGATACAAGATGGGGTTGATTATGAATGTTCTTACAAATACAGTTTGTACTCAAGAGGCAAGCCCCTTTTTAGTGAGGCTTACTCCCAAGTTAGTGCACCTACAATTCTTTGTAGCTTAAATTACTTTCAGGATCTCTCCTTACTCTTGAGAGTTCACAATTATTACATATGTTGTTGTTATTTTGGCTCCCGATCATTTTTAAGTTATCATTTCTAGACCTACTCAGCTATTGGATTCCATTCTGCCCCATCATTTCATGAGGGATCAGGCTAACACTAGCCCTGGGGAGACTGGAATCCTTCCCTCAATTCATGGGTTCATGCTAGGTCCTGAACTTGCCCAACACCATAGAAGTACCTAGGAATTAGGGCATACTGCCATAACTGACTTATGGCATGATGGGCTGAGAGACCCCTGAATATACCACTTTTTGTATGTGGGATTCCCACTTGCAAGTGCCTTTGCTTCAGGGAATGGGAGAACCCACTCTTGTTCACCCCTCAATGCCACAGTTCATCATATTCAACAAGGTCTGATTCCAACTATTCTTTTTAGAAAGCCTGAGGGCACTGCTGGAAAGGAGAAGGGTTGTGGGAAAGTTGTGTTGCGTCTGCCTCTCTTCTGCCTGTTTTCCCCCTGAAAATTCTCTGTCATGTTTTGTGCTTAGATCAAGAAAGGGAATAAAGTCAACATTTTACTTACATCTAAAGAATCTTCATTCAGAAGGATGAGAGACATACTCTGTGACACGAGCCTGCAGGAATATCCTGAGGAAAATAATCAACACACACAGGGTGTTGTCAGTGATAGCTGCAGCAATGAAGAAGCTCTTGAAAGCCATTAGCACATTCCTCTTCACAGTCATTACAAAGAAGTTCAACAGCAACATAGCCATAAGAAGAAAAGAAGAGCCATGCTGGATCAGACTGACGACGTATCTAATCCAGCTTTCTGGTCCCACAGTGGCCAATGGGTAGCACAAAGTATGAAGTACAATGAGAGAACAGTTAAGACAAATATGACTGGTGAACTGGAGAAATAAAAAACAGAATGTGTCTGAAAAAGTGGACCATACTTCAAAACACTCACACTGAAATATTTTTTTTAGACTTTAAGGTGCTGCAACTCTTCTCTTTTTATTTTTGTTAAACATGCTGAAATAGACTAATTCAACCTCCTCACTAAAAACAAGAGCAGATTATGGATGCAATCCATGTGGGACAGTATACACAAAAATAGGGTTCTGGCTTGTGTGGAGAGCTGACATGGATAGAACAGCTTCCTTCCCCTCTTCAGACATCCATTCCTCCATGATGAAAGTGATGGAGGTAGGGAAGAGTTAGCATGTTCCTCTCACTTTGCATGAGAGTACATGCAATTTAATGATGACTAAATAGGGCTACAGACAAAGAGAGAGGTATGCAACAACCATGTTTGGAATGGCAGCTCCTCTCTTCTCCCTTCCTACTCCTTTGATATGAAGGAGAAAAAAACCATATTTTCTTTCTTTTTTTTACCCAACCACACAAATGACTTCCAAATGAGCCAGAAAATGAAGCTTCCCAATCTTGGTTTGTATCAAAACCATTAAATATAGTTCCCTGTTCATATGTAACAGGAACCTATGGTTTGGAAATCATACAGTTTCAAGGCTTGTTTTACTACTTGTAAAGGGAAGTCATGTCATGGTGTGTATGTGTACACAAGCCATACAAAAATTGGTTTCTTAAGCCATGATTTGCTGGTTGAAACACAGTGTAAGTTTAGTTCTGGCTGGAGTGATCAATAGTTAGGAACATAATAGTGTAAAACTAGTAAGTTATTTTATAACATGTAGAACATTCCTTCTTTGGACTAGACTCTCCAGAATCCCCTAGCTGGCATGGCCACTGTGTATTCTAGGAAATGCCATTTTAAAGTTTTCAGAGCCCTAGTGCAGATCCCACTGGAATTGGATCACAAGGAAAACTGAGCAATATTTCATTAAAACGTCATTAACTGCACTGCCCTGACCTACTAAGAGTGAAGTGGTGATGGAATCCTCTGTCCTGTATTTATTATCTATTTATTTATTGAATTTGTAACCGTACCATCTGGCAACGAGGCCACTCTGGACTGTCTACTTTTTTCTTCCCTTTATGCTTTACTCCAGAGGTTCCCAGTCTTGGGTAACCTAGGTGTTCTTGGACTGCAATTCCCAGAAGTCTTCACCATCAGCTGTGCTGGCCAGAGTTTCTGGGAGTTGCAGTACAAGAACACCTGGGTTACGCGAGGTTGGGAATACTGTAGGACAACATACTATTTTCTCATCTTAAAAAATAAAAAGGAGAAGGCTGTAGCCTTACTCAGCTCGCAGAGAAGTGGGACATTTGCTGGTCCAGAATGTGGCAGTTTTCTTGCATAGCTCATTCTGAGTGCAAATTGCTAGCAACAAAGGGCAGCAAGTTGTTATTATTGTAGTTAAGGAGACACTGCACAATTTCCTGCTTGTACAATTTTCTATCTCAGGTACCAAAGTACACTGACTGGCTTGCAATTTGAGTTTGCCAGGCAGTGATGTGGCAATGTGTTGCTCTATTTAAGGTGGGAAAGCGTCATGGTACTACTGTAGAAATGCAGGACAATATTATATACAAAACAGTTTTCTACAAAAACTATTTGCACTGCTTTATTACATACTCATCAAATGGGACCTGCCATAAAACTAGTAATTTATGTTAAAGAATTGGGTAATTTTTATAAATCTTTAAAGTAAAAACTTGGGGAATGTGGAAGAGCTAACAAAAATCATTTCAACTTATAGTGAATAAAAACAAAAACCTGGAGTAAGATTCTTTAAACTCCTAGTAAACACAAAGGACAAATGTGCTGAACTATTTTTAAATGCATGGAATTTAAAACACAAGGTCCATAACACGGTTACATTGTAATTTAAAATTTCCCCTGAAAAATAAAGTTTGTGCGTGGGGGGAGATGTATTACACAGATTCAAGCGTTACTCGGAATGTCAGGCACGGCCTTCCCCCAGGTCTGTTTGCAGCCCTAAACTGTTGCAAATTTGGTATAACTAATTCAAAGGGATTTTGTGGGAGTTTTTGATTGGAACAACAGCTGCACTACTGAACAGTATTTTCTAAGCCACTACCTGCTGTTTTATTTTGCATCTTTTAAAATGAGAAAGACACCATCTGCCCAGTGGATTTAGAGAACAGAGTTTTGAACAACCACCACATTTCTTCTAGATTCCTTAGTGGTTAGCAAATTGGGGGGGGGGGGGGAATCAGATATTACAAATTAAGCAAGAACATTCAAATGTAGGGATGTTTCAAGATTATGTAACACATGGACTTGCAGTCTTATTGAGAACTGATTGAAAGAGACTGTTGGCTTTCAACATGTTTGAAGAGAACAGTCACATACTGTCAGGTTAAATAGTGATGTTACAGAAGGAGGCAGTGGGATTTCATCTTCCCCTTTAAAGTCTGGACCTTCCCTGTAAGCAACTTTTCTTTAGAGAAAAAATCTTGACATCAAACTCCACGTAAATATTTGCCTATCATCTTCAGTATCATTTTTTTTTCTACTTGGTGGCAACAAAACTTCCGCCAATTATAGCCTCTGGACTACCAAAATGCATGAGCTGCTTGTAATGAAAACAGAACGTCAGCAGACTCATGGTCACAGGGTGCGTGGTACAGTTTTCTCTGTACAACATTTCAACATGCACACAAGGGATTTCATGTTTGAAAGTACCTCTGTAGTTGAAATGCTCTGCATGTAAAAAGTCAGCACTTTAGGACTGGACTTGGTATCTTTTCATGAAACACAACATGAAACATTTCACTATGTGATTACATACAGTGGTGCCTCACTTAATGAGCACACAGTTTAACGATGAATTCGCATAGCGATGCGTTTTTTGCGATAGCTAATGCGATCGCATTGTGATGTTTTAATAGCGTTTTGCTTACCTATCTTTGCATTGCGATGTTTTTTAAACAGGGGATTGGCGGTTCCAAAATGGCCACCCGCAGCGTTTTCGCGCCCTGCCCTTGCTCACCAGGCAGCGAAAATGGCAGCCAGATCGAGGATTCCCTACATAGCGGTGAGTTTTTGCCCCAACAGGAATGCATTAAACCCATTTTAATGCGTTCCTATGGGGTTCCCCCCGCATAGCGACGAATCCACATAGCGACGTTAATCCTGGAACGGATTAATGTCACTATGCGGGGCACCACTGTACTTATGAGGGCAGAGCAGCACCTATCTTTGCCTGTGCAGGATCAACTGTCCTGTACAAAGATGGTGTGAGGGAGAATGTTAGCATTTGAGGGGTACAGATGAATTTGGTATAAGCTCTTTGTGGGGAGTCCTGATTTTTGACCAGATGTCTTAGGGGTTTTTTCCTTTCTTCACTCTAAAACAAAGTAAGATACTACTCATGCAACACTTTGTAAATTTGGCTAGGTTATCACATATCATACCACACTCTCATCCTCCAAGGTCTTTCTTCTTTTTAAAAAATATGCCTGTCTCTGATTTGGTATGGCACTATCTGTTTGTAACCACTGAAATTAATTCTAAGGATGGCAGGAAGAGAGAACATACTGCTATTGAAATGCCAAGCATAGAGATAGACATCTTTCTTTCTTTCTTTCTTTCTTTCTTTCTTTCTTTCTTTCTTTCTTTCTTTCTTTCTTTCTTTCTTTCTTTCTTTCTTTCATTCATTCATTCATTCATTCATTCATTCATTTGTGCACCACCCCATTAGTGAAATGTACTATTCTGGGAAGTGTATAGCCAGCTAAAAACAAAAGAATGATAAGTCAAATAAAAATAACATAAGAAACAAGAATGTCCCAGGGAACAATACACTGCAACATTTTCCACCTTGTATTGGCCACAGCTTCCACATCTGTTGCACTACATCTCTCATCATTGATTGCCACAATGTTTGGGCTGTGCATAATGGGAGTTATAGTCCAACACATTTGTCTGTTACCAGGTCAGAGAGGGTTAATGTATATAAATCATCCTCTAAATCATTTGCCTTCATTCCACTCAGATGAATGCTTAAATACTCTCCTTTATCTGTCCTGTCTCTGAAAATACATTTACATTTTTCTCAACTGTGGTAAAGAAAAAAAAGTCCACTTGATTTATTGAGGCTTCATTTGAAATATTACTTCTAAGTAGAAGTCACTTTTAAATATAAATAAAAGAAAATTACTGGGTGCTCATGAATCTCCTGAGCTTAATGTAAGTGAAGTCAGTGAATACTACAGCTTTGGTGTTAAAAGCCTGTATTAAATTAAATTAACTAACAGCCTAGCCAGTCAAGGTCTTAATATTGTACTGTCTTGAAGGTCACAAAAGGTCAATGGCCTTGGTATAAAAACACATTTGAAAGGAGTAATGGAAATTAAAACATAAAAGAAGCATTCCACTGTTAGTAAAACAGCTAAGTGAGGTATTGTTCTTTAAAAATGTGTATAGATGAAAAGAATAAAGGAAGATGTTGTAAGTGGACTGAAGTTTCATAAAGGTTGAAGTAGTATTTGGTAGTACATTTTTGATAGTAAGGTACTGCCAGAACTCTGGATGATGACTGCTCCTTGTCCCTTCAGATGTTTCTGTATTCTTAATAGCCCATAAATTTCTTATGACTTGTTATAAGACAGGGATGGACAGCTCTGGTGGATTTAGGGACTAAATTCAAGGTTTGGCAAGAGCCATTTTTGTCTTTTGGCAAATTATTAGAAAGTATTGGGGGGCTCTAGACTGAAATGGAGTTGCAAAAACATACCTTTGGAAGGGGCTACATGCAGATTGGAAAAATATGCTCATCCCAAATGCCTTGGTTTTTTTTTTTTTTTTTTTTTGCCAGCATCCCTGCTATCTTGTTGCAATGAGGATGCAGCCACCAGCTGGTTGGGAGAAGCAACCCTTCTTCATTCCCTTTATATTGGGTTTGCATTCTGCTCTTCCCATTTTAAAACCGTTGCACTATGTTCCACATCTTTCTTTATCTCATAAGAACCGGGTTTTGCAATCATTTATTAATTATTTCTTTATTGCATCTATAGCCTGACATTCTTCTAATTAACTCATGGCAGCCTATAGGCCCCTCCTCCTCTTCTACTTTATTCTCACAACAATGAACTGATGCAAGTCAGACTGAGATAATGTAATCGGCTCAAGGTTGCTCAGTGAGCTTCATGGAAAATCAGACCCAGGTCTCCTAAGTTCTAGTCCTCTTACTAGTCTATCACACTACAGTGATATGTAGCAAATTGGGATCTATCAATCAGGGAACAAATTAAATTTAAACGCTCAAAGCAGTGACCATTTAATCTCCTAAATCCTCTGATCTAACTCTACTGAAATTACAACAGAGATTGGAAACTTTTTTTTTACATTATATTTCCTAGAATTACAATAGCCATGCTAGTCCAAAGAAAGAACTTGCACAGGGCTGGTATACATAGGCCCCTCATTGGAGAAGGTGAAGGGCAGTTACCTATGTTGAGGGCTGTTTCTTGTTTATCCCCTGTTAGGACCCAAATCTTGATTTCTGCCTTCATTAAAGTGGATATCGTTTCTGGGACACCAGCCTGAAGGCGGTCCTCGATGGCTGTAGCACCAAGAAGCAGTAAGTTCTGAAAGAAGCAGGGAAGAAAGAAGTGAATTGAGAAGATTTGTCTTCTTTAGACTGACATTGGCTTGAGCCATGTACAAAAATTAAATGCACCATATTTTGATCTTTTCTACAACTTTTCTAAGAGAAGATGTTCAGTGCAGTTAAATTCTATTGTGAAAGTCGGACATTTCAGAAAGCATAAGGGAACAAAATCCTTTTGATCAGAAGGCAAGTAATTATTCAAAAGCAATTAATTGTAGCTGCAACTTTGAAAGACAGGCCATATGTGGAAGTACATGCACAAGTTACCATAGTTACATGCTTAATAGCCATAATTAGTTTATTTCTGAAGTTCAGAAAACAGAGATCACGTGGTATTATGTGTCACGAAACACTTCTGCTTTCAGAATATACAAACCAGGCACAATCATTCAAACAGTTGAAGAAACAAATAGATCTGATCACATTATGCATTTAGCACTCAAATAGGATGACCAGTCACCAATCTAATCTGTGTATACTGCATGATATTTATTATTCTTCATAAGTGAAAATAAGTAAAAATAAATAATGATTCTAAGAAGACCTATTTGGAAATGATACCTGGTGAACTCAGTGAAATTTGTTCTGGAGTAAAAAGTCTTAATATCAAGCTGTATGTACCATGCACAATTGCAAATGCAGTAGCCCTGATGCTGCTCTAAGTTTTTTCAGAATTTAGTGACTCATATCAAAACACTATGAGCAGTTAAACAAAAACAGTAAGAAACAAAATCATATGCACATTCCAGACAAAGTGAAACACTTTACGATTCTGTTGGATTTAGTGAGAGAAATTTAATCTATCTTTGAAAAAAAAGAGATTAATGGAACATAGCAGTGAGTGAGCAAAGATGCTGATGGAAGATCATAGCTGCATAGATGTCTGTTCTTGGGACACTGCACTATTTTGAGCTTGGTAAACTGGATGGACAAAGTGCAGCCCCCCCAAGGCACTTCTTCATCCCCTCCAACCTCTCTCCCCTGTGCCCTGCAAATTCATTCCCAAAAGACAAAGCAGGCTCTCCCAAAGACATTTTGCTATTTTGAGTGAAGGACAAAATGGTACCCCTTCCTCCATTGCATTGCATTGCATTGCATTGCATTGCATTGCATTTATTTATTTATTATATTTCTATCCCGCCCATCTAGACCAAAGGTCTATTCTGGGCGGTATACAAATTTTAAAACAATAAAACCAATAAGCATATATTATAAATCCAACATGGCAAAAGCATAAGAAATTAAGATATGGCAGGAGGGAAAGCCTGCCCAAATAGCCAGGTTTTAAGTTTGTTCCTGAAAACACCCAGAAAGGGAGCCAGGTGGATTTCTACCAGCAAGTTGTTCAAAAGGCAAGGGACCACTGTCGAGAAGGCCCAGTTCCTTGTTTTTTTCCTTCCGGACCTCCCTCGGTGTTAGGCCCCTCAGCCACCCAGCCTGGCTGAAATGATTGACTCCGGCAGAACTGGGTGGGAGAAGGCTCTCTGCCAGATATCGAGGTCCTAAACCGTTTAAGGCTTTATAGGTAATTGTAAGAGTTTTGAAATTGGAAATGAATAGGCAGCCAATGCAAGGCGGCCAGATTTGGGGAAATATGGTGGTATCTTTCTATCTGCAGAAGCTGATCAGACTGCCAAATCAATGCTCTCAATAGAACAGCATCCATCCCTCCCGAAGACAACAAGCCAGTTTAGGAAAATAGAATACTCTCTCTCTCTCTCTCTCTCTCTCTCTCTCTCTCTCTCTCTCTCTCTCTCTCTCTCCCCTTCTGTCTTCCTATAAAAAGGAATGACCATGGGCTATGGGGGAACAACCACTGGACTGTCACTGTATCCATCCTCAAAACATTCAGGTGAGGTGGCTCATAATGACAAGGCCAGCTCTAGCTCACATTTGGAAATCCACTCATTTAGCCCTCCCTCTCTTCCTATGGCCTTCTCATTCTGCCTATGGGCTTGCCAATCAACTGATCGGTGGGCTGATAGGCAGCTAGCCAGCCCCACAGCCACTCATCCCCACAGCCTATCTCCCAACCCCTTCCTCTCCCTACCTTACTAGCTGCTGTCATCCGGCGCCACCGCCATCCATTGCTGCCTTAAGGGAATCCACGCTGCCCTTTGCAAAGATGGAGGCTACAGCTTCCCTGACATAAATTATGTTGCAGTTGCCATCTTTGCAAAGGGTAGGCAGTGTCCCTTACTGCAAGCCATAGCGGCGGAAAACAGCTGGAGACCACTACTTTGGTGGGGGCGGGAGCGACAGCAGGGCAGGACAGCAGCAGCGACAGCAGGGGCAGTGGCAGCAACAGCAGTGGGGCATGGCACAGTGGCGTGAGGTCAGGGTTTTTTTTTAGACAGTCTCTGGTTGTCTGACCCCCCCCCCATCAGCAAATAAATTCATGCTTCATCAACTCATGAGGGGAGCTTCATGCTTCGTCAACTTTGATCACGAAGCAGGACAAATCACCAAAATGGCAATTAGTCCTCATCTCTAGTTTTAATGTATCAGCGCTATACTGATAGCTACTATGATAAATGCTCAGCATGTTCCCCCTTAAGAAAGATTTGCAGATTTAGGAAGGCACAGCACCATAGCTCAGCAGCACAGCACATCCTGTATTTACTACACAAGCAGGCACACTGAATCACTTGAACTGACTCATGAATCTTGCTGATTCTTGCATCTTGTTGCAACTTACAACTGGATTTAACCATTGTTTATCAAATGCAACTTACAACTGGATTTAACCATTGTTTATCAAAAACTGTAACAATAAATTTAAGCTCATTGCATTTGATAGACTAAATAAATAGCTTGAATTTTGTAAAAACAGGAGAGATTTATAGAACAATTCATTTTCATAAACTATGTGCATGCACACACACATGAATAAACATACATATATTTTAGATTATCTGTGAAGCTACGTAAGAACAGGAATTAAGCATGGGTTGCAAATGCAACATGCAAGCAAAAGAATAACTGCAGAGATTTCGAATGTATTTTGCAAAGTAGTTATGTAACAACTGAAAACAGAGTACTATACATCTGAAAATCTGTACCAGGAAAGCAGTTTTGTTTAGTTCTTGTGTTAAGATCCAAATTAAAGTAAACATTAAATCATGGGAACACAAAATTAGAAAAATTTGAGTTAACTGTCATGATACATTTTAATTTTTTCAACACAGTGAGAAAAGATTCCATAGTTTTATTTGACTATCCTATGTACACAGAAGCTAGAGAGCATTTACAGATTTTTCTGCTTGCTTTCCTGCTGTCCAACTCAAGGGAGTAAATATTTACTTGGGGAAAAAAATTGCTGAGCATGAACTGCCACGATATTAGATCATGCCTCCGGCTTCACTCTATACAACACTGGAAATTCAGAAACAACAGGCAAGGATAAAGAAGGATCACTGCCTAATCCCTGTAACACATTTTTCAATTTACTATTAAGAAATCCCTCATTATGACTTGCCATCATTGACACAAGCTAGTCTTCTCTTATTTTTACTAGCTTGCAGTACATTTTTAACTCAAGGATATGCCAGCTATGGGGGGTAGGATTAGGCACAGCCTCTTCTGCCAACAGAAATACTGTTGTTGCCTGATTCCTAGAGATGGAAAATGTTTGATTTTAGGACTATAAGTCCCTGAATCTCAATGTGAGATTCTGAGAGTTGTGGTTCAAGGAATGAATGTTTCCTGTATCTGTTGATCTCAGAGATCTAGGAACAGAGTGCTCGATCAGCAGAGGAACTCAAAAGGGGGCTGGGAATGGGTGGAATGAGACCTCCTCCAGTCCAGGGACAAAGCAACACCAATAACACAAAATTAAGCCAGGGGGAAGGTAACCTTAAGTAATTTTCCAACATTCCTAGGCTGGGAGAGATTTGGCATTGAATTGGCTGTCCAGTCAGCCTCAGACTATTCTAGTGTCATATCAGCTACCCCCTGAGCATTCCGGCTACTTTAATTAATTAATTAGTTAATTAGTTAATTAGTTAATTAGTTAATTAGTTAATTAATTTTATTTATTTATTTATTTATTTATTTATTTATTTATTTATTTATTTATTTATTTATTTATTTATTTATTTATTTATTTGGCTTTTACCCCGCCCATCTAGATTGAAACGAATCTACTCTGGGTGTTTTACTAATCTTCCTATCCAGGTGGATTGTTTCTAAACAAAGAATAAAAACTGTTAATTGCAACAACATTGCTTTGGGATTACCTTTCAGATACAGTAGCCAATACCAAATAAATAAAGTAAAAACTGGCATGCCATCTTTAATACATTTTCCACATTTGCACAAAAATCCCCCCTTATGACCAAGATCTATGAATGCAAGCCAAAGAAGGATTTGGCTATAAGCAACCCCAAAGCATCTCTCATAAGTACAGTACCTTCTCAATGATTTCATAGCACTCCTCCAACTTTTGAGTTCGGTCTTTCAAGTTTGTGCTGGCTTCATTATATACATTCAACCAATCCCGGTAAGAGTTTTCGGAGAGGTCTGCATATGCAATGCACAGAGTCCTTAAACCTAAATACAGAAGCATGGAGTGAGATGGCTTCTATGGAGTTTTCCTTAATCTTGATGAAGTTGCAGCTCCTAAATGCTGGAAACAGATGTTCTCATTGTGTAAAAAATGCACAATCAGTTAGGAAGCTTTGGAAATGCAGTTTATTATAAAATTGCAAAGCTTCTTTAATTTTCAGGATAATTTATTGAATAAATAAAGGAAACCCTGTCATCAGTTAAAGAGCTACCAACTATAGCTGGAATTACCAAAATTTATACTTCCCAGCCCTCTTGATTTCAGTTAGATGCACAGCATAGGGAGATTGCTTTTGTTTTTAAACAAATCTCAGATATTTCATCCATCATGGCTGTTAGCCACACTAACTGGGGCACTTTGTGAGTTGCCTACAAAAACTAAGTTTTTAAAACTCTCTTAGACCTCTGTTTTATTGCAGCAGCATTTTCCAGAAAGCAAAGAGTAACTCCCGTGGTGGATGGTGAGTTCACCCATTTCAGTGATCCTAATCTATATAAGCTTTATTAAATAAGTAGGTGGACTTCTGAGAACTCCCACATGATTCCAGAAGGGATAACATAGGAGGCTGTGCACCTCTTACTTTCTGGTGTTAATTCCTGGTATTCATGGCCATGGAACAGGGCTGTCTTTTTTCTCCTTCTCTATGGACAGTAGCCGTGTGCATTACAGACACTTATTTCAATATTTGGGACCAATGGCAATGTTGCCAGTAGAAATAAACCATTTCATGTGATGCCACAATTCCTACCAAACTTTGTGACTGCATAAGCTGTCATGCAACATTGCCTGCTTTATCAGACACATGCACTATCACTGTCCTGAGTTACGGAGGGTTGGTATCATGGTATACCTGGGGTAAGATCCAGACCTAACTATATTTAGAGGAGACCCAGTGAAATTAATGGGATTTGATTATGGCGAACTTAAACTCCACTGACTTCAGTGGCTCTACTTTATAAGTGTTACTGAATCCTAATCTACACCCAGTGTGGTGTATTGGATAGAGTGACAGGCTAAGACTAAAGACACCTGTATTCACTGGGGGGTTGAGGCATTGGTTAAAACTACTCCTTAAGTATCTCATTTACTTAAAACACTGTTGTTGTTTAGTCATTAAGTTGTGTCCGATTCTTTGTGACCCCATGGACCAGAGCACGCCAGGCCCTCCTGTCTTCCACTGCCTCCCAGAGTTTGATCAAATTCATCTTGGTAGCTTCGGTGACACTGTCCAACCATCTCATCCCCTTCTCCTCTTGCCCTCACACTCTCCCAACATCAGGGTCTTTTCCAGGGAGTCTTCTCTTCTCATAAGATGGCCAAAGTATTGGAGCCTCAGCTTCAGGATCTGTCCTTCCAGTGACACTGTTAGGGTGACCGTAAGTTAGATGTGTCTTTGTGGCACATAATACACAAATGTTGATCAACCAAGAAGTTTATTCTTGGAGAGGTTCAAACAGATTTCTCATCATAGCCGAGTTCAATGAGGAATGAAGCTCAAAACTTTTATTCTTTGTTGAATTATACCTCCTAGAATTCCCCAACAAGCAGGGCTGATTCTAAGAGCTATGCTCCAAAATGACTGTAACATTTGAGTCCAAAAAGAGATTTTATAAGGAAGGGAGACACCTTCTTGCCTGATGGGGCTAGTTATTGGCTACATAGAAAAGAGAAATGAGAAAAGGGAAGTGTGTCATATCACACCAAAAAAGACCAAAAGAGTGAACATCAGGAACCAGGCTTTTTTTGGTTGTGGCTCCACACCTCTGGAATAAACTTCCAGCAGAGGTTTGCCAGACATCTTTCCTCTCAGTTTTCAAGAGGTTAGTTAAAACACAATGGTTTAAAGCTGCTTTTTATTAGTGCTAGTTACCTGTGATGTCCAATGTCTTTTTAAATTGTTTATTTAATCTAAAAATAGACTTAGCTAATTCAATGGCTTTATTGATGGATGGATGGATTGAATTTATTCTTTGATAACATGTATATATTGTACTTATCTTTCTTGTTTGTATGCTTATGCTATGATCTGCCCAGAGAGTGTTTTGCACTATGCCGTGGTATATCATAATAAACAAACAAATAAATAAATAACACCTGGGAGAGACAACACTACAACCATGATCTTAATATTCCTTACAGTAAATCTGGAGC
Source organism: Pogona vitticeps (assembly GCF_051106095.1). Taxonomy (NCBI): domain Eukaryota; kingdom Metazoa; phylum Chordata; class Lepidosauria; order Squamata; family Agamidae; genus Pogona; species Pogona vitticeps. The sequence continues at coordinate 241,358,423 of NC_135785.1, read as the reverse complement.
AACAACTTCAACACTTCTGTGCAGCTTTTAAAAATAAACTATTTACTTCACTGTAACACAGTTTAAAATGAAACCATAAGCCATAGGTCTGTGATATAAGATAGGTATATTGCTTCCCGTTGCTTTTTGACAGCCATAGTATTCTACTCAGTACTTCAGTTTAATGGACACACATGTAATTTACACTGATGTTGACATGGGTTAACTGCGCATAGTAATGCGAAGAACAGCCCTCTTTGGAATATGAGCAACATGGTTTTATGAGGCCACTGCTAGAACTCAACATATATTAAAAGTAATGATTTCTCTTCTGGCACAAATCAACCAGAAAAAAAAAAAGGACAAAGTACGCCATATAAAAGAGAAAGGCTGTATTATTGAGAATGTGGGAGTTTCTAGAACAAAGTGTGTGGAACAGGGAGACTTTCCGGCACAGGAAGAAGTAAGATTCTTCCTGCAATTTGGTATCATAAAATATTATTACCTAAAAGGAACATTGTCCACTCCCCAGATTGCTCTACCTTAGTAATGTCCTCATTACCAATGAAATAAGAAACTAGTGTATTTGATTTCATATACCAAACCCATGGGTTAGCTGCAGGGGTTGGATATTAAAGGAACCAACAGAAGTCTAGGCTGAAGATAGAATTACATATTTTTAATATTTTCTAAACATTAACAATATGGCTGCCATACATTTCACCTCTTCTTGTCCTCTTAGCTTTATTCGCTGTTCCCTATGCTCCAGATAGGTTTTTTTTTTTTTGCTTTCCCTGCCCTGAAAGATTTGCATACCAAACCAATTAAATGAGGTGCAAGAACAGCTTAGCAAATTTACTCCTTTTTTGGATGGCACTACTCAAAATCTCAGAAGATAGGAGGGCCTGGCGTGCTCTGGTCCATGGGGTCACGAAGAGTTGGACACAACTAAACAACTAAACAACAACAACTCAAAATCTACCTTAGCAACGTCCCTTGGCCATGATCGTTTGGGATTCTGGACAGTGTAGTAAAAAAAAGGTAAACCTTTCAAGCTCTAATAAGTGACTTTTCTTGTGGTTGTTTTGGGTTTTTCGGGCTCTTTGGCCTTGTACTGAAGGTTGTCCTTCCCAACATTTCACCAGTCTCTGTGGCCGGCATCTTCAGAGGACAACCAAGATGTCCTCTGAAGATGCTGGCCACAGAGAGTGGTGAAATGTTAGGAAGAACAACCTTCAGAACACGGCCAAAGAGCCCAAAAAACCCACAACAACCATTAGATCCCGGCCGTGAAAGCCTTCGTGAATAAATTGACTTTTCTTGTACTCTCAAAGTCCTGTGTTTTACACTTCTTCAAACAAGAGCACAAAGTAGCCCTAGTTTCTACTAAAAAGTTTCCACCAAGCCATGTTTCACTGCTGGTTTGAATAGTATGCTCTGGATTCTGTCAATGTCCACTTCAACATCTCTTTTGGCTGAGGCAGGTGATAGTTTTAAAAGACCAAAAACTGACTCTTCTGTATGCACACTCTCATCTCACTGTTATGCCTGGCCCCACTTGTTTTGCAAAGCTACAAAAGCTGCTATTAGACTAGGAGGAATAGCAGGCTCCCTACATCCACTAAAGGCAGGGCTCCATCTATGGTCAATCCAGGAGAGCAAAGATGGGAGGACCTCTCTTCAGCTTAAATTTTAATTGTTAACACACACATACATTCTATTTTACTTCTAGCAAGAAGCTGAAGGTGAGAGACTTGTGGCCTTCCACATGTTGTCAGATTACATCTCCCATAATTCTTCACTGCTAACTAGGGAACTTTGAGTTGCAGTGCAACAATATCTGGAGAGCCACAATTTGCCTACTGCTAATGGAGAAAGACAGAACATGAGAGAGAGAGAGAGAGAGAACAAGGAGGAACATGTTACAGACAGCACTATTTTCATACATGAATGTGCATCCAGCATCACTCAAACAAATGTCTACCTTCAGTGGCAAAATATTCAAGATGGCATAGTGTTGGCTCCATGTACTGGGAATCTTTCGACAGTCTCTCAAAAATGACATTATCCTGCCAACAAAGAAGTACATAAACAGGGAGTGTGTGCAGAAATGCTCTTAATGACATTTGTTCAACAATCCTATCTTTCTAGAATGCTTATAGTGACTTGATTCTTAAACATTTCTGCAAGTAGGAGGGGAAATATTTTGAACTTATAAGGAAGCTAGAAAAATGCCACAATACTTAAATTTTTTATTATGTTTACTTGCAGTTCTTTTTGACTTCCCCTGTTGGTAGCCATCACATGTGCTGTTTTTGGGGCAGAAATAACAGAATATAAAATTAAATCTGCCAATATCTGGATCCAATAAACAGCTATGGAGGCATTCCCGGAAGTTTCCATATACACACAAAGTAGCCACCTGCTGGAGTGACCAGATGGTGAATTTTTTCCCCAAAAAAGAAGACTGGCGTTATTGAACCAATGGTTCTGACTTTAGAGCTAGATCTTATGGACATTACCCTAGTCCAGAAAGTGGAATGCGTATTGTTTTATTATAATGTACCTATTCATTGATAATGCCCAGGAAAATCAAAATTCAGTCTTAAAAAACAAACAATCTAACATTACTGGCACTTAAGAATAGATAAATGAAACTCAATGGAACAAGAATTAGTGACAGGTCTATTCTCAGTAAGAATGGCACTGGAATTTCCCTAATATTGTTCATAGTTGCAGATGTTTACATAAAATATTGAGGCTTCAACAGAATGAGCCACAACCATTTGCTTGTTAACAGTCACAGGACACTTACAGCTCCTTTACAATACAGGCGTAGTCGTCCCGCTGGAGTTCGAACGATCACAGACATTCTTTTTCTGTTACTAAGAGAAAAGAAGGACTTGTTTATATTTTATGAAAACTGCTTTTGTTACTTTTCTTTAGCAAAACAAAAAAAGCAAAAACAAAAACGACCAAATGGTGGCAATGTTTATGGAGTACTAGTCGCAGCTCTTGGTCATATCAAGTTTTGATATTCTGTTAAATCTGACATTGGCATTTGCCCCATGACTTAGTGTAAAGTATGCTGGTTGTGTTGGAAAAATACAATCTTGCATGCTTCTTCTTTAGCTTGTTTGTGAGGATGATCTGTTCTATATCTGCCACTAAATTTGTTTTTCCCCACACCCCAGAGCCTTTGAGACACCCCTTCCTTCATAGTGCTTCCTCTCTTAGCTGCCCGTCCTCTCTTCCCCATTTTTCTGTTCTCTGACGTGTGCAGCTGTAGCTCCACAGTATACAGTACAGTATATAAAAGGAAAAAAATTGTGAACTGTAGATAAGTATGTTCTAATTCCTTTGAATAAGAAGTATCCAGATTGATCATTTTCCTTTTTCCAAGGACAAGGGTGGGACTAAGCAGATCTCTCCATGCTTTTTTCTGCAAGAAAAAGGGAATAACCAAATTCCAACTCCCTCCAGCAAGGTGCAAATAGATCTGAGATGTGGATGGGGACTGGAGTAATGAGTGCTGGTGTCATATAAGTGCTACAGCAAGGTAAGGCAGTGACATGGAGTTTCTCAATGAATGGGCCATGGTCAAGATAACTTTTGGAGTTAAAACCAAGATGCCTGTTATGATTTACCTGTAGCAAGTGACAGTGTTCTCTAGTTGGCCAGGTAGGAAAACATTGTTAAAGTTACTTTTGTAAAAATGACTTCTTGAGATTGTTAGTATGGCACAGATGATGAACTCATGTATTTGTGAAAAGATGAGCCAAAAGCATCTAAAAAGCACAAACATAAATGAGTTTGCATGTGTACGTGCATGTAAATGCTAAACGTGGCTCTAGTTCCTATAACCTTATGCCACAAAAATGTGTCAGGGTTTAAGATGTTTTAAAATCAGAATCCAAAATCTACAGCTATGAAACATCTATATAAGGATCAAATACAAATCTATGGAAATATGCAACCATTCAAGTTCTACATATCTTAAGCAGGCTAGGTGATTAAAAGAGAGGGAGAGAAGATACGGTGAGTATAATGGACAAGGTGCTATTTCTAACAATCTGGTTCTAAAGAGTTTATGGTTCAACATATTTCCATTACTGCAACCACTTGCATGCTGTTTGGGCATAGTGGATTTTCAGCACGGCATTGTCTGCATGCCCAAAGACAAAAGCCAATTTTCCAGGTTAAGTTAAAGAAAGTTTTCAGCCCTATCAGGTTCAGGCATTCCAGGCATTAAAGAAATCAAACAAAAAATGTGGACCCTGCTATAACATCTGCTCATATTCAAGAAATTTCTAGTAAACTGTTTTCCCTCTCTGATTTCTTGCTTGGATCCTGAAACACATTAAAGACCACTCACCTTGAAAATTCCAAAACATTAAGGATCTCAAATGTTTCTTCTTTTCCTAGCTGCAGATATACAAGAGATAAAATTTACTTTATTAATTAACAAGAGGAAGAAGAAGAAACACACTGACACTGGAGAAATAAATGTACGGAAAGCAAGCATTTCCAAATTCCTAAGATATGGGAGTACAGCTCCCTCTGCTGGATACAATTGTTGATTTTTTTAAAAAAAATATTGTACATCATCATAATCTAAGAACTGAAGAGCTGGAAGAGATCCTATGGATCATCAAGTCCAGCCCTTGTCAAGGAGACACAGTGGGGAACTGGAACGTCCAGCCTACCTACACCAATGAGCTATCCAGCAATTCATCTTTAAGAATATGACAGCATACATCATGTTGTTGTTGTTTAGTTGTTAAGTCGTGTCCGACTCTTTGTGACCCCATGGACCAGAGCATGCCAGGCCCTCCTGTCTTCCACTGCCTCCCAAAGTTGGGTCAAATTCATGTATTCTATATAAATTTTACAACTGAAATTTTTTGACTAGGATTAGGTCAATGCTTCATAAAACTCCACTTTAAAGTTTTATGGGACTCTCACTGAGACCAATGGCAATGACAGGTTTGGCTGGTAGACTACTCTTTCTCACCTCCTGTATCTTAAACCTCTTGAGAACTGCATGTGTTAGTCTGCAATTCAATCATGCAATTGAACACCATCCTTCATACTCAACCAATGTTCTTTCTATGTAATTATACAACCATATTCTGGCCTAGTTCACAAGGCTATTCACATTGACTATTTTGTTTAGTCAATGCTGAAGAAACTTCTTGTTTCTTTCTGTGTTACACCTCAGCTCCATTGGCCTTTTCTGTATTTGTCTCATTGCTTCGTTTCTCACATTGCAGTAGTGTGCTGGAGTCCCCACTCTATAGCCTCCCTGCAGACAGGATAAGCCTCCCTGACACAATGGATTATTTGACCAAAACATGGGTTTCCCACCTATAGCTTTGCCCAATGACATGTCTGGGTAGGCAGGAAAGCTGAAGTCAACTCAGCTCTCCCTCCTGTTCAGACTCAGCCAGTGTTTCTAAATGCCAACTCTGAGTTGCTGGCTTCCTGGACCTCTCTCCCTCCTAACTGGGATGAAGACCAGCACGAAGTGGAATCTCTCAGTGGTCTCCATTCAGTGAATAGAATAGATGGAATGTGGGGCTTGGGGGAAATCTGGAACATCCTCAATTCTGACTCTCTAATTATATTCTTGGTGGGAGGTTTTTCCTCACTCAGTCTATACAGATTGGTTACAACTCTGCAGGATTTTGTATATTCTTCTCAGTCTTCCTGTGGAGCCACTGAGCTGCTGCCCTTGAAGATTAGCTGCCAAGGCACAACCAGGCACCTTGAGAATAGGTCCCACGGTTTACTAGACAGGCGCTTTAGCCACTTTGCTTAGACTTGCCTCCCCAGAAACACAAAGCCTTGTGCTGCTTGTTTAGTGTTTTAGACTGGCCCGAATCCTAATGGTGAGTTACCCCAGCATAAGTGCAATGGTATAAACTGCACAGGCAAACGGCCAGTTATATCCTTCATCATGCAACTGGCACATGAGGGATACAGGTGACAACTTGTTATTTGGTGGAAATTTGCTGCTGCACTTTATACCATGGCATTTACATGAATGTAACCAAATGATAAGATTCTGGCCACTATTTTTACAGCATCCCGTAATGAATTCTTCTCAGGGAGGCTTACAAGAATGCCTTTGAACCATGCTTACCGCATCAATGATAACAGAATGAGGAGTCCTTCCAGTAAAGACATAGCCAAGTCTTTTTGCTCCTTTGACTAAGGCTCCTTCATCTGTAAAGAGAAAAGAGACTGATTTTATGGATAAAATTCAGCACAAATGTCTGAGTACCCTGATGCTACAGTCTTTTATGAGCAGTTATGAGATGTTGTGCCATAGGGTTCTAATAAGGAGGCAGCGGCTTTCTTACTTTACTGCTTTGCTTATTTAGTTATTTGAAGGTTTATGTCCTGTTTTTTCTTTATGAAATGAATTCAAAGAAGCTATTTCTGAAACACAGAGCACAATTTAAAAAACTGTTCAAATGATTGAAATCAATTTCATACATTAAACCACAGGGAGGAAAAAAAATACATAAAAACAACAACAAAATGGGGGAAAAGCTTTAATCCACAGCACAATCTCAGAAGAATAAAAAGGTTCATAGCCACTCACTTATAGCTTTAAAGAGGTGGAGCCAAATTTGTCTAGAAAGTGGATTTTATAACCCATGCCGTAAAACAGCATATGCTTCAAGGACTGTGATAAAAGATACATATGTATGCCATTTTAATTGCAACCCCAATTATCACCATGTTGTACCTTCTGCATCTATTTACTATAATACAAAGGTCCCTGTCTTTCATGCCAACGCCCTATTCAGGTGTTGATTTTTTGTAAATATATTGAAGGAGCTGAGGACTCTACTCCAGCTCCATCCCCATGACTCGTAACCTCCCTGTGTTGATGGTAAAAGTCTGCAAGGAACAATTATTAGGTCCAAATGATCACAGTTACAGAACTCCACAATATAGGGAATGCTGCTTAGTCAGGGTTCTCAGCCTTACACAAAGCTGTGTAAGCATGTGGAGTAAACAGGCCCTTTGCAGGTCTCTTCCATCAATGAGAGCAGGAGAAGAGGGGAGGGGATGACACACATACATAGGTTCCCTCCATACATTTTCAAAAACTAACATCTGAAGAGGGCTCCAGGTTTAGCTCAAGAACTAGGATTATGCAGCCAGCCACAAGAAGCTGTTATTAAACACACCCCACACTGGCTATCACAGAACCGAGCCTGTCCTATCCAGTAAAACCTTGTGGGCTCCAGTCTCCTGTCCCTTCTCGCTCTCCATGCCCCCAAAAGAAAGCTGCCGTGGCTGACCTGGAGAGGATGCCTGGTAAATTATCTTTTCTCCATCCCTTTCTGGAACAACAGTGTGACACACAGCCAGAAGTGTGAGGAATTCTCGGATGTGGGTAGCTGTGGGCTACAAGGCAAGAATTATGTTAGGTCCATGAATCCTAGTCTTATTTACTGTTCATCTATTTGTTGTATGTACATGCCACCCTTCCTCAGAGGAGCTCACGCAACTCCTGCTTCCCCCTTTTTCCTCACACACCACCACTATTTACCTTAGACTGAGAGAAAGCAAGTGAATCAACATTTCAGGGCTGAATGGGAATTTGCACCCAAGGTCTCCTAAGCCCTAGTCTAGCTCTCTAGCCACTATGCAATACAGTGGGGTCTTGACTTACAAACTTAATCCATATTGGAAGGCAGTTCTCAGGTCGAAAAGTTCATAAGTCGAATCTTCATTTCCCATAGGAATGCATTGAAAACCATTTAATCCGTATCTGCTCTTTTCGTCCATAGAAACTAATGGGAAGCTGCTATTCTGCCTTCTGCCACTAGAGGGGGATAATTTTTTCGTTTTTTCCTTTTAACCTAAGATGACTTAGCTTTTAAAAAAAAGGGAAAAAAAGAGTTCGTAACTCGAATCTAAGTTCGTATGTCGAGTCCATATATTCCTATGAGAGCGGTTCGTAAGTCGAAACGTTCGTATGTCGAGCCGTTCGTAAGTTGAGACCCCACTGTACTGGCTAATACCTGTAACCCCACAAGTGTTTCTAAGTCTCTTCATGGTAGAACCAAGAAAGGTGAATGGAGTTCTCCTGAACTCTCCTGTGTTTGCCTGCCTCCTCTCTAATTCTAGCTCCTGGCAAATACAATATAATTAAACAAGATGGATTATTGGATCTCATCTCTGAGGTAAGTGTGTAATTGCAGCCTTTTCAGATTAGGCCAATAATTTCCTTTGTTTCTGTCCAAGCTGCTACAGGCCTTCATTGTTCCGATGATAAGCATACCAGCTATCTATCCACCCACCTGCCCTCAAATAATACAAAACAGTCTGACTTTCCTCAGCCACCCAGCCTCAGAGGAACAACCCATCATTTCTCTATATTAAAATCAATTATTCAGTCTGCCTTTTGTCTTCCATTTTCACAGCTTACAATAGAATCCACCCACCCAGTTCTATAGCAACAAAAGAGGCCATCTTATCACCTGAGCTGTTCCAGTTGCTGTTGTTCTCTCCTTGACATGCAGTGTCAGCAGCTCTGCTATATTTATTCCTCTGCTCAATGCCAATCGAAAATGTCAAAAACATGACCTCAGGTCTGAGGTAAATGCCTGTCACATATACTGATGGATAGGGGATAGATGGCAAAGAACCCCAAATTTCCTGTTATGTTAGGTGGAAATAACTTTTGCAGGGGGAGTGTACTAGTCTTTTTAAAACATAAATAAGAACCTGAGAAACGTAAGGTAATATTGAAATAGTGCAACAAGAGGATTCATAGGGAGGGCTTTGTTTTGCATTGCCTAGTTTACTGAGCAAGGACAAACTTCCTGAGGGTTTACAGTAGAGAGGGCCCAAATTGCTTTGTGTTGGGTTGCTGCAAGTTATCAGCATTCCCTTCTTCAACCCCACCCCATCCCACCCCCAGCCAGCTCCCCCACTCACCAGCTGGTGCATGCTGCTTATCTCTTTTTCACATGACAGTCCGGTCACACCAGGAGCACGTTCTTCCCTCCTCCAGCAGCTGGCCACTCAAAGGCAGCACTGCAGGAATCCCTGCCCTGTCTCCTTGTTTGAGTGACCGGCTGCCAGAGGAGGCAGAGGAGAGAAGCACACACTGCTGCTGTAACTGGACAGTCATGTGAAGAGGAGATGTACAGCATATGTCAGCTGTGCAGCACGTGTCAGGGAAAGCTGGCTGGGTGGAGGGGAAAGGGAATGCACAATTACTCAGAACTTGGCACGAAGCAATTTTTGCCCATCTCTAATCCACATCCTGTCATGGCCAATGTTTATTATGAATTTAAATTCATAAAGGTGTTTATTATGAATTTAAATAGAAAATATATTAACAAACTATGGCAGAGCTATTTGTGGGCTTACATGATCATTTTCAATGTTCTGTAGCAGTCTTGGATCATCAAATTCACAAGATTCGCTGGTAGAAGGAGGAAGCTGGCTAAGAGTAAAATACAAGCAAAAAAGGAGAGGTATTATCAATTACCTTAATATAAGAACATAGGAATCTGCCTTCTACTGGATCAAGACCATGGGTCCATCTAGCTTGGCATTGCAAGATTAACTATCAGCATCTCTCTAGGTTTTCAAGCAGAAGACTTTTCTAATAGTACTTCAAAATACCAGAGATTGAACTTGGAAGCTTATATGCCCATAGCATGTGCTCTATCACTAAGCTATGATCTCCTGTCCTAATGCAATATATAATGCATAATTCCATTCATTAAATGCAGAATATATATAACATTCCACATGTATATATCAAGTGTCTTAATCAAACATTATGACCCATCTTTTATTAGGAGCACAACTCTGAAGAAAGCAAAAGGATGTAGCCCCAAACATTTAAGGGCATTCCCAAGGGTGGTGCCTCATCCTTGTCCCAGTGCAGCTCTTCCCACTGCTCCCTCTGTTTTTGAAATCACACTTCCTTTCAACTTCAGAATGGGTATCTAAATAACTGATTCCCAGCAATCTGAATTAAATCAGCAAGGATAACAATCCCAATTGTTAAAAAACAGCAGTTTCAAAATGACTTTGATTATATACTACTGAGTGAAAATTTGGGACAATCAAGAATAAATTTACGTGAGGTAGTGCATATTTGTCCCCAGAGCTCCCCTTCCTACCTACATCCTTGCCTGCCCAATGGATGGTCAACTGTGCCTCTACTAAGTGTGCAACGTTAACTCTTTGCAATTCAATTATCTCATAAGAAAGATTACCTTCTGGACTGTTTCAAACTATCAGCACTCCCAGCTGATATTTACTCACCTGAACTCTTCAGATGAACATTCTCTTGCCAGTTCTGGAAAATGACTAAAAAAGAGAGAAGGAATATGCACAACTTCTGCACTGACTTGTTTAATACCAGAAAAAAACACATTTAAAAGCTGCAAGCCTATAGACAGACCCAAAGTAAACCCCCCCAACATCTTTATTAAAGCAAAAGTGATGTAAAATTTTAATTAACCACTTAGGCCTAAATCTGATTAGTACCAATGAAAGTAGACATACTGAATCAATGGGAACTTGGTAAATCAACCTGTGTAAATTCCATTGATTCTGTGGGATAACTTTAGTTGGGACTGTCAACGGGATGAATGACTTTATTTCTACCACACATTGATGGAATTATCCAGGCACTTGATTGAGGCTAATTGAGATAATTTTCTTTCCTATTGTCAATAACAGCTTTATTATCCTGAGTCCGCTATGAGTTGTTATGCTCCACCAGGCTGCTTCTGACTTAAGGCAATCCTAACAGGTTTTCAAGGAATGAGAGAAGTTCTAGGAATGCTACCATTGCTACTCCCATTATGTTTCTATGTCCAAGCAGAAATTTGAAGTCAGATGTGCTTAATCCTAGGCCCAACACTCTATCCACTGCACCACACTGACTGGCATGATAAAAGCAGGAGATGCCATTTAAAGGACACAAAGGAGAGGATCACATTCTCAAACTCAATAAAAATAAACACCTAAATAAAAGGGCATGATACAAAGGGGCCAATAAATTGATATGGTAAAGAGACTTGGAAATAAGAGTGAAGAAACTCTAAGCTAAGGCCAAAGAACCTGCCTCTATGCTCTTCTCCCTGCCCCCATTCCACAGCATTGTGCATTACAACACAGTTATCCAGATTCTGCTCTCGGGGAAATGACAGTTAAGGATGTGCCTTTCGTTTCTTTTTCTTTTCTTTGGTGGGAAACTCCAACTTCCAGAATTCGTCAACCCACAGACCCACACCTAGAGACATTTACACTTCATTCACGTGAACCAGTGTCCACCTCAAAGATTCTGAGCCCTTCATTTCCTCTTAGTAATGTACAAAAAAGAAAGCTGGGACAGTGTTTCCTAGGAGCAGTCGTTCTGTGGGAGGTGCCATCTATAGAGGCTCAAAGACAGCAGGACTACAACTCCCAGGAAGCACCATGAGAGATGATAGCTTCTTTTTTCATATATTAGCAACAGGAAGTGAACACCTCAGAATGCTATGCAATCTCTGAGGCAGGTCCTGGTCCAGGTGAGTGAAATACAGGTGTCTCATTCTACAGGTATGGGTTTGTGGTCTGGAACTCCCAGAATTCTGCCTAGGGAGTTCTGGGGGTTGGATTCCCTCCGAAAATGAATAACAACTACACTGTGGGGACTGTAGTCCAGCACTGTTTGAAGGGAAACCAGCAACCCACCCTAGCCATAAATGAGGTCTTCCTTTTCAGTAGGGACTTCCATAAAACTCGAAGGCAGTTTCTCTTTTCTGCAATCAATCAAGGCCTAAGGCAGTGAAATTAGATACTCTCTGTCAGAACCTCAACTCTAGTCACCATATCTTTTTGTCACGAAACCTGAAACAGGCTGCACTTGCAAACATATGTTCTTGTTGAGTTCTTGCATGAATAATCAATACACAAGCAACAATATATGTTTATATTATGCTCACATGCTTTATAGGCTCACGTGTTTACATATGCTGAATCTCCCCTCCCCTCCCTTCTCTTCATTAACTATTTAAATTCCATAAAGAAAACTAAAGAATCTGTCATTCAAAGAAAATGGATAGATTAACCAACTATAGAATTTACAAAAGCTGTACATACCCATAGGTTACTCCAGCAATGCTGCATTTCTTAAAGTTCATAATATTGCATGTTAAGGTGCCTGTTTTATCAGAAAACAGATATTTTACCTAGAAGAGAAATGATGTACACTGAAGTAGGATACTGACTAAGACTGTAAGGGTACTAAACAAGATGGCTGATATTTTACTGGTCCTACACCAGCTGAGGCTGCACTGAATCAAAACTCCTTCCAGCCTTGAAAAGTTGGAAATTACTTAGAACTACCTTGACTGTGTCCTAATTTTGTGCCAGCACAAAGGCTATGAGTGTGAGTTGGGGGGGCAGGGGGTTAGATCTGGCATAACACAGCTCCAGTCTTCCCCTTCTCCACATCTTCTTTTGGATCTTCTGCTAGCTGACCTCAGCTAATACAGCAGTTCCATTGGCAGTTCTAGTTTTATAAGCAGATCTGTAATAGGCAGCCAAAGATGTTGTGCTGGCACAATGGCAGTAATGCCCACACAAGAAGCTTTTGCCCATTCCAAACCCATATGCACCTGGCATATATTTGAGACTGGATTGCACTGTACAACAAAAAGGATTAATAATTGCATAATATATTTTTTGGAAAGCAGACACAAACATTTAGTTATTTGTTGTGTTGGGTAGGGCTAATTCTGACATATAGGGCTGCAGTCCTCCATGGCTAAATATGAGTGGAGAAGTTGTAGAAACACTAAAAGACATTTTGGGGAAAACCTTAAAGTTTAACATTTTAAGAAATTAAGTCTAGTTCTTCAGCCAAATTAAATGTGTGGGCTTATGTCTTTGTTCAAAGTTCATTTCAAATCCCATGGAGGAAGAGGCTATGGTCCAAAGAATTAAAATCCATCTCAAAAATCCACAAAAAGGCAATTATTAATTTTGAAAATGCACATGTATTAAAGTTCTTCAGGATTCTTTATTAGGCAAATAAAATAACTCTTTATTTGTTTTGATGAAAAAACAAAATAGGAATGGCGAAAAAGGTATGGAAGACCAATAATTAAATTAGACAAGTTCCCCATGACTTAATACAGCCATATTTTTTGAATTTTCAAGCCTTCTCTCATCCTCCACAATTCTTCACTATCTTGAACAGTTCTAGAGAACTTTAAAGGCTGCATATTTTGGGAATTTATACTTGATTCCCCCCCCCTCTCTTTGTGTGTGTGTGTGTGTGTGTGTGTGTGTGTGTGTGTGTGTGTGTGTGTGTGTGTGTGTGTGTGTGTGTGTTCTGCGCTGTCAAATCTGAACTGACTTATAGCGACCTTAATATTTAAGGAGTGGTTTTAACCAGTTCTGCTCCCCCAGTGAGTTTCCATTGCCAAGTGGATATTTGAACTCTGTTTTCCAGTGTCCTAGGCCATCACTCTATACACTACAACACACTGGGAGCTGATCCTAATAAAGGTATAATCCATTTGTACAGTTTGGTTTATCTTAAATATATTTATTGCTAGTTCATGGAGCACATTTAAAATGTCCTGCAATAAAATGTTGTTTGGAAGCAGAGTAAATATCAGAATAGTTTTATAAGAATCATTCTGCGAACACCCTTGATTTTTTAAAATTTCTTTCACTATTAGAGCATAATGATCATTAGCCTCTTGTATTTTCTGTCTAAGGAATGGAAGTTGTGGAAGCAGACTCTGCTGTTTGGCAAGGTATCAGTTGTGTAACCAGTCACACTACCAACACCTCACTAACAAGCCATGGCTACTTCTACTTCCACAATTTCTATTCCACACGTGGAAGATCCAACAGGATATGGCCGCTGAGATCAAAAGCAAGATTAACATCTGATATAAGGATTTTTAAATATGGAACAACACAAAAGAGTCATTTTCATAAGAACACAGTAATAGAAAATGATTACCAAATGTGTAAAGTGAAACTGGATAGGCAGTTTTTCAAAAAAGGAAAATGTTCTGATGAAATTTAAAGCTGTGCTTTTATACTAGTTTTACAGTCTTTAAAATTCCAACCATATTTTACTTACATTTACTTATGCTTTAACTAATAAAGATCTGCTTATTAGTCAATAGTAATCTCCAAAAATAAAGTTACAGTAAGACTGTTGACATTCAAGATATGTTATGTATCTGGAGAGCCACAGTTCCCAATGCGACTTTTAAAGCGTTGCTCCTCTTTAAAGAGGAAGCATGAATTTCAGTTTATCACTGTGATCAATTTTGATTTCAAGAACACCTCAAGCTGCTTCACAAAAGTGCAAATACAGGAGTGGAGAAAGTTATGCAACTGTGATACAACATAGCATCCCATTCTTACCTGGCCTAGCTCCTCATTAAGATTTGAAGTTCTGGCCATTGCAGGTGTATCTGTTTCAGTATAATACATATCTATATCCTGGAAGCAAGCAGAAGGGATCATGTTTAATCTAATTCTACTTCTATCGGGGACTCCATGCTATATTATATGTTTAATTTAATTGTCAAGTTTTAAACAAATATTTGTACACAGTTCTGGTCTGTTTTCTTTACAGTTTTTGTTTTGTTCAGCATTTTATTTTTGTCTTATACTTGCCTGACATTTTACCTCCCCCCCCCCCAAACAAAGGAATACTGTGTACATATATATAGGCAGATATTTCGTTCTAGCTTCTTTCCAAATTATTCAGAGAGAATGCTGCTGACAGCAACCAGCAGCCTACTGGTTGCTCTCTACTGAACTTCAAAGACTTGTTGAAGAACAATAAAAAGAGGACAGAGATAGGCAGACAGATTAGACAGTGAGTGTGTTTGCCTGCACGGACACACCAGTCCTGTTTTCAAGAAATGTCACTAGAAAGCAATGGCAGGATAAGTTTAGTTGGGTAAACTTTCTACTGGTCTTATTCTGTCATCTTACCCATTGTGGCATCAACAGTGGAAAAAGACATGCTACTACAACTTCCCATTACCATGCTGAAGCCCAGGAAAATTACTTTTTGGAGACTACAATTCTCAGAACCGCCAAGCCAGCATGATGCATCTTGGTGGCTATAATCTAAAGATATAACTTCTCCAAGCTTGTGTGAGTGGGTGAGAGATGGAGAGTTCATATTTCCATGCTTAATCTTACTTAAATAAAATGCTGCCCTTCATTCTAGGTGCTAGGCACATACATACCCAGTTTATAAAAAGAGCCTGAGTAAACTTCACGACTTCCAGAGTCACCAACAGACTAATGGGAATGAGGTTGTTGTACAAGATGATGAACGTGAGTAGATTGTATCCAAAGTTGATAGAGAGTGCTTCTGTAGATGCATAAGGCGGACAACAGGGAAGAGAGTCACCACAGTGGAAACGACATTGAGATAGGTGGCTGTACAGTTGTATATCACACAAACTCCTTTAAGCTCAGAAAAGTTTCTTTTTTGACCATAAACCCCAGAATCCCACCTCCAGCATGCTGACTGGTTGGGTACTACGAGAATCAAATAGTTGGGCTAGAAAGATCTTGGGTCTGATCTAGCAGGCTTTTCTTATGAACTGGAAGAGAGATCTGGTCAGAAATGAACGGGTTAAACACCCTCTACCTGTGACTGGTTCTGCCCAGCAGACACTGTGCCTACATTATTGTTACAAACCATAGAGGAGGACAGGAGCTCACGTGCTCCATCCACAAACCACCTCCCTTTGTTCTCCTTGTCATCACACCTTTCACCGCTGCCATTTTAAGCATTTCCCATCTACTTAGGCAATGTTCAGTCCTGTTTTTCTCTCTCCCCCCCCCCCACTGCTTGTTTTCTTTTTGCACTGTTTCAATTCTACTTTTTTAAAAGTGAAACAAAATTATTTTCATAATCCTTGTCCATGTATTCACCTACACCTCAGAGATGGGTGTGGGCATGTCTAAAAGCAGGGGCGGAGTGGAGGGTAGTGGAATCTTTTGCCCTTTTGATATTTTGGCCTACTGCTCCATAGCTTGATTTTTGGGAGGCGGGGTAGCTGATAAGGGTTGTGGACAACAACATCAGGAGGGTTCAATTATCCCTGGTTTGATACAACAATGGGCCTTCCAACAATCCTGCCTCCATCACTGAAAGTCTTTCTTCTATACATCCACTTATTTAAAACTGGATTTTTGCTTGTTTCTCCTGAGCCATAACTGGTTGACTTTTTTTTTTAATTCCCAGTGTCTGCTATCTCTGTGGCCTCTTGCAAGCAGGTTACAACTGAATCTGATACGGGAAGCACAAAAGGAAATCAGACAAATTCCTGTCCTCATTGCCTGCTTAACACTGCAATATGATACCTATAAGTAGCTGAGACAATAACAAGAGGTGCTTTTGCTTGGCACACACAAGAAACTGCTTCTCTGAGGCGGAAATACCATGAGAAATTAATGGTGCACGGGAAGTTGTGCAGGTATAGTATGTGGGGGTGAGAGAGAAACAGGACTGACTGCCGAAGAATTGATGCTTTTGAATTGGGGTGTTGGAGGAGGCTCTTGAGAGTCCCCTGGACTGCAAGGAGATAAAACCTATCCATTTTGAAGGAAATCAACCCTGAGTGCTCACTTCAGAAGGACAGATTCTGAAGCTGAGGCTCCAATACTTTGGCCATCTCATGAGAAGAAAAGACTCCCTGGAAAAGACCCTGATGTTGGGAAAGTGTGAAGGCAAGAGGAGTAGAGGACGACAGAGGATGAGATGGTTGGACAGTATCATCAAAGTGACCAATATGAATTTAACCCAACTCTGGGAGGTAGTGGAAGACAGGAGGGCCTGGTGTGCTCTGGTCCATGGGGTCATGAAGAGTCGGACACGACTAAACGTACATAGTATGTGGGACCTTAGAACAGCCTTTCCAGCCTGATACCTTGGCATTCTTGGGACCACAACCCTCAACAGCATCAGTCAGCACAGTGAATGGCTAGGGATGATGTTCATTATAGTCCCTAAACCTCTGGAGGCACTATGTTGGGGAAGGTTGCCATGGAATAAATGCACATGAATTTATACATCTCAGTTCTGCTCACCATTTGAGCCAAAGTACCAAATGTCTTCTCCATGTGTTCTGTTCCACAGTAAGGCACCCACAGAACTTACTAACGCCATGACAAGGAGGATGCAAAACAAAATGAGAATCTGCATATTTGTCACTTTTTCTACGTTTGATCTCTTCAAGGGAGCTTTGGTTGAATTCTGAAAAACATCCAGAGAGAAACAATAAAGAATGGAGTCTAAATACAAGTTCCAAAGAGATGGTTCAGTCAGGACAGGGCTGGGCCTAATGACAGAGCTTCTGTGGCCAAAGAATCCCCCAGTGACTATTCACTTGCAGGGATGTCTACCAACCCAAATGTTGGCATCATAGCATTCTCCAAATACCAAAAGGAGGTGTTATGGGAACAGATGATCAAATGGGATTAAATTGTGGAACTTGAGAATTAAAGAGAACAGAATTGTAAGGTTGGAAGGGACACTAAGAATCATCAAGACCAATCCCAAATTTGGCGAAGAGAAGAGTCCTCCCAAAGACAGAAGAGCTGGGTTCATAAGCACTTATAGTCCTTCAGTATTACTATGATAAATTTACCTCCCTGCTGTGAACATTTTGAACTGACTACCTCACCAATCCTAAAGGCACAGCTGCAGTAGTCCTGGTTGAAAAGTTGTCAACACTGCTTAAGTGATCACAAAAATGATGGGAAAGAAATGCCAGATTTTACAAGAGAAACAATGATGAGCTTTATTTTGGATTAGAAGTTATTTACCTGCATAAGTTTTGTATCATGTCCCGTGTAGACAACTATTCCTAAAACCCACTGAGTATTCCTTATCTGTGCACCTCTGAGTAAGATCTGATCAGGCCCAATGGGAACCGGACTGAAGAGAAGAAAGAAGTTAGAAAGTTAAAAATGTAACCTCAGATATACTTTCAACACTTGAAATGAGAAGAACAAAATTAGTAAAGGAACTGCTCTATTTCCCCACTGAATTCATTATTTGATATAGAACCACCCAATGAACATCCATGTATATGTGGCTTTATCACAGGGATGAAAAAATATGCAGCCTTTGCATAACACACAACGTGGACTGCATATAGTTATCTGATCATTTCAAGTCAAAATGTCTTTTTTTAGACACTAAAATGACATAGTGGCAAGGCAGCAAATTAGTGACATGGCAGTAACAGTAGAGGGGAAGACCCTCTTACTGGTTTCAGGCAAGCAATGTATTCCCCTGCTCTTCAATGTGTTCCACTCTCCAGTGTCTTCTGGTTAACAAACAAGGAAGCAAAAAAAAAGCAAGTCAATTATTGGTGTGTTTAAAAAGTAGGGTTAAATTCTACGTAGTGATATGTGCATGCTTAGCTTTAGCTGGATCTTGCCTCCTCTTTTTAACGTAAAGTACCACAACTGGGTGGTGAGTCAATTTTTCTTGTGTATGCACTGCCACACTCATGGAGGGCAGTCAAGAGAGACCTGGTATTCCACACTTGCTTTTGCTTAACAAATAGGAACCCACTTACTTTTTGATTTATTCACTGATTGATTGATTGACCCAACTAATTTATTAGTTTTATTCGTATTCTGACCTCAAAACCAGAAACACAAAACTTTTACAAATAATAAAATAAAGACCAAAAACATAACATAAAAAAAAATGAATGAAAATTCAACAAGAAAAGGCACAGCCTGCAGTTGGACCCCTTGCATACTATTTTTTATCAGGTGACTACCTCTGGCCATCTAGGCGTAAGTTTCCAGTGAAGTCATATAGGTGCCGGTTGGGTCCTTCACATTCTATCTTCCCAGACATTTTCATCAAGTCATCTCTTGAGTGGAGACTAGCAGTCTGCGTCAGTCCCTGCGAGGATTAAAGCCACAGGCAGGGTCATCAGAGAAGCCATTTATTATACTTCCATGGATTACAGCATGTCTGTACAATGAATATATTTAGTCACTTGAAGCATACTGAGCCAAACTACTCAAATTCTACTCTTGCTGCAAACTCTGTAGCACTGTTCCTACTGGCCATATGACAGGTGAAACAGGAAGCCTCCAGGTTGTCTGGATTACAGGTATGCCACAACTTGAAGAAGCAATAAAGATTTTTCTCTTGTTTAAGAAAGAAAGATGTGGGAGGGAAACATCAACTCCTCTTTGGCTTCATTTTAAGCATCTCTTCCCCAATAAGAATTAACAAATGTCTGATAAGCCCTTCAAATGTTGCTGAAAGCACCCACTCACACAAGCAGACCACTAAAATATGGCACATATTTTTCCCTTTCCTTTTGCTTCCAAAAAAGATACTCTGTCTTTCTAGGCTGCAAGGCTCTATGGCTTGTGAGGGCACTCTGGTTCCTTCTTGCATAATGGAAAGCTGCCACACGTCACCTGTCATGTCATAGGCATCCTTCAGTCTCGAGAGACTATGGTATCGTGCTCTGCATGGAGGACTTGGAACAGCGTCTAGTGTGGCTGAGAAGGCCAATTCGAGAATGACAATCCCTTCCACACTGAGGACAAATACAATCTGTGCCCCGTCTAGCTCCCTGATTTTGCTGCTTTCATGACTGCCTCTTTGCCTCAGCAGCAACTTCAACAGTGGTAATGCAACCGTCAGTGTGTGGGAGATTCAGTATGTTTATTATTATTATTATTATTATTATTATTATTATTATTATTATTATTATTATTATTAGTATTAGTATTAGTATTAGTATTAGTAGTAGTAGTAGTAGTAGTAGTAGTAGTAGTAGTAGTAGTAGTAGTAGTAGTAGTAGTAGTAGTAGTAGTAGTAGTA